>NC_047671.1:30197152-30548402 GCF_011762505.2 Arvicanthis niloticus
TGGCATAAACATTCATACATGCAACACAACATACATGGGGCGGGGAGAGAGAGAGAGAGAGAGAGAGAGAGAGAGAGAGAGAGAGAGAGAGAGAGAGAGAAGAAGAAGAAGAAGAAGAAGAAGAAGAAGAAGAAGAAGAAGAAGAAGAAGAAGAAGAAGAAGAAGAAGAAGAAGAAGAAGGTACATACCTGTTGTTCCGGAGGTAAAAATGTAGAGGCAAGTAGACTTGAGGCTTGAGGTGACATGATGACTTGGTGGTACTGGCTCATCAGAGGCAAGACTCAGCTTTTCTTTGAGTGAAATGATACCTTCTGGAACAGAATCCTTCATTCCCCAAACCCTGACATGTTTTGGGAGGCTGGGAAGGATTTCTTCTATGCTTCCAAGCAAATCTGTGAAGCAAAAGATTAGAAATAGGTCAACAAACTCAAATCTCCAATGTTTCCTGTTGGGTTTTCTTCCTGTGTTAGGGCAGAGACAAAAAGGAAACAAAGTATATCTTCTGTCTGATGGAGTGGCATCAAGGCTATCTCATGCTTATACTTGGTTCGCAAAATTTTATTTTGTTTTGTGGCATGTCACTCTAATCTGTCTAGTCTGTCCTTAAATTTGTAATCTCCTGACTCAGTTTGCAAACTCCAGTGACTATAAGCATGAGCCACCATTCCAGCCCTCGTGGCTCTATTTTCAACAGGAGTAACTGAAACAACAATTTTGTCATCATCGAATTGAACAACACAGAATAGATTCACATAAATGTTGGCCACTGTGATAGTTTTCTGCTAAAAGACTATATGTCCCAGCTTCCTTTGGCCAGTCCAATCAGATCTGAGAGAGAGAGGCTGTGGTGTGGTAGTAGTTTTTGTTCTTATAAGGGGCCAGATCCCATCTTCTTCTGTAGACATTTTGACCATCTGCACAAGTACCCCCATCATGAATAAACACTGTCTCACCTAAAGTCAGAACAAGCTTTACTTTCTTCTTGCTTTCTGTCTCTGCATAGCTGCTTACATTTTAATAAGAGATTTATTAAAACTATACTTTTTCCAGTTTTAAAATAAAACTACTGGCCAGGCAGTGGTGGTACACACCTTTGAATTAGTTAAGTCTGGACTGGGACTGGGCAGTGGTAGTACACACCTTTAATCCCAGCACTTGGGAGGCAGAGGCAAGCGGATTTCTGAGTTCGAGGCCAGCCTGGTCTACAGAGTGAGATCCATGATAGCCAGGGCTACACAGAGAGACCATGTCTCAAAAAACCAAAATAAATAAATAAATAAATAAATAAATAAATAAATAAATAAATAAATAAATAAAACTACTGTAAGGGTAAAAGCTAACCTGTAAACCCCACTTGCCCAAGGACAGATACTTCCTGAAATACTGGAGACTACTGTTGGTGGGAGGTAACATGTTTTTATTCACCTAAACAAGTTTGACCCAACTGAGCCAGATATGCTTGATCACATGTAGGCAGGAAGTAAGAGGGCAGGAAACACATCAGGGGTACATGCTGACCCCTGATTGGATGTAGGCAGGAGGTGCATAGGCAGAAAATACATCAGGATATATGCTTGCCCCTGGTACACGGGCAAGCATGTACCAGGGCATGGGAAATGCAGTAGCCCTATGGTTTTGCTTTTTAAGTCTAAGCAAAATATGACTCTTTGCCATTTTCTGGAAACCCAGGAATGGATCTGGCCAGAGGCCAACATTCTGGCCAGTATTTAATTAAACTTGCTTCAAAATTGTCTCCAAACTGTGGTATGGTCTAATTCTCACCCAGTGGGATGAATCCTACTTTCCAGATTCTATTCAAATATAAATTTAGGATAATACACTAGACATTTTCTTTTAAATACCACTTGGTAGTTAATTATTCTGGGAGTACATCTGGGTACTTAATTGCTCGACCTTAATAAAGCACATTTGGGTAAATCCCTTGGCTTCTCTGGAAGTCATAGGATCATTGTGGTTTTAAGGCCAGTTTGAAGCCAAAGGTTAAGTGAATTCAGAAAGATGCCTTGTTTTTGGCACCATTGATAAGTAAAGTTGCAAATCCCTGAAGCAGGGAGGAGGAGGGGAAGGAAGGCTAGCTTCCAGAAAACGGACAAAGTCCTTCATGCAGGAAGCAATATGACAGCTGAGAGTGGAGTGGTGACCAGAAACTCCAGCAGAATCCTGAGGTTTAAAGCCAAGGACAGAATGAAAGTCAAGTAGACAAGAGGAACAGATGATCCCGACAGCTCATGTCTCCACACTTGGAAAGCCTTGGAGTGTAGTGGGTTCAAGGGTCTGACTGTGAGGGGACTGGAAAGGAACCAGGATACTGTTTTTAAGAAACTCTTTTTTTTTTTTTTCAGGACTAAGAATACAAAAACTAATGGCTAGGGTGAGGTGGGACTAAGTTCTTTAAAACTTTCATTTAGTCACTAATAAGTGTAGCATGTCATCCTCTAGATATGGAAGATGAGGTGACAGTGAGCCCCTCATCAGGGAGTATTAGATATTTAGGTACCCAGTACTTAATAGTATGCAAAAGAAACAAAATTCATTATTCTTGAAAACTCTTTTTTTTTCCAGAACATAGAAAAAACTATGTTATTTACATTCTTTGTACTGTATTTCTGCCACAGTTTAACATGGATCTCTGAGAGTAAAAGTTTTACATTTATCATAGCTGCTATGTTTTTTACTCAATATTTCTATGATATGCTATTCATTTCCAAGGTGTGAGGGAGTTCTTCATGCTGTATTTACGTTAATTTAGCATCTACCACAAGGCCTTCAGTGGCGCTATGTATTAATACCTGCTGGCTTTTTGCAATTGATTCAACCAGAGTCAGACGAGGTGAAAAAGATTCTTTCTTTACTTTTCTGTGAACATGACCCTGACAACTCCTTTGCTTTAGACTCTTAGCCTCAAGAACTGGGCAGAATATATTTCTCTTATTTTAAACTCCCAGTCAAGGTACTTTATCACAGCATCTTTAGAAAGCTAATAAAACAAGGTCTCAAAATAGTGCCCAGTGCAACAGGTAATGGAACTAAAGTTAAATAATTCTAAAACTATATACGCATCATAAAAGAAACCAATGACTTGGGCTAGAGAGATCGGGCTCAGAGGTTAAGCGTATGTATTATTCCTGTAGAAGACCTGAGTTCAGCTTCTGGCACCCACATCAGGAGGTTCACAATGCCCTATAATCCACCTCCTAAGGTTAAAGACCCTCTTCTGGTATCTTTGGGAACTTGTACTCTCATGCATATACCCCAACAGAGAGACACACAAATATTATATATGCTTTAAAAATTCTTTAAAAAACAGTGATTAAAGAGAATATCATTTGGGCTGGTGAGATGGTTCAGCGGTTAAGAGCACTGACTGCTCTTCTGGTGGTCATGAGTTCAAATCCCAGCAACCACATGGTGGCTGACAACCATCCATAATGAGATCTGATGCCCTCTTATGAGCAAGTGGGGCTGGAGAGGGTGGGGATGCAGAGCAAGTGGAGGCCTGAAGCAAAGTGGGGCTGGAGCAAGAGGGAGAGGGGAAGGCAGGGAAAAGAAAAATATCATTTAATATACAATAGACCCTGGTCAGATGCTCTAGAATATATGAATTTTGGTCTGTACATAAAAAGCAATTATATGTTATTTAATTCTTAAAATTAAACTCGAAACATAATCACAGTCTCTATCTTGTTTTGAATCTGAATCCACAGTACTATGTTAAACATTTTCATGAATGAGAATGTGAAGCGTGAAGGATTATCTGGTTAGAGCTGTCAGCCTCTGTGCAGTTCTACTACAGTGGAACCTATTAGGAAACACTCCTGGTTAGATTTCTATACTTCAGATGAATTATAAAGATTTTCTTCTCCCTACCTCCTTTTTCTGGAGACTTTGCCAATCGGTACTGACCCAGGGCCTCCTTAGTTCTTTCCAGAAAACCTTCTTTTCCCCACAAATCTCACCCTTTTCTCCTAGCCCATTTTCATTCCTTTGTGTCACCTAACAACAATCAAATTTATTCTCTACCAGGAACCCCACACCCAGCACACTTGCCTAAGATCCAGAGTGGGATATAACAACCAAAGAGTGGATCACCCACCCAATAAAGACTAGAACAGGTATCTACACCGAGAGACCCTTCAAACAGTTTATAAAAATAACAAGATACAGAATTAACACACAAAAGTCAGTTGCCTTCCTATATACGAATGACAGATTGAGAAAGAAATCATAGAAACAGTACCTTTCACAATAGCCTCAATTAAAAAAAAAAAGTAATATCCTGGGATAACTTTAATCAAGCAATTAAAAAAGACTTGAACAAAAAAAAATAATTCAACATAATTCTTTATGGATATTGAGAAAAAAAGTCTTCAACGTCATGTGAAAACACAGAAGACCCAGGAGAACTAAAGCAATCCTGGATAATATGGGAACTCCTGGAGGTATCGCCATCCTAGATTTCAAGTTGTACTACAGAGTTGTAGTAATAAAACTAGGATGGTATTGGTATAAAAATAAACACATTGGTCAACTGAACTGAACTGAACTGAAGACCCAGGCATAAGTCCACATCTATGGACATCTGGTTTTTTCAAAGGAGACAAAAATACAGTGGAGAAAAGACAAAATCTCCCACAAATGGTTCTGTTCAGACTGAATGATTGCATGTAGAAGTTCTCAAACTGACTCATGTCTATCACCCTGTAGAAAACTCAACTCCAAATGGATTAAGACCTTCCATGTAGATCCAGTTCCCCTGAACATGGTAAAAGAGAAAGTGAAAAGTAGGCTTGAACTCATTGGTACAGGAAAGGATGTTCTAAACAGGATAGTGATAGTACAGGACACCAACACCACAGTCACTAACACTTAATAAGTATGACCTCATACAGCTAAGAAGCTTCTTTATGCCAAAGGACACCATCATTCCATCAAGGCAGCAGCCTTCAGAAAGGGAAAGGATTTTTATCGATTATACATATGATGAGGGTAGCTTCTAGAATATATGATGAGCTTTAAACAAAAAGATCCTGAACATCAAGAAAATAGATAACACAACTTAAAAATGGAGTATAGATCTGAGAAGAGAGTTCTGGAAAGATGAAACATGAATGGCTGGGAAACACCTAGTGAAATGGTCAACATCCTTAGCCATCAGGAAAATGCAGATTAAAACTCTTATCCCAGTCAGAATGGCCAAGATCAATAAAACAAAGGGCAGCTCATACAGGTGAAGGTGTGGGCTCGGTAGACACTCAATCATTGTTAGTGGTGGTGCCAACTTGTGTAACCACTGTGGAAATCCATGCCACAATTTCTCAGGGAGCTGGGGATAAAACTACCTCAAGACCAGCTATACCATCCTTGAGCAAATACCCAAAGGACTCAGTATCCTTACTACAGAGGCACTTGCTCAACCATGTTAATTACTGACCCATTCCTAATAGACAAACTTAGAAATGGCCTGGATGTCCATCAACTGGTGAATAGATAAGGAGAATGTGCTTTATTTACACAATGAAATATTATTCACAAGGAGAAATTTGTCTTTAAATGGATGGAACTAGGGGGAAAATCATCCTAAATGAGGTAACCCAGAGCCCAAATAACAAATATTCTGTTTTCTCTTTTGTGTGTATGTTAGGTTTTAAGCTTTCAAAATGCATGATTTAAACCAAATAACCACAGAGGTTAGGTAGCTAGTAAGGGACCAGAGGAGAGGAAAGAATCTCCCATGGAAGGAAAAATAAAATTAGTGTTACGGAGAGGCAAGAAGAACCTAGAATAGGAAAACTAAATAAGCAAGAAATGGGAGTGAAGGGTAAACAAAGGAATATGGGGAGGAACAAATGAAACTAAAATCTGTTTTAACACCTACTGCTGCAGAAACTTCCATACATATGTAGATGTAGATTTCATATATACAGATATATGGAACACACACACACACACACACACACACACACACACACACACATTCATTCTAAGTGAAGCAACCAAATAATAGTGGCACCAAAGCCCCAACTAGATATCTTATGGACAAGATGACACCTCCAGTGGCAGGAATTGGTTAAATCCAGTTGAGTCATTGTACAAAGTGGCCCCATATAAATCCCTAAATATCACAGGCTATTGCCAATGTTATTTTTGATGTCCACAACTTGATGGTAAAGCCCTACTGACACTTATGCCCAAAAACACACAGACATCAAGCTGGTGGCTAACTAGAAGCTTCCCACCTAGTGACCAGCATTTGTGGTATTGGAAAATACTCTGAACACTACCAAAAAAGAAAGGTGCAACCAAGATCACCCAGCTACAAAACTGTGACCTAGCTGCAAAGATAAACTGGTGCAGTGCTGGCACAAGTGTTATGGGAATAGCAACCACTTTCTAAATGGAATTTAAGGCCCACTCCGTGAGATAGAACCCATACCTGTTATTGCTAAAGTAGCCAAGAACCTGAAGCTAGATAGGTCCTGGACCTAGGGGGAAACCTAATACTATTATTCTGCTTAAGGAATAAAATGACTCTTAACAACATCCAGCTATACTCCTAGATCAGCGCTCAGCCTACATTAGAGAGGCTTTTTACAGTAGACGGGAATTAACTCAGAGAGTCACAGCTGGACAAAGTTCAGAGTCAAAGACCTCGGAGCCCTCAATCCTAAATGGAATGTCTTCATCACAGCCTTCCCCTCAGCTCCAAGGGATCTACAAGGAGGAGGAGGCAGAAAGACTTAAAGCCAGAGGTGATGGATGACTCCAAGCAAAAGTGTCTTCCAGGCAGACCAGGACTGATGCACATATGAACGTACAGATACTGTGACAGAATGCACAGGACCTAGCCCAGGTTCAGTCAAGGGGTCCTAGCACTGAAGCTAGGAGGTATCTGCAGGGTCTTAGGTCTAACTAGGAAGCTATCTCTGATGTTTGCTGGCAAAGAAAAGGTCATCATTTTTCCCAGCAGAGTATCACTGGGTGTGACAACCACACTTCAGGGCGAGCCTCATGACCAGGAATGATTAGCCAGCACAAAAAACTTCAATAGTGTTTTGTGGATTTTTTTTAAATTTCATTTAGTTTTTTTTCTCTCTTCCTCTTTTGTTTTTTGCTTGTTTGTTCGAATTTTCATTTTTGTGTTTGGGGTGTGTGTGTGTGTGAGTGTGTGTGTGTGTTTTGTGGTTTTCTTTGTTCTTGTTTGAGAAAGAGAAAACAAAGAACATAAAGTTGGAGCACATAAAGTTATGGAGGTCAGGAGTATCTGAGGGAGAGGGAAAACATGAACAAAATGTATTCTATGAAAAAATATTTTACAATAAAATTAATTTATAAAAATTAATAATGAGTCAAATGGCACTAGATAACTCATAAATAGAATCTGTAAGAAACTTGAAACAAACACATAAATAACAGGATGCCACGTCACCAGGGAGCTGGGGGTTAGGTCTTAACATGTCTTATTAATTTTTATTTCTATCACAAATTCAAATAAAGCAAGATGTAAGAATCTAAGGGGAGTTCTCAGTTCTGGTTAGTTCATGCAGTTACGCCACATCCTGCTGTGTGCAGACTGCTTTTGGCCTGGAGCGGAAGACTACAAGGATGGCTGGAAGGAAAAACAAGACAGAAACAGGAAGACAGCACAAAGGAGCTAGCCTTTCAAAACAACAGTTCTAGATCTTGTTTAAATTATTCTTTCTGGCATATGAACTTATTGACTCTCTCAACTACTTACCGTAGTTATCATAATTTTAAATTGGCCATCAGGAATTATAAGCCAATGGCTAAACTTCTGTAACTTCTTAAATAAACTGGGATATAAGTATGGAGTTTCAATATGATTGGGAACTGAATCTTTGTTGAGTCTAGAGAGTCTAGGGACTAGCGAGGGTTTTCAAGGAGTAGTCATGTTTATAAGAATAAGGGAAGTGAGCAAAACTCAAAGGAAACTCGATTTCACATCCTTAAAATTCAGCTGAGACAGAATTCTCAAATACAATTCTTTCAGCCATGGTTAAAAGTGATAGTGGGCATTGAAATGCAAGGGTGAAGCATCAGTGTGAGGAGAAAGAGGACTGGAGGGTGGATCACTGTTAAGAGGATTTCCTGTTTTTTTTTTTTTTCAGATATTCTATTTACACTTTAGATGCCATCCCCTTTCCCCATTCCCCCCCCCTTAGAAAACCGCTATCCCATGCCCCCTTTTCCTTTTTGCATTTATACATTTTTTAAAAATGTTAATCATAGGTTCAGAATTCAGTTCTCAGTACTCAGTAGGCATGTCTAGCTCCAAGAGGTCTCTTTCTGGCCTCTGAGGGCACCCACATACACCTGGGGTTTACCAAACCCCAACCTTAAAAAGAAAATAAATCTTATAAGAAAGGATACAGAATCACTAATTACTCTATCACTATCAATTTTAACAATATGAAAGAGGCTTCCTCGATTTTGAAAGGAAATTTAAAATACTGATATGACTTACAATAATAGTTTAATTATGTTTATTTTATTTTGTGGCTGTTTGGCCTGCATGTATGTCTTTGTACCATGTACACCCTTGGTGACTGTGGAGGCCAAAAGAATGTCCTCTTTTCAGATCCTCTGGAACTAGGGTTATAGACAAGGCTGTGTGCCAGGCCCATATATGTGCTGGAAATCAAAGCTGGGTCCTCTGGGAGAGCAGCTCAACCTGTTCAAGCAACCCCTAGAATAACATTGTTTAAATACATTAATGTATAAACCAAACCACTGATGCCTGCTCTACTGCAGACACCTTAACAAAGCGGTCAGTGCCTACTCCTTCTTTGCTCACTGCACCATATGCTCTGCATAGATTTCTGGTTAAAGGAACCAGGATCTGTGCTTGGGAGAAGACTACACTAGGTTCAGAGTCTCATAGTGAAGTGTGTGAGAACATCAGTCAGCAAGGTCTCCTGTGATGTTTAATAAAGTCCAATGCAGAAGAAGGCTCAATGCATTTGATTTGTTTGGTTAATTAGTTTTGTTTGTTTGTTTGTTTGTTTGTTTGTTTTTGCAGCAGGGTCTTTCAAGAAACATGCACAATTTTCTCCCACATTCAAGGCACAGCATTAGGGGGATCCCAAGTGTAAGCATGAGTAAGTGACAGTCCTAGGTGTGAGCCTTCAGGACCCTTAGCACAAAGTGATTTCTCTTTCTTACATGATTATTGCACCCCTTAGTCACATTTCTGAGCCTGTAAAGTCAATAACAAAATTCCATATGTCCCTCTAACTTGCCATGTGAATTGTGCTTTGCATATTGCAAAAACTCTTTATGTTATTCTGCTGTACATTTAACAGACCTATAAGATCAAATGTTAGGGAAGGATGTCAACTGATTAAAATATAGATATATGTGTGTGTATATATATATTGTATATATATAAAATATATATGTATGTGTGTATAAATATAATTAATGTAAATAATCTATTGGTAAGTATTTTATATAAACAAAATTTTTTATAAAATAAAAATGTAAAGGTAAAACATCAATATATATCAATATATAGAGAGAAATCTTGGGGCTGGAGAGATGGCTCAGTGGTTAAGAGCACTGACTGCTCTTCCAGAGGTCCTGAGTTAGATTCCCGGCAACCACATGGTAGCTCACAACCATCTGTAATGGGATCTGATGCCTTTTTCTGGTGTGTATGAAGACAGTCACAGTGTATTTATATATATATAATAAATAAATAAATCTTTAAAAAAAAAAGAAGTCTTGAGATGAGGTCCATGGTTTGATTTCCAGCACCAAAATCATTGCTTCAATAAACCTAATATGAAAACCAACTCTAAACAGGTGACCTGCTCTCTTTAGAGGACAAAACAATGTTCACGAAGAAGTCAGGGTGAAATTATAGATCTTATCACTCTCTCGTGTAGAACAGCTGAAGAGCTTTGGTATAGAGACATGGCTAGGCTCCAGTTTTTAAGAAAATGATTCTGAAGTAAGCTGTGTCCTAAAGTGCTATACAGACACTCCGACACCAGTGCTTTGTGTGAGGCTCAGAAACCCGCTCTGGCATAAAGAGTCGTCCAGCTACTTTTATGAACACTGTTTATTATAAATCACAGAACTCTCGGGAAGTGTGTGCTACTCATGTATATTTATGCTGCTTATGAACAATCTATTAGCTATTTATGTGTACGTTCCTGAGCACTGTTTATTGTAACTCATAGAACACTTAAGCAGGGAGTGCTATTTCCTGTCTTGGAAATGAAAGGAATCTGAAGGCAACTGAAAGTCTAAAAGGAGATGACAGCCTGCCCAAGCTAATGCCCTTGCTTTTTAATCCAGGTGTACTGGACTTCAACACTTAACCCCTCACCCCAACCCCACCCTCCACAAATCAGCATCCTTTCTGCATCCCTATTCATGATAATGATTTTCAAATTCTGCAGTGTCCACATGATGTGTTAAGTCATTTTCCCCCTTTCCATTGAGAAGGGGTGGGTCTGAGCCATTCTGTTTCATTCAGTTCTCTGTCTAGGTTTCTTTCTTTCTTTCTTTCTTCTTTTTCTAAAATTACAATATACATTTTAATTAATAAAATTATTTTCTTTTGTAGCAAGATAACTTTCTTGACCCTGCTAAATCCAAGATGGGAAAAAAAAGAATGTGATAACAGCCATCTGAATAAATAAGAGAAAACAAATAGCAATGTCCTGAAACATATGTTCATGTGTCCTGTGAGAGAGTATCACAGAACACAAGATGGGTAATAAAGTTTACAGGATTCCTTAGTTTTCTGTAGCTCTGTACATATCATTTTCTATAAAATTTAAAGGGACTTTTTCCCTGTCTTCCTGTTGCATGTTAAGAAGTATTGCCTTTATGGCTAAAGGGTAATTGCAGGGTTGCAACAGCTCAGTTGCTAACCTGAACATTTCCTCTGCACAGCCTGAGGGCAACTGCTCATAAAAACAGGGCAGGACAGTAACCATTAGCTCCTCTACTGTGAACAGAAGTAGTTACTTCTCATGCAGAGAAATCTCAAGTCTTTTAAAATAAACTCACATGCTAAGTAAATTTAAAGTTGAGGAGATGGGGGAAACCTGACAATTTTAAAGTTAGCTGTTTGTAGTGATTTACTCGACAGTCTATTGAGAAAGCAAAGGACACACAGTCGTGTAACAAGGAAACTGTGGACACTCGGTCGATCCACAGAGTTTCTTATCTTTAAGAGTAGCATTTCCTCTTCTCTAACAAAGCTCCCCCCCCCCCAGCAGCTTCTGTTAGTTGTGTTGAGAATCTCTAGGCTGTCACCTGTCCTGCCTGAGATTTTTCCTGTCTTTTCATTTTCATTCTTTGATTAGCAGAGAACATGAACCTAATCCAGACCCCTCAACCATAGTAGCATAGATAGGAGACTCCTTTGCAAGTACGTATCTTCAGGCTCTGTTGGAGGGAATAATATTGTACATATTTTTTCTAATTATTGTGTATTATAAGGCTGGTATCTTGATGTGGCCATTTTGTAATGTTTTCATAGAGTCTGGAATATATATATATATATATATATATATATATATATATATATATTCACTCTCTCTCTCTCTCTCTCTCTCTCTCTATATATATATATATATATATATATATATATATATAGAGAGAGAGAGAGAGAGAGGGTATGCAATGTAACTGGCAGTCCCTACACAGATGAATTATGATTCAATCAAAACCCCTCTTCTGAAGCCAGGATTTGGATCCTGTTTCTGCAACCTCCTAAAGTGAGTTTACTCAACTGAGCTATTTGATTTATTTGTCTGACATCACCACGTGTGCCTCTCGGGGCCACTGAGAATACCTTACAGGAGTCAGCCTTGAGAAATGGTACCACCGTTACTGAATAAGGTTTGATGATGGCTTAGTTGATGCCTTTCCTTTGGCTTCCTCCTGAAGATGGTCAGAAAGCTAAGCCAAGGTGGAAGTTGTACCCATCACCAAGGGCATTATCTGACCTGACCCGTGACATTTGTTTAAAGTTGTATATAACTTCTGGGGCTACAGACATCTCATTTGGTAAAGTAAGCGCAGATTCTGAGTACCCTATCTTTATAAGTTGGGTGTCATAGTTCACATTTCTGATCTCAGCACTGGGAAGACAGAGACACAGGCAGACCCTTGTGCTTAATGGCTGTAAGATCATCTATTCAATGAGGTCCAGGCCAGTGAGAGAGACTCTGTCTCAAAAGGAATATGAATGACAACTGAAGAAAGGTCCTACAACTTGTCCTATGGTCTCCACATGCACACACATGCATGCATTCACACACATGTGCACTCTCATGTGTACTCTTACACAACATACACACACACTAAAAGCTGTACATAATTTAGAGATGTAATTTTTCTAAAATACCCTCTCAAACAAACTGCGCATTGTTCTTTTGGGTGTAGGCCGTTTGATGAGCACAGACTGAATTAGTTTCAATCACTAAGCGTCTAGCTCCTACCTATGAGGCACTTGCCTAAGTCACGAAAGCCATATCGTATAATCCTCAGAATTGGGCTGGGAAGTGGTTGGCATCATCACCATCTTATAGTTTAGTAAAGTAGCACTCGTGACAGATTCCATCAGCTACAAAGTGATGAACTATACCTGAACATCATCAGGTTTGCCTGTCCTCTGTCTAACCACTCATCTCTCCACTTTGGTACACTGGCTCTAAGATTATACAAATCCCCATTAGGAACAGCTGTAAGAAAGTGTATGAGTGTGTGTGTGTGTGTGTGTGTGTGTGTGTGTGTGAGAGAGAGAGAGAGAGAGAGAGAGAGAGAGAGAGAGCGCTTGTGTGAAGGTTAGAGGTTAGCCTTGTGTACTCTTCCATTGAGTTCCACCTTACCAAGTTTTGAGATAGTCTCTCATTGCCCTGGAACTCAGCAAGTAGGCTACGCTAAACGGCCCATGAGCACTAGAGACCCACCTACCTTTCCCTCGAAGCTCTGAGATTACCACACACAGCTTTACTTACTTACTTACTTACTTACTTACTTACTTACTTACTTTTTAAATTTGGGTTCTGTAGAGAAACCTTAGATCTTTGTGTTTGGATGCTACTTTGCTGGACTTAGCTATGCCCCCAGTCTCCATACCTTTTCTGTACTAAAGATGAAGTGGGGGATGCCAGGATGTATTAATTACTGGAGAACTGAGTAAAAGCTAGACCACATGAACTGTACCAATCATTGAACACGATTAAATGACACCTCATGCTACAGCCAGGTCTGCACACCAACTTGAGAGGTGAGCTATACTGTGTCCCTTAGAACTCCTTAGTGTCTAGAAGTTTTAGGTCAATATGAGCATCTCATACTGACCTCAGCATCTTGGCCACAGAGATCCTCTCACACTGTACACCTCTTAGTTTGCTCTTCTGAAGGGAGGTAGCTTTTTCTAGCACAAGTTGGAGTTTACAGTTGCTACATGATGTATAGTGATGTAAACCAAGAATAAAGTGTCAGAGTATGTCCACAGACAATAAACATGGCTTATATTTCTTCTACATTCATAGCTGTAGTACTTGGTAAATACTGTTTAGCCACACCATCAAAATTCTGCATGATTCATAGGTTCTACTTGTTACCATAGGCCACTGAAGCTTCCATGTACAAATAAGCCTCTGACAAAGTAAAATGGAACACAGGCCTGAGGAAATCCCCAGACAGAACTCGAGGGACACGTTTGGCTTCTCTGTTCCTACGGCTCTAAATTAGCTGAAACTCGTGCTTGACAATAAATATTTCCTGACTTGATTGAACCACAAGATAGGCTGGAAGGACACAGAGGTGTTGGAAGAAGGATGGTATTGAGGACCAGCCCTTCTTGTGTCCAAAGCCATGGCGTAAATATGTGAGAAAAGCAAACAGGAAATGTCTATGGTTTTAGTCATCAATGAAGTAGAAATTATGTTATGTTCCATACTCTTAGGGGATTCTGAAATCTTATCTGAAGAACTGGTATGTATCAATTAATCTAAAATACTTAAGCATTTTTACCAAGTTCTTTACCAGGGACATCCCCATGCCTTTTTTAGCTCCATACAAGAAGAAGTGGTCTAAACCTTTTAGGTTGTACCAAACTACTAGGATGTTAGCTGTTTCAGTTTACTGAGCAACCCACCTTCCTATTTACTTAGTTAATTCCTCATTAAACCAGAGATTTATGTTTTTCATTGTGACTATGTGTAATAGTAGGCATCTCAGCTCACATCAGGAGGAAAAGAATGTAACTGAAAGAAAATGGTGGAGAGAATAAAACAAGGGAAAGGACTATTGTCTGCCAAGAGCCTGCCCCTGACTGACAGATAGCCCAGCCTTGCTCTGTCAAATCCTAGCCTGCAGAGTATAAAGTAAGTGCAGGAATGGAAATAAGAGTGTGTGAATCCCAAGTTTAAATGTTCTGTTATCCAAATGCACTCATTCTTGAAAAAGTGACTATGGGGGAGGTACAGTTAAAAAATTGATAGCCTTTTTATTCATGAGACATTTTGTCAGGGTCTTATAAAATAACGGGCTCAACCCTATCTCTCTTGAATTCTTGCAGGGACCGAAGGTACCAGTAGCCCCATCCCCCAAAATGGCAAGAAGCAGAGATTTTATAAAGATATTCTATAGTTGTATTACTGTTTGCTCATCTACAGCAAGGTGATTGAGGAGGCGTGGGAGGAGCTGAGCCGCTGGCTATGGGGATGGAAATATTATTGCATATGCGTAACTTGCATACCTTATCACCCACCCCAAAAGTACTAGACAGGAAGCATGGTTAGAAAGGAAAGGGCAGGAAACAGGTTGGTTCGCTTTGTGCATAGCAGACCACAGCCCATACTCTACCTCCGCCCACCACCACGGCAGTGGGTTCACAGGTGCGGATGCAATGCAGAAGGGAATCGAAGCGAAGGTTGGAGTTGAGGAAGGCCACCACGCAGCCCAGCTTAGCCAGGCCAAACCACACATGAACGAAGTCGGGCTCGTTGCTCATCAACAAAGCCACAACGTCCCCCCTTTTCAGCGAGGAGTGGCTCAGGAAGGCATGGGCTACTCTGTTGCTTCTCTTGTCCACGTCCTCGTAGGTATAGACGTCCCCCTCATAAATGATGAAGGCTTTCTGTGGTTGCCTCCTGGCGTGGCTCAAGAACTTATCCAGCACCGTGACCAGCTCCCCTCTCAGTTTGTACATCTCCATCTTAATTCCGTAGCGTATCACCTTCAGCAAGAACCACAAATCGTCCCAGAAGTACGGGAACAGAAGTTTCTGCACGAAGTGCAGGGAGAGCAGTCCAGCCCCAAATCCTGTGAGCCATGACAGCAGCATGGGCGCCCAGACGTCCAGCTGACCCGATGGGTCCTACCAGTGTCTCTTTCCTTTCCGAGAACTTTGCCTCTTTTGCCCCGGAGACTCCTGTCCTGAAAAACTCAGGGGCTGGCACCTGTAGTTCTGGCTCAGGATTTCTTTGTGTATCCCGTGAAAGAAATCAAAGGTTTTCACCCAGAAAGCTACAGAATGCTGGTGATAAGGCCTGGGGCACTGGGAGAGGCAGCTGTGGAGCAGAGCTCTGAGTCTTCTTTGATTAAAAAAAAAAGAAAGAAAGAAAGAAAGAAAAAAAAAGAAAAAAAAAGAAAAAGAAAAGGGGAAAAAAACAAAACAAAACAGCGTTTGTACTCACAACATTCACAGGGCTGGAAATGAGCCCAAGGCAGCTCAATGCACCCACCCTCCAACAGGCTCCTTGCAGCTCTCTGGGTTTCAAGCTGGGAATGGCTTTGGCACCCCTTGCTCCTTCTGAGAACCCTGCTAAGCTTGGCTACTTTGAGCACCAGGACCTGGGATCTGCTTTGGAGCTGGGATGGCTGAGAAAGCCCGCGGTTTCCTGCTGTCTCCCTCTGTGCTCCTGCAAGGGCTCAGCCACGCCTCACAGTCCCCAGCCAGAAGCCACGCTCTCCCAGTCAGCCTTGCTCCGCCCAGGACTCGGCTCTGCTTTCCCTCCTACACAAGCTCAGAGTCTGTTGGAAGGAGCTGCAGGGCAGGAGGGAGGCCAGCTATCTTCTTCCCAGTGTCCTTGAAGCTGGGAGAGTCGCCTCCTACCTCCCGCCTCCCTCCCCCAGCCTCGAGCCAGTGTGACAGTGACTGGACTCTCTGTCAGGCTTCTTGGGGGCAAATGGTCTTCCCCTTCCACATAGGAGTGTAGTAGCCAGTTCACACCTCAAACCGGACCTCAGGCTGGACATCCTGCAGTCCTACATAGAGTAAGGCAGAGACGGAAAAGCATGGTGTGGACACCCATCTACTGGTGTTGAGTCAGGGGTGATGAGGGGTCTCTGGAGAGACTGGTGAGGTGAAAGAATGATGTCGCAGGGGTTCTTTAGTAGAGTTAGCAAACTATTAATGAGATTTAAGGTAAAGGTTCCAAATAAGCAAAGGGAAATCTGCTCAGAAGGGAAGGAGAACGTAGAGTTATGAATTAGTTACGTCCCAGAAGGATTATTTTCTGAGAAAAGGAGGAATGTTTGGACCTTCTCATGAAAGCTTACATTTTCTTCTTTTACAAAAGGCAATTTGTAAAGTGTATGGTTAAGTAAGAGTTGGCCTGTCCGTTGTAACACTATCCTGAGAGCACCAGTTTCTGAAAAATATTGATCTAATATTTTAAGTCACATCCGTATTTTTTAATGTATGAAATGCTGCATATCCTGTGATTTTGGAAAAGGAACTTGTAGGGATGAAGGGGGTAGCAGGAATGGGAAAGGCATGAGAGCAGGCGAAGTTGCAGTCATCAGAATGTACTACATGCACGCATGTAATTGTCAAAGAAAGAATCCAATAAAAAATTAGGGTTTTTTTTTTTTCAGTTCAGCTGTTTAAAAAGTTGTCAAATTCAAAGGATTTCATACATACACTTGAAGCAGGAAGGTAGCAGCTATATTAAAAGAATATAGACTTTTGTGCAAAAAAGAGAGCACTCTACTAAAGATAAAACACCGAGGAGCAGTCAATTATACATGTTAAGTGATGTGGTTTTGCATACTTACATACACAACAATTATCTATAAGCGTGTATGTGTTCATGTATGCACACTTGCAAGTCGGTGTGCACAGTGGTGTGTACACTTGCTATGGAGGCGAGAGGTTGATGTTAAGCGTCTGTCTTTATCTATCATTATGGAGATTATTGTTTTTTGATGATGATGATGATGATAATGATGATGATGATGGTGATGATACAGGGTTTCTCATTGAACCTAGTGGTATGGGCAAGATTGGCTGGCCAACAAGCCTGCTGGGCCTTTTGGTCTCTGTTTCTCCAGTGATGAGACTGCAGGCTCCCACCACCTGGCCTGGCATTCTACATCAATGCTAAGGATCCAAACTCCGCTATTCCTGCTGATTGGGCAGTGCTTGACTCGTCTTCCTGGCTCTTACTAATAAGTTTTTTCCTAGCAGACACCATCATCAGCCCAGCTCTTTAAAGGTATATGCAAAGCCAGTTGTATATTTAAAATAATCATCAGTGCTTCATTATGTGTGGCTTTTCTTCCATCCATCCATCTTCTAGCTAAACTTCAGATTCTTTAAGAATAAAAGAAAGAGAAAGAAAACAAACAAACAAAACAAAATGAAATAAAACAACAAGACCCTCCGTAAAACCAAACACAGGCTATAGCTGCCCTGGTTAGTTTGAAGTCACGATAAAGATCCCTGAAGTCACAGACCCTTAGATCCTCCCACGTGGATGAAGAGAATGTTTTCGAACTTTATATACAAGCTCTCATCTTTTTAATCCAGAAAGGTCTTTTTTGGGTAGGAGAGCAAGGCTGCAACAGCAAGCATTTTAGACCCGATGAGCGTGTCTGGAGTGGCCTTGCTTGCGCTTCTGGATCAGTGACTCAGTCATGTCCTGGAAAACACCTTTGAGCTACAAAATGAATATAGATCACCGATATGAGCAAACATGCTCTCCCCCCACAGAGAAGCATGCTTGTCTTTCCTTATGAACTTGTAGCAACATTTCAACAGACAGAACTTGACTTTCATCAGAACTTCTTTGCCAATATAAGTAAGACTAGAGGATATCCAGGGTTGTCAGTGCGAGACAGTCTGTTAATGTTTGACTCTGACATATTAAGATCTTAGAGTTCATGTTATTAAAACTTACACAGGCGTATTTTCTACGTGCTTCTTCTCCACAGAAGATGGAGTCTGTGAACATCTTGAAGCATGTAAGAGGCATGTGCATTCCTGCATTAGCATATGAATTGGTTACCTCATCCCTAAGCTTTGTATCCACTTTCAGTATTGCCAAAGACAGCTATCAAAGATGGATATAACTTAGGCCACAATACCATGTTATTGCACAGTGGCTGCTGGACAGCAATAGCTACAAGTGAATAGATCTAAGATTTATGTAAAAGAAAGAGAAACAGGAGTCTGTAAATCATCTAGACACATGGCCCGAGACCGCTTTTGACCAGGGACAGTCCAATGCTACACAGCTTCCCTTTGTGACATATATCAATATTATGTTTTTTTTTTTCTCTAAGCGTATTTGAAAGCGGAAAAAAAAAAAAAAAAAAAACCAGTATGATTACATACAAGTCAGCGCAGGAAGAGAAGGGTCTTCCCAGTCTACATACGCTCTTGTTAACCTCTTCCTCACTTCTGATTTGACGTTCCTCTCTCCACTTCGTCCCTACCCTTCTTCCAGTCCCTTCTGCACTCTCAGTTCTGCTGAGGATGAACTGTAGCAAATGATCAAAGTCATCCTGAACAAACAGCATTATAGGATGGGAAGTAACTCACTTCCTCAGAGCGTGGCCCCTACAATCTCCATTGCCCTCCTGTGCTTTCTAGTGCAGCTCTGCAGCAAGTCAGCATTAGGATTAACAGGGGGTTGCCGTGAAACCCAAGAGGCTGGGAATGATTTCGTGGAATGCAAGCTTGGACAAAAAGCATCACAATGAATGCTCTGAGTGAATTGGCAGTCTGGGGACTTTAATATTGCCAGGGCTTAAGAAAGGGGGAGGTGGATAACATTGTATATATAAAGGATATCTATCCCTCTATAAATGAAGGGCTACCCCGTCTCAGTTTCTCCCCCAGAGAGCAGTCCTACAGAAGCTGTGGACCTCAGCTGATCATGTATAGAGTATCTTGGTTGATCCTGTATGGAGACAGAAACTTTAAGGTCTGTGGAGCCATGACAATGCTCTGCTCAGCTCACCTCATCTCTCATCTCTAATGATGGCTAATTTTCCTAGCTGGGTTTCAGCCATGACCTCATTTCTTGCAGGCCTCCAATGATTGAGTGTGAGAAGAGTATGCTGGAAGACAGAAGGGAAAGGCTATGTATGTTGGCTAATTGATCTCACTGAAAAGATTAGAAACTTGTCTCTCATCATCACAGAGGCATTTTGGCACTTAGAGCAAGGTGCTCAAGGAGAAGTTTGGCTTCTACCATTCTACAGAAGCAGGGAGACATCAGTACTGTCTTCCCTCATGATGACATTGGAAAGAGGAGAATAATAGAGTTGAAAATACCAATTACAGAATTCACCCACTTCCTAATTCCACCCAGAAGCAGTAGCCCTTTACACTTTGTAATGGCTGCCTTTAGGATGTGATACTAAGTTGGGTTTTGGTGGGAGGTTTAATTTTCCTGTAATACAATGTTTATTTGCATTAATAAATAATTATTGTCCTAGAACATTTCCGGCCCCCCACAAAGCCTCATGAAGCAAACAATATTAAAGCCAAGGAGTGCTATTGGAGTTGGGGGCTATTATCATTGCTTCATGTCTTAGACACATCAAACACATCTTAAAATATAAAAAAGTTTTATAGTGCCAACTAAACCATCCATCCCATAATAATAGTTCTGGGAGCAACTCTCAAACAAATTAAATATTTAACTATCACTTCACCAGTAATTGAAAATGTAACTAGAAATTTGTGTGAATCAAAGTCCTAATGAGATACTTCACACATGTGTTTTACACATGACATTTTTTAGATCCAGATACTGCTGGTTCTGAAAGCTTTTCCCTTCCTGGCTATTGGTAAAATTGGTTTTCTGAGAAAGATATTTATGTAAAATTTTATTACTGACTGAGAATTCCTGGAAGCTTCATTTCTAGTTTATACGCACCCTGTGTAGATGTAGGTCATTGGATCATTACTAAATAAATCAAAGAGCCTCCCTGGTAAGGTCTACCAGGCATCAACAATGCTCCAAATGTCGCAGGGGATTGTTCTCTGGGGCCCTGCTTCTAAATATATCATAAGGGCTATGACTTGGTTTCTAATGTATGGAGGGATCAAAGACTTCTAAAATCTAACGTACACATTCCATTTTATCCACTCTTCAAATTTTACAGTTCTTTATAAGAAAATTTGTCTAATTATATAACAATGATTTTCCTCTGGATAGTTAAGTAGTCCACGGTTGGCTTGATTCTGCCGATGTCATTTTGTGTTGACTTCTCAGTCACAGACATTCACAGATTCCAGGCTACAGGTCTCATCCTCATGAGCATCAGAAAAGGGGAATAGCTGAGAAAAGTCACACCAGTTACTGTAAAATTAACATTTTAGGTTTTTATTACTTCAGAAACATCAAATGTGCATAATGGTAGAAATAATAAAAATTGTTGGCCTATTAATGACCAATGTTATGCTCAATTTGTTTCATCTACCTTTTTTGTATGACACTAAATTCAGGGGCAATTTATAACGAATCAATAAATAATATATTAACTCAATAATCACAACTTTAAAAAATACATGTTCTTAAGTGCTGAAGTAGCATTTTTTACTTTTTTAAAAATTGAAAATAGATTTTCTCATACACTATATTCTGGGTATGGCTTCTTCTCCCTTAACTCCTCCCAGATCCTCTCTTCCTACTACCCATCCAAACACATGAACAAGCATCTAAAAATAAAATAAAATTAAATTAACAAACTAAATCAGAACAAAACAAACATAAAAAATGGCCAAAGAAAAAGCACAAGGAACACATAGACAAACACACACACACACACACACACACACACACACACACACACACTTGCACACATAAAAATTCCATAGAAGCTCAAATTTGAAAACTATAATATATTAAACAAAAAACCTGTAAGGGTTTTTTTGTTGTTGTTGTTGTTTTTGTTTGTTTGTTTTCTGTTTTGTTGTTGTTGTTGTTGTCGTTATCTTTTGGTTTTTTTTTTTTTTTTGGTTTTGTTTTTTTCAAAAAAGCCCAGATAAAGCATCATGAGACAAAAAGTCTAGAAAAATACATTTGAGTTTATTTTGTGTTGGCCATCTATTGTTGAGCTACTCTTTAAGTGTAGTTTTTATACCTAGTGAATGTTCACTGCCAAACCCTTTTTTCCTTTCCAAGCAGTTGCCAACCAGAGAGAGTTTCTCAGTTGGTGACTGGGGGAGCTGTGTCCACCTCCCCTCTCAGCACTGGGACCACATTGGGCTTAGATCGTGCAGGGCCTGTGCATGCTGCTACAGTCTCTGTTTCATGTATATCAGCCCTGTTGTGCTTAGAAGGTTTGTTTCCTTGATGTCCTCCATCCACATGGTTCTTAGGATCTTTCTGGTTCTTCTTCTGCCGAGTTCCCTGATCCTCAAGGGGTGAAATTTGATGGAGATATCTTCCAAGTTCCCTTTCTGTACATTGCTCAGTTTCAGGTCTCTTGGGTTTTTTTTTTTTTTTTTTTTTTTCATCTATTGTAGGAGGAAGCTTCTCTGATGATGACCAGGAAAATCAATGAATCTGAGTACAGCAGATGTTATCAGGAGTTGTTTTATTACTGTGTTGCTTTAGCAGAACACTAGCATATGGTTTTCCCCCAGGTCCATGGCCTATTCAGTCCTAGAGCCTCGGCCACCCAAACAAAGTTGAACATGGGCTCTATCTCATATAGAGGGCATTAAATCCAATCAGATAGTTGCTGATTTTTCTCACAACTTTTGTGCCACTAGTATACCAGCATATCTTGCAGGCAGAACACCACTGCAGGTCAAAGAGTTTGTAGCTGTGATGGTGTTTACCTTTCTTCTCTGGTAGCATTCAGAGTATGTTCCAGTATCGTGGACACTAAGCAGTAGTTAATAAATTGTAGCTGTGGGTGATGGCTCACAATTAGAATTTAGGTTCCTTGAAGGCTATGTCAAGAAGATTAGTTAAGGTGAGCCTGGGCTACAGTATGAAAGTTGTCTAGAAACCAAGGAAATACAAAAACAAACAAACAAACAAACAAAACAAACAGAAACAAAAAAGAGAAACAAATAAATTGAAAAATGCTATTTGCTAAATTTCTTCCATTGACAATAATGGTCACATCTAGTTAGAATTTTAAAAATCAGTGCTTTGTCCAATGTTCCATATGTAATACCTCTGAAAATAGTTTAGTTGTTGTTGCTTTGGAGAAATTAAAATCAACCCTAGCTTACAAAAATGTTTAATCTATATAGTCCCTGTCACAACCTCTTTTGCCTTTTCCCAAGATTTATTCTTTAAAAAGAACAGTTCAAGATTTTCTCACATTATGTAGACTATTTATTGAGTCATCTGATAATTTACTTTGCCGTGCAAGAATTCTTACATTTAATTTAGTCTATTTGTTATTTCTTGAAGATATCCCTGTGCTGTTGGAATATGGTTCAGAAAATTTTTGCATATTCATATCTTGACATATATTTTGATGTTTTCTTCTAGTAGTTCCAGCTTTTAAGCTTAAGTCTTTGATCCACTTTGAATTGATTGTTAAGTAGCACGAGAAAGATAAATCTAGTTTTTTTTCTTCAGTATATTCAGTTTGGTCAGCACCATTCGTTGGAAAGGCTGGTTTGTATTCCCAGTATAGTTCTTGACCCATCCTGGTTAAAATTCAGATACCCTTAGCTGTGTTATTTCTTCATATTCTGTGTACTGATCAACATTAAAGTTTTTATGCAAATATCATGTTGACTTTGTCACTATGGCTGTATAATATAATTTGAGGTCAGGAATTGTGATACCTCCTATAGCATTCTTTACACTTAAGGCTACATTGGCTACTTCAGTTAGAGGGTTAATATCTAGAATATAAATGACTGCTAAAACAAAATGCCACTAAAACCTGCCAATCAACAAATTAGGCAATTAATTGAACAGAAAGCCCTCAAAAAATATATGAATTACTAATAAGGATTTTTACGGTCCAACATCCTAGGTCCAACATCCTAAGTCATTACAAAGATGAGCTGTTTTGATATTTCATCTCACACATCAGAATGGCTACCATTAAGAAAGAAGACACCAAATACTTGCAATGAAAGAATGAAAGTAAAAACTTCCTGTTTGCTGCTGGTGGGAGTATGACTAATACAGCCATATGGAAATCAATATGAATATTTCTCAAAAATTAATAATAGAACTACCATGTAACCCAGTTACTGGAGCATATAGCTACATTCTACTAGAGACATTTGTGCATTCATATTTATGGCTGTCTATAATTCCAGATCCAACGGACCTGATACACTCATACAGACGTACATGCATGAAAAACACCAGTGCACATAAAATAAAAATAAACTAAGACTACTTCATAGGTGATGCTATACACTTATATTATATTACAGCACTGGTTATTTGGGCACCATGAATCAGTCAGCCGTCACTATTGGCAGTGACAATATTGACTAATGCTTTCAGGTGATGATGTCTGATTTGTCTTCCCTTTGTGGTTTGTCACTTCACAAACACTAGCAAGTGGCCTTTGTTTCTCTGACAGTGTCCAATTTTCTATCAAGCACCCAAGATTTTTTTATCACCAATTAGTAGATACTTGCCCTAAATAAATTCCCTTACCTATCATTCTACCTACATTGCTAGCTGACTTTTTTTTAAATAATAAAGGCTTTATGGTTATTTTGAATGTTTGTATAAGACAGTTTGATAAATGCTTAGTTCCCTTTCTGTAGTAACTAACTGATAAAAGAAAGATATGCAACAGCAACTGTCATTATTGAGAAACACAAATATTTTTTTGTTTTGATTTGTGTATTACTTTAAAAAATAATGTTTAAATATATTTTGAAATTTGCATACATTCATAGAAAGTTATTTGACTATATGGACCCTACTACCTCCCTCAAGTTTCATCAATGGCCCTTACCAGTGAGTGTCTCTCTTGCTTTATGTTCTAGTTGAAAAAAAAAATGAATAACCCACTGAGTCAAACTAGTGATGTCTACGTGTACATGGATATGAGGTTATCTTCTGGGTCATGGCACTTGACCACCTGCCATGCCCCAAGGAAAAGTGACCTTCTGCCCTTGGCATTCATCAACTGCCAGTAGCGCTCATCCTAGGCCTGGGGCCTCAAGAACCTCTTCCAAATCCACTTTACAATTTTGAGTTGCTCATTAGCCATGTTGTATCCAGAAGACTGTTTCTCAGATATCATCCGGCTCTTTCAGGATTTCAGGGGCCCCTTTTATACAATGTCCTTGGGTGGTAGAAGGTTGAAATAGATGATTCTTTTATAGCTGAATACCTAGACTCATTTATTTTTCAGCACATTGGCCAGTTACCAATCTCTGCATTAACCACTACCTGTGAAAAATAGCTTCTCTGACCAAGGTTGAAAGCAGCATACATCTAAGTTTATAAACATAAATATTTAGAAAGCAGTTTGGAAGCATGACTATTTAGCTAAACACCACCAGTAACTTCTTCCTAATGTCTGCATCCTCCTCAGACATGGGTCTTTGATCAGGTTTACTGGTAGATGCACGGCCCCAGGAGCTTTGTCCCAGGATTGCCTCTTGCTGTTATGTGCTTTCTCATGTTTGCCACTGCTGTATTCCTCATTGTTCTGACATGGTGTGATTGGGCTAAGAGAGACCCTTTTTGCCTGTAATCTGTTACGATTGATACCTGGGTATTAGCCCAGCCTATTGGGCAAATTTCCTAGAGATCAACATGAAGATAAACTTTGATGAAATAATGCTGTCTAGATGTTTTAATGATTTCATAGAATTCCTGATTTGATCCAAATAATTTTAAGAAGTTAAGATAGTTGATAGAAAGTTTAAGGTTAGAATCAAAAATAGCACATGCTTCCTCTGACAAAATAACAGAGAAGGTATGAAAAGGAGAACAGTGAGTTTTCACACAAGCACAAGAAGAAAAATAGGCTTGAAACAAATTAATGATCAAGAAAAGCCTTCATTCTAGGTCAGGCCCAGAAATGAGGTCACAGATGTGCACCATGATAAGTAAAGTCATCAACGTAAGATGCTGTCACTTTGAATTCATAATGAGCTTACGGAGTAGAAGATGGAAAAACTACTGCTTTGAGCTTATGATCAACAATCCTGCTGTAATTCCCTCTTGTGTAGCAATTTATCTGTAAGGTAATTCTTTGACTTACATAGAGAACCTTGCTTTAGGGGATGTAAAAGGACTAAAGGAAAAATAATGCTTTTGGAGTTTTTCTCCATCCACTAACTGTATGTATATGTGTATATATGTATATAATATACAAAATGGTTAGAGCTTGCTCATTAGAACTTTGCTCTGTCCACCAAATGTGGATATGTGTATACATGTGCATGTGTAAGATGCTTGGAGCTTGCTTTGCTTCATCCGGTGTGTGTGTGTGTGTGTGTGTGTGTGTGTGTGTGTGTATGTTTGAGTATGACTTTCTCCTTCTTTCTTTTCTCTAATGGAAGACCATCATCAGTGACAGCCCAGCTAGCCACTATCAGTGGCAGTTTCCTCTGGCTACTACCAGTAGCAGTTTAAGCCAGCAGTCACCAGCACTGGTCTCCTCCTCTTTCATTTCTCCAGTCACCTGCTACCACCAGTAGAGGCTTACATCCTGGTGCCATCAGCATCAGCTTCTCCCTCCTCTCTTTTCCCTTTTAATCACCTATTACTATCAGTAGGGTGGACAGGGAATCTCAGTTGCTATCAGAACCTCTTCCAGTCACTGACACTGCACTTGCTGCTTTTTTCGGTTCACCCTGTGGTGTTGAAGCTGGAATAAAAAGCCATCCTGCGGAGTAGGCCTCAAATCCAATCAGAATCTGATCAGTTACCCTTATAACCATCACACCATTATTGCAGTTGGCACATCTTGCTATTATGGTATGTAAGGTCCAGCACCAAGAGAGATCACTGATTTCTTTTCTCCACCGCCTCCCCTACTGCTTTGTATACCACAATCCAGCACCATGAAAGCTAGCCAGAAGGCAGAGAGTTTCTTATTGATTTCAAGATGAGCTTCCTATGTCATGCATCCCGAGTGAGTGGTGTCTTCAGCAATAGGGTCTCAATAGCTAGTTATGGTGGGCAACCAGGAGCAATAGCAATGATCCTGTGTTCATCCTTGGGAGCCGCTGGGACTTCCAGTAACTCAAGACAGAAATCCATCAGTGGCACTGAGCTTTTCATTAATAACTCACACTGTTTTCTGTTCCTCCCGCCCCCTTGATCTTAGATGAGATTGCAAGATAGTAGGGTTCCATATGGCTTCTTTACACAGCCTTCATTTTGGTTAATCTCTCCTCCGTTCTCCTCTATCTCCATCTCTTCATCCCACTCTGTGCTTGAACCTGTCTCCTCCCAGTGTCCGCCATTTCTTCTTTCACTTGATACACATTTTACTGTTTCAATTACCTAAATTCATTCATCCCTAATGGCGTGTTTCTAGCTTCCTGGCTTCTAGATGTACTCCAAGTTCATCACACAAACTAAGCAATTCAAAGCCGAGATCTACATATGAGAGAAAGAGAGACAAATATGTATTCTTCTAGACCTGGGTGATGTCAATAAGTATGATTTTTTTCCCAGTTCCATCCAATTTACCTGAAAAAGTAATGATTTTACATTTTTTTACAGCTCCATAATATTCCATTTACACATGCACTACATTCTTCTTATGCATTCATCGACTGGTAGACATCTATCGTGATTCCATTTTCTAACTATAGTGAATAGAGCATCAACAAACAGGGAAAGTATCTCTATAGTAAGACTTAAAGTCTTTTTGGAATATGGATAGGATGTGGTAGAGATGGGTCTTAAGGTAGTGCATTTTCAAGTTATATTGAGAAACCCTAAACTATATATTACATTTTAATATACATATAAATTATTCAGTTTTAAAATTAGAAGATATACTCAGAATATTTTTCTGTAATCTTACTCCCTCCATCTCTTTTACTTGGCATGTGTGCATGTTTTTTTATTGATATTTTCAATGTTTATTTCTGTAAATATAAGACTGTCAGTTAACCAAGCTTCCGTTGTATAGGCTATTTTATGGACTTTCAAGTCTTATTATTTAAGAACTACATTTTGTAAGGTCTTGGCAATGATTCACTTGATAGATCTGGAACACTAAGTTGAAAACCTTCAGAGTGAGACACCCTTTGCAAGTCCCATTAAGAGCAGCCAGTAATCCTTGAAGTTAAAATATCAACATTAAAAGGAATTTTGACAAAAGTGACTTAACATCATGAACAACTTTGAGAGGTCTCATGACTTCATTCAAGAAGTTATCCTGCTTGTGGCCCAATGACAGAATTACAGGAATTTCTTGTGGAGAATGAAGAAATGACAGATGGTAAAAACTTTACTGGCTGGAGAGTCATTTCTTGTGAACACAGACACACAGACACATAGACACATACACACACAAACAGACACAAACACACACAGATAAACACACACAGACAGACACAGACACACACATACACACATACACACAGCCACACACACAGATACACATAGACACACATACAGAGACACACACACAGACACAGACACAGCCACACACAGATACACACAGATAGATACACACACATACATAGACATACACAATCTCACACACACAGACACACACAGACATACTCACACACAGACACAGAGACACACACAGACACATACACAGACACACAGTCACACACAGATACACACAGAGACACACAGAGACACACACAGAGACACACAGACAGATACACACACATACATAGACATACACAATCACACACAGACACACACAGACATACTCTCACACAGACACCGACACACACACACAGACACACAGATACACACAGACACATAGTCACATACACACAGATACACAGACAGACACACACATACACAGACATACACAATCACACATACAGACACACACACAGACACACTCACAAACAGACACAGACACAAACAGACACAGACATACACAGTCACACACACAGACACACACACAGACACACTCACAAACAGACACAGACATACACAGTCACACACACAGACACACACACACACACACACACACACACACACACACTGTTTTTATTAATTCTTCCCCAAGCAGAGATGCTGGAGAAGCGGCTGAAATGACAAGAGTCACATTATTATATAAGTTTTAGTTAGTGAAGCATCAGAGTCTAAGGGGATTGAGTCTATTTTTAAGGTTCTGTAATGATGAAAATATTGACTAGCTTGTATGTGACAGCAAAGTTTTCCCTGAAAGGAGAAGTTAATGGATGCTGCCAACTTCATTGCTGATTCTCTTTCAACAATGAACAAAACTACCTCTGTCTTTCTCCACCTCAGTCATCATGATCAGCAATCAACCCTGACATAAGATGTCTCCCAGCAAAACTTTAGCGTGTTCAGCAATAAATTATTTTTAATTAGGGTATGTTTGTTCTTTACTAAAAATAATTACACAGTAGCCAACAGTATAATGAAATTTAAATTTTTTATATTGAATTGGAAACCACAAAAAAATCCTGTGAGTCATTTCACTACAATGCTGCATTTATTACAGTGGCCTGAACCCAAACCATTATATCTCCTACGTGTATGTCTGTGCAAGTTAATTCTCTCTGCATATATTATATATGTTCATTATACTATATTTGTTATACACACTCATGCGTACACACACACACACACACACACACACACACACACACACACGGGTTTGATTCTGTGTTCTAACGTTATTAAAGTGCTTTCCACTATAGAATGAAAGTGTTAGTTGGCATGAAAGTACGTAATTCAAAGTTCATATGTTTTATTCTTTTCACAGTGCTAAATTTTCTACACGTATTTACATAACAAACTAGAAAGAAAAATTTTAAAGCAAAACTGAAACTAAACAAACAAATCTCCCAGAAGTGAGATAAGGCAGTAACATGGCCTAAAAATCTAGGCCACACACTTCAAAGAGCTATTGTTCTTTGAACTAGTCTAAGACTGAGTGTGTCTCCTGATCTGCTGCAGGAGGCATGTAGAAAGATTGGCTCAATGAATTGGTGATGCACACAAGCTGTGTAGTACAACACCAAATTAAAATACAGAGTTGTAGCAACAGATATTTGATGCTTGACACCAGGGCAAACCTGCTGGTTTCCAGAACTAGCTTCTGAACTCAGAGGGCTTCTCAAAGGGTTTACTCTAAACTTTTTTCAGTGTAGCAATGTCATGAATAAAATTACAAATTCGGTATCTCATTCTTGTGCCAACTATATATACATACATACATACATACATACATACATACATACATTCATACACACACATACACATACATACAAAAAACACCACACACAAACACACACACACATACACACACACACACACACACACACACACACACACACACACATATATATATATATCTGAGAAGAAGGCCAGCTTGCTTTTCCTTCACAGCTATGGGTCTCCAAGAAACAGAGTCAAAGGCAGATGCTATGGTGCTGTTGCAGAAGACACCAAGGAGAAAAGAGGAAGAGGGTACCAAGCAAATGTCTTCCAGCATCAGGTTAGAGGACTTACTTGGGGGAGGAAGCAGCATAGGCTAGACCTCACTGTTATCAGGCCAAGGTTAGACAAAGGATGTATCTTTGAAACTGGAATCATTTTTTAAAGCCTCCTGAGGGAATGTTAATTAAGTGTCATCTTGCCACCGAAAATCATATCTGCCTTATACCCACGCCTGACATGATCCACTACCATCAAGCATACAGAATCGGCGCTCCATGGCCATCTATGATGCTCACAGGACATAAGAGGCATTGTTCATCTGGATGGGATAGACAAGAGTTTTATTTGTTCACTCCTGATCACCAGACACTGAGGGTTTAGTCTCAGTGTCACTACCTGTCCATATTCACACTCAGAATAGGTTGATAACAGAATCGACCAAATTCTGTTATTGATAATTTAGCGCTTCCTGTCTGCCTTCCAAGGTCATAGGACATAAGACACAAAAGCTCAAGTAATGTTCTTTTCTTGATAGGTTTTTTTTTTTTTTTTTTACTTCAAGTAAATACATAGTATTACATAGTACTCACATCTGAGCTAACAGCGTTGCATGAACACACATTTCTCTTCCTATCATCTGTGAACTCCCCCTGCAGCATGCTGTGGCCAGGATTTAGAGAAGTTGCGTGATATCTGAAAGGAAGTTAAACCAGACCTATAAACCATGGCCGATAATCATACAGTTTTTATGTCCATACATATGTTGGGTAGAGATGAGCTGCAACTAGCTCCTATCTCTCAGGAATCACTCTGCTTGGACCTGGTACTAAATATTAAAAAGTTTCTCTGGCTGATACTCAGGGTCCAAGCTAATCTACCAGGAAAGCATTGACCTGTAATGCCTTGATACTTTCCCCAAGGTTTATCTCCATCGTTCTTTCTACTACTACCCCATAAAACCCTGTCTCATCTTTCCCCTTTCCTCCTGAATCTCAGTACTAAGGGTAGAGGGCCAGACTTGATAATCCTGTGCAGGGGAAGCCCCACATGGGTGAAGTCCTGAGTCGATGTGTATTGTTTGATATGGCTCTGCCACATCAGTCAAGTATCCAGATAAGAGGCAAAGCCTCAGTGGTAGCAGGGGAGAAGTCAAGTGATCGGAAGAGCAGGTTCCTGCAAACCACAAGATTAAATATCAGTCAGCTATGAGAAGATAAAGGTAGCAGCAAGGGGTGGGCAGGGAGTTGGCAGGATGCTGTAAGTGACTCCTTACTGAAACTCTAGTGGAGAGTGAGGAGGGAATTGAGGAGCCTCCATAGAGATCTCCTGGGGACCTCTTACTTTTTTGATAACGCATTTGGGGATTAGAAGATGGGTTCAGTGGAGTTTGGAAGATAGATTATAAACTGAATGTGCAGATTATTTCATTGAGTTTTATTGCTCTGATTTCTGTTTTCTTTAAAACACCAAGATGAGGCTGGAACTTTATGAACAAGTGTCCTACTTGCGACCCTGGCTTCTTGTCTCCTTTGAACAATCCTGGATGATTTTCTTATATGTTCGCACAAACTGTTTGACTATCATAAAGGTTTGGATTCTGAAAGATTTTTCAGAAAAATTCATTCTTGATTATAACAATCGAGATAAAAAATAAAGACTCTTCTGGGTATGGTAGTGCACACCAATAATCGTAATACTAGAGACGCTAAGGCAAAGCCGTCAAGAGTTTGAGGCGCCACTAGCTACTAAGCCCAAGGCCAGCCTGTGCTGCAAAGTGAGATGTATCTTGGAGAGAGGGAAGGGAAACATTTTTGTTTTTTAAATCAACATGAATATACAGAAAGAACTAAGGCATTCACAACCCTAATAGAATTGTCCTTAAGATTCCTCTCAAGTCTGTTTCTTAATTTTATTCCTAATGAGGTGAAGAGCCCACAACAGGGAGCCATGACTGGATCTGACTTGCTCTTTTATTCCTGGCTTTTCTTTGAAGAGGACTCCAACGGCTTGACTTTCTGCTTAGAAAATGCTATAGTTCTATTTTGTGTGGCTTGTAACTTCATCTTTTGAAATTTTAATTCAAAATACTTTAAAACCCCCTGCTGACTGCAGCTTTGACCTTTGGTTTATTTATTAAAGTGTTGTTGGTACCTACGAATGTGCAGAGTTTCCATGTTAGATTTTCAAATAATACCTAATTTAATTTTACTGTGGTAAAAATACATGCATTTGATCATTGGAACCATTTAAAAAGTTATTGAGACTCATTTTGTGACCCAAACTATGCTCCACAAATATTCCAAAGACATTAAGCACAATAGATCTTCTTCTATGGCTGCGTTGGGAGTTATAAAAATCTCAATTAAGTCAATATGCCTGATAATGTCGTTAAAGCCATATATATATATATATATATATATATATATATATATATATAATTTCAGACTAATTGTCCTACAAAATACAGTAATATGCTATGTTCTATACATTTTATTGAGGGAGGATTGTTAAAATCTTTAACTACAGCTGAGCATTTCCTTTTATCGTTTTATTTTTGCTTCATGTATTTTAAAACTTTAGGTTTCTAAACTACCTCTCTCCAGCCCTCTCACTATTAATTTTGAAACTCCAGTGAGAAAACCCACAATTCTGCTCGGTGCGCAATCAGCTGACCATCGATACAACATCCGGTGAGTGCTGGGGTTTCCATTCTGAATGCCAGGCTAGGAGAGAAAGTGTTTCAGGTCTTGTGTGAGTACGGACTGTTGCTACCCTCCCACCCCCCGCCCAACCCCATTCTTTGGGTTGACTGTTGTCAGACTTAGTTCCATCTTGCATGGAAACTGATCTGAACTCAGCTGTGGTTTAAACAACACTGCAGGTTTTTGTCCTTTCTGGGTAGCTTCTCACCTCACCGACACTGTGCCTGGCTGTGTATAGTCATGTCTGTCTCCCTGGATTCTGAGCTCCAGCTCTCAGTTCAGGGAAGCTTCCAGAAACATCTACTTTTCCCAATGCACTGCTCTTCAAAACTTCCCTAAAAGCAAACCAAGGCAGCGTCAGTGTCCCGCCTCTTTCCCCTCGCACACCTTAGGGATTGTTGCTGTTCTTCGTTGCCAGATATTCAGTATTTTGGAAACCAGTTTTCATAAATTTGTGAAGCTCTCAAGGGAAGGGTCAGACTCAGGGTTTTATCAGATACGTTGGCAGCAGCTTCACATGAATGGCGCCCATTTGCTTTCCAGCAGAGATCAGAAACAAAGCAGAAGTGAGTCCCTAGCAAAGCCTTGATCTAAAGAAAGATTAACACTTGTGCTATTGGCAAGTTCCAAATTCAGTGTGCTTTGCTTGCAGAACAGAGGAAGCACCACCATCAGGGATTCTGCTTTGCAGGAACCGAGGATCCAACAAGAGAGAAACAGTGGCAATCTTCCCGAGTGTAATAGCACCGCCTTCCTAACGACATCCGCTTAACTTTGCTCCTGTTTGCAATGCAATTGTTTAACATATCTTATAAATTTTACTTTCTGCTCATTTTCTTGAGATATCCTTTGAATGAAAACAAACTTTTTTAATATATTTATATGTCAGCTTGATACTGTATCATCTATTTTGCCCCTATTATTGAATGCAAAGTTTATATATAATGTAAGTGTACAATATAAACATATATTGCTGGTCTGCAGGGGAAACTCAGCAAGCTTACTAGAGGAGACGATGGTTGAAACGAGTTTCTTTGAGGTTTTCATTTCATTTTCAAGGACGAGCGGTGACGTAGGCACAGAAGTATCACCTGATCTTGGCATGGTGAGGCAGAGTGAGGCAGGCCTGTGAGTTTTATCTTAGTAGAGGCTATTGCTGGTATTAAATAATGTAACACTTGTGTGAAGGAGAATGTCTTCAGTCACACACATAATAAGCTGTTAGTACAAATTATCTATTTTTCTTTCTGGCCAAATATATATAATATTGGCTCAGGACTCAAAGACAAGGAAAGGCAGATACAAAGATGCTAGCAAGCCATGGCTACACAGGTCGTTAATTACCAGAAATAATTTATGAAGTCTCTTCATAAGTCTTCTGGAAACAGATTTCAAGTTTCTTTCTTTAAAAGAAAACGCTAAGCATGCTTATGCCCTGGGGTAACTATTTATAACTATGGAAATACTTTAGAGTTTTTGATTAGAGAAGAAAGACTTCAGAACCTTCATGCTGTGTGCGCTAAGCTGTCAAATTTGCTATTCTCATTTGAGAAAGTGTCACTGTGTAGTCACAGCTGACCTGGAACTCTCGCTCTCTCACATCTGGCTCCCAAATTCTGGGATTATAGGCCTGTGCTACCATGAATAACTTCAATTATTTATTCATTACTTGGATCAAAGATTAAAAACTGACTCTTCTAGTTTTTTTTTCTTCTGGTTCTCAGTTTATGGGTGCTAATGCTAATACTTGACTCATGAGTCAGAACTGTTCTTTCCACATCCGAAGACTTCAGCTGTACAGAAGTTAGTAAACCACTCTCTTTCCTCACACTGCTCCTTCACAGCCCAAAAGCAAGCTTGGATGCTCTGGCTGTGCGTGATAGTTTTACATCAACTTGACACACGCTAGAGTCATTTTGGAATAGAAAACTCTCAATTGAGAAAATGCCTCCACCAGACTGGCCTGTAGGCAGCTTGTCTTGCACTTTCTTAATTGATGACTGCTGTGGGCAGTCCAACTCACCTTAGGCAGTACCAACTCTGAGCTAATGATCCTGATTGCTATAAGAAAGCAGGCTGAGCAAGCCATGGGGATCAAACCAGTGAGCAACACTCCTCCATGTCCTCTGCATCAGCTCCCAGCTCGCAAGTTTCTACCTTGAGTTACTGCCCTGTCTTCCCTGGATGATGGTCTACCGCTGTAAGAGGAAACAGACCCCTAGTCCCCCAAGTTGCTTTTGGTCATGGTGTTTTATTAAAGCAATAGACATAGCAACACATTGATCCTGACCATAGTCAAGTCTGAAACTACAGGCAATGACTATTAATTCTTATCTGACATTATGGAACTCTCCACTACCTAAGAAGCATGTGAACAATATCTGTGATCTGTACTGGTTTCTTGTGATCATAATGAAGTTGATAAAAGGACAAATTTCTTAAAGAAGATTTTCAGGCCTCACAAGCAGTATGCCTACCTCCAGACATGAAAGGGATGATAGGGACCCAATGACAACAGTGAGATAACCTGGGCTAAATCCACAGAATGCATATGGTGGAGGGAGACAAGTGACTCCTACAAGCTGTTCTCTGACTTGGATACGCAATGCCAACACACACGAGCAATTGTTAAAAAGTTTCTGAATTTCTGTTTTTATTGTTTCCAATTTAAGTGTGTGTGTGGTGTGTATATGTGTGTGTGAGCATGTGTGTAGGTTTATATGGGCATCCATGTCTGTACATACGTATAGAAGCTAAAGAAGGGCATTGGGAACTCATATTTATTTTCTTGAGAAAGGGTCCCTGGCATCCAAATGGAAGTCCTCAAGGCTACATGAGAGACACTGTTAACCATCAAAACATCTTTGCCCAAGGTTTTGTTCTGTTTTGTTTTTTTCCTTATTTAATTGTGCTTCGTGTTTATTTCATCAAATGTTTCCCACGTGCTTCTTTGCTGGAGATATTTATCCTGACTTGACTCCCTGGTATGCCTAAGAAGTCACAACATTGACACATGTGTGTTAATTCAGTGCAGATTTGGTAAGCTGGTGATATTCTGCGTGGGGGCTAGTTTTGAATATGCCTTCGTTGAGTTTATATTTGGTCTGACGTGTCCTGTGCAAAGCTGGTGCTTGAAATGTAAAAACATGGACTTACAGAGACAGGGGCAACAAGCAGCTCCAAGCTGCATCTTTTGGTTTGAAATTCTCCTTGTTCTAATCCTATTCATCAGAAATGATGGAAGAACAAATGTACTCTCTGGGTAGTTCAGCCTGGAGCTGAACACACACATCTGTTGATGAGGAAGTATTCAACCAGATCTCATTTTTCATTCTACTGGCATGTATGGAAAGATGTGTTTCACTGGCCTTCACATAGGACTGCACTTGCTGCTCCTGTCAAAGCCACCCTGGGTACACATCATGTGACATTTCCCTTTGTCAATGGCTGCCTTGCCTTCCCTTGCTCCTCATTTAATCAGTCTTTCAAATCTCCCATTGTGAGTTTTTGATAATAGAAGCTGAATTAATGAGGAAGTTACTTTTAAAAAAAGAAGAGACCTGGGAAAAACCCAACAAGAATTCTTCTACCTCCAGTCTCATCAGCAATCCACATTAATCTTCCAAAGTTTGTACCTCTCAGGCTCCCTTTCATGTGAGACACAACCTCTAATATCTACTTAAACGTCAGGGGAAATGATTGCAATTGATGACAAAAAGAGAAACCACTCCAGATTATCACAAAGTTTGGAGATTCAGACTCAGGCAAGAGAAGAATGGAAAGGGCTGGGACAGAATGACGCCAGTGAAATCCACAGCGCTAAAACCATTTCATGCAAACATGACCGCCTCGCACGCTGGATAGGGCCAGCATCTGGAACTCAAGCCCACTTGGCAGTGCGCAGCACACACTGAGTATCTCTCTTAGTACAACCAGTTAGTGCCTTATGCTGCCAGGAGGTTTTGTTACTCCAGGCCAACAGCTTCAAAGGGACTAACTCCTTCCTCCTCCTGAGGATCAGAGAAAAAGGGTGTGGACTATGGAAATCTTTGGTGGCTAAAGAGCACATGCTTCTCCAAGTTTCATTTCTCATGGGAAGGACTTCTAAAGCCAAAACACTCTCATGCTAAGAGGCAGATATCTATAATAATCCCAGCTTTGGGGAAGGTAGAACAGGAGAGTTACATATTTGAGGGACACATAGGGCTACAGAGGTGCTTGCCCTCTCAAAACTAGAAGCAAGAGGAAAAGAAAAACTCTTAAACTTTCACTGAACTAAGTGTTCAATAGTAGCTATCATTTTGATCGTTTAGAGGGTGACCTGGAATTTTTTTGTTTTACTTTTAAACTATATTTTACCATATTTTTAAATTATAAGAAAACAAAATACCCTTTGTGATATTCTTTAAAAGACTGATTTTATTTTTGTGGTGAGTGAGTGTGTGTGTGTGTGTGTGTGTGTGTGAATGTATACTTGAATGCACATCTTCAGAGGCCAGAAGATGGTACCAAATCTCCCAGTGCTGGAGTTGTAAGTGGTTATGAGCTAGGCATGTGGGTGGGGAATCAAATTTTGTTTCTCTAATGATCAGCAAGTGTTCTCAATTACTGACCATCGCTTCAGCTCCAACAGAGCATTTTTTTTTTCATAAACTATGGTGTATAACTAATCCACCAGCCACGAGATCAGTTTAATAAGCTATAATTAGTATATTTTTAATGAAGTAAAATTGTCAAAGGCTTTATATACATTTCAGGCAGTTGTTTCAATGTGTAAATGTGGAGGGAAATATTCATTAAGCTATGACATCCAATGCTTTTATTGCCAATAATCACAGTAAAGCAAGCATTGAAAACTGCTATTTCAGACAGCTGTATGCTTAACGTCTAGAGAGCGGCTTTGGCACAGGGCCACAGCAGGGGAGAAGAAACAGAACAAGGCCACAAATGAGCTGACTTGGGACTGGAACTGGAAGTATCTGATCTACTTTCAGGGCTCTGTAAGAAATCTAATTAGGATGTGATAGAGAACTCCCCCAAGAGAATTCTTCCTAGCACCATTTCCCCAAGGCTGGAGGCTGGAACTTAACTCTTCTTTTTACTGTCATGTTAATTACATATTGACAATATCTATGCACATTTCCGTGCATGAACACAACATGCATTTGTCCCTTCTACTCTGTTCTCTCTACTCCTCAGGTCAACATTTTTTTTTTTCTTTTTACACTTCAGATTTTATTCCCTTCCTAGTCCACCGTCCAACTGTTCCACATCCCATTCCACATCCCATACCTCCTCCCTACATCCTGTCTCCAGGAGGATGTCCCCACCCCCTCCCCAACCCACCAGACCTCTAAACTCCCGGGGGCCTCCAGTTTCTTGAGGGTGAGGTGCATCATCTCTGACTGAACCCAGACCTGGCAGTCCTCTGCTCTATATGAGCCTCCTATGAGCGGTGTTTGCCGCCTGGTTGTGGTCCAGTGTCTGAGAGATCTCGGGGATCCAGGTTAATTGAGACTGCTGGTCCTCTTATAGGGTCACCCTCCTCCTTAGCTTCTTCCAGCTTTTCCCTAATTCAACCAGAGGAGTCAGCAGCTTCTGTTCATTGGTTGGGTGCAAATATCTGCATCTGACTCTTTCAGCTGCTTGTTGAGTCTTTCAGCGGGCAGTCCTGATAGGTCCCTTTTTGCGAGTGCTCCATAGCCTCAGTAATAGTGTCAGGCCTTGAGGCCTCCCCTTGAGCTGGATCCTAAATTTGGGTCTGTTCTTTTCCTCAGGCTCTTCTCCATTTCCTTCCCTGCAGTTCTTTCAGACAGAAACAATTATGGGTCAGAGTTTTTGACTGTGGAATAGCAACCCCCTCCTTCACTCAATGCCCTGTCTTCCTTCTGGAGGTGGGCTCTATAAGTTCCCTCTCCCCACTGTAGGGCATTTCATCTAGGGTCCCTCCCTTTGAGTCCTGAGAGTCTCTCACCTCTGAGGTCTCTCTGGTGCATTCTGGAAGGTCCCTACCAACCTCCTACCTCCTAAGGTTGTCTGTTTCCATTCTTTCTGCTGATCCTCAAGGCGTCAGTCCTTTTCTCCAACCCAATACCAGATCAGCTTCCCCTCTCCCCCCTGTGCCCCCATCTCCTTTTCCTCCCAGGTTCCTCCCAGGTCCCTCCCAGGTTTCTCCCATGTCCCTCCCAGGACCCTCCCTCCCTCCCACCTTGTGGTTGCTTTCTTCTCCCTCCCACTTGGGCCCTTCAGCTTGTTGACCTTTTTGAGTTCTGTGGGCTGTATCTTGGGTATTCTGTACTTATTTTATTTTATTTTATTTTTGGCTAATATCCACTTATTAGTGAGTATGTACCATGCATGTCGTTTTGGGTCTGAGTTACCTCACTGAGGATGATATTTTCTAGTTCCATCCATTGCCTGCAAAACTCAGGATGTCCTCATTCTTAATAGCTGAGTAGTATTCCATTGTGTAAATGAACCACATTTTCTGTATCCATTCTTCTGTCATGGGACATCTGGGTTGTTTCCAGCTTCTGGCTATCACAAATAAGGCTGCTATGAACATAGTGGAACATGTGTCCCTGTGGCATTGTGGGACATCTTTTGGGTATATTCCCAAGAGTGGTATTGATGAATCTTTAGGTATATCTAGTTCCAATTTTCTGAGGAACCTCCAGATTGATTTTCAGAGTGGTTGTACCACTTTGCAATCCCACTGGTAATGGAGGAGTGTTCCTCTTTCTCCAAATTCTTGCCAACATGTGTTGTTACCTGAGGTTTTGATCTTAGCCATTCTGATTGGTGTAAGGTGGAATCTCAGGGTCATTTTGATTTGCATTTCTCTGATCACTAAGGACTTTGAACATTTCTTTAGGTGCTTCTCAGCCGTTTGAGATTCCTCTGTTGTGAATTCTCAGTTTAGTTCTATACCCCATTTTTTGATTGCGTTGTTTGGGTTTTTGGTGGGTAGCTTCAGCTTCTTGAGTTCTTTATATATTTTGGACATTAGCCCTCTAATTGGATGTGTGGTTAATGAAGACTTTTTTCCTAATCTGTAGTTTACTGATCTGTCTTATTGACTATGTCCTTTGCCTTACAGAAGCTTTCCAGTTTCATGAGTTCCCACTTATCAATTCTTGATCTTAGAGCATGAGCCATTGGAGTTCTGTTTAGGAAATTTCCCACTGTGCCAATGAGTTCAAGGCTCTTTCCCACTTCTACATATGAGAGAGAAAATTTGGTGTTGGTCTTTCTGTGTCTGGAATATTTTACTTAAAATAAAATGTCTTCCAATTCAATTCATTTTGCTGCAAACAACAATTTTTTTTCCTTATTCCTTATGCTTTAATTCTCCATTGGGTACATAAACCATTCTCTTTGGCCACGTATCATGGGCAGATGGGCTGATTTCACTTCTTAGCTGCCATTACGAGTGGTACCATAATAAACAGGGGACTCAACTATCTCTTTCAAAGGCTGAGTTCATGTCTTTTGTTTTGTGATAGCAGTTTTAATTGTCTACTTAACACAGTGTAGATTCTCCCAGGAAGAGAACCTCAAGATATTATCTAGATTAGGTTGGCCTGTGGGCATGTCCATGGGAAATTAATTATAGAATGTGCGACCACCAAAACCACCATTAATGTGGCCACCATTCTTTGGGTTTGGGTCCTGGACTGTATTAGAGTGGAGATAGTAAGATGATTAGCAGAAGCGTGTGCACTTTCTGCTCTTGTCTGCAGATGTGATTAGCTGCTTCAGGTTCCAGCCTTGACTTTCCCACAGTGATGGACTGCAAACTGGACTTTCAAGTTCAATAAACCCTTTCTCCCTTAAATTACCTTTTTTTTTTCAGGAGGCATTCAATCACAGAAACAAAAACGTAATACAGAAATCCTAGGGCATGTATCAATTTTAATAAGTGGATAGCTGTGTGGTTATCTTTCTTTTAGTTTCTTTAAGGAACCGCCATGCTGCTGTCCATAACGATTTTACTAATGTACACTCCCACTACATGAAAGTCACTTGTTGCCAAACATCCTTTACAACATCCACTTGTTTGTTTTTCCTGATTGGTAGAGGTATTTTGAGATGACATGGTAGTCCATTGAAATTTTCATTTTTGTTTCCTTTGATGTCTAGACCAAAAGAAGGACTAGTCTTGAGTGATCAAAGTGAGCACTTGGGTAAGGGGTACAGTTATGGGGTACTGGGATGGCATCTCAAATCGGAATCCATTACGAACTTTTCCAGAGAGAACGTCCATACTGTGGTAGGATCTACAGCCACGACTGATTTATTATGAGCACTGTTAATTAAGTGGGCGGCACGTGTAACATGTTTCAAAACAACTGATTCACAGTTATTTGGCAACTTCCTCAAATATTTTTAAGTAGAAGCTGCGGTGGAGAAAAGCCACATGGACACTAGAGGAAATGTCTCAAGTATAAACACATGAAGCAGCAGGAGAAAGATTTTAAGAAATTGCTTCACCCTTTTGTTCTCTAACACAAAAATGAAAGTCTTTTTAAGGGCTTCCAAAAGTTAAGTCAGCGTTTTAAAGACCCACAGCAAATGGAGATCATCCTATTGTCTCAGCTACTCATTCCCACGTCTTTCTATAATCGAGTGTCATTAACTTGAAGGTCTTGAGAGGTCAATCTGGGTCCACAGAGGTGAACATGTCTTACAAAGCATCTACCAACACACCTCACATGGACTTTTCTTTGTGCCATTGACGAACAAACTAAATTCTATAATTTATTAATAGATTGAGTGTCATTCCATTACTTGGGCTGCTCTTGCTGTGTGCTATGATTCACAGAACAAGGAAGAATTGCTATGAAACCATCAACCAAAATGCATAGGCATGCTCTCACCCAGAATAAGAAAATACAGATTTCCTGAGGGTAAAGAATGTGGTTTATTTAAAACATTGTGTCTGAGTTTAACATAGAGCTTAGTAAGAGACTCTTGAATTGGTAGCTACTTTTCTCTTCAGCATTTACCAAGTCTTTAATCTGTAAAAATTCTGTAGAATTTTTTTTAGACAGTTACATTTTGCAAACAGAAAAAGGGAGACTTGTTTCTCACAGTTTAGAGGCAGCTGAGAATTCACACTAGTGACTTAGCTGCAGTGCCTCCTTCCCACTTTCTTCCTAGTAAAGTGTTTTTGGAAGGAAAGAGAACCACAAGAGTGTGACAGAAATAATTATCAAAATGTGAATAAAGGGAAACTATACACTCCCCCGAGTCAATCAGCTTTCTGTTCCTGAGATAATGAGTGTGCAGAGAGAAAAGGTCCATTTGGCTCCATGGTCATTCAGTCCTGTTGCTTTGAGATCTGTTTGGAGGCTACGAAGCCAGATAAAACTGGTCACCTCATGACTCCGATGTGAAGAGAGAAAAAGGAAGAGAGTCCACCCTGTGATGGGAAGACCTCCCATCATGCATCATATCTTAAAGGTTCAGCCACTCCCATGTAGAACAACTCAGAGGAATGAATCTATGACACATGAGCCATCAGAGGTGTTTAAAGTCCAACCTAATAGAGCATTGTCCTATCTTCCTCTCGTGAGAGCTTCAGGACTGGTAGATTGGGAGGTTTTAGCTTATGGACGGCAGTACCGAATAACACATGTTTTCATAAATTAGAAGGTTATTTTATTCTCACATATGACATGAAATTTTCTTTCTTTAGTTACATAGCTGGTTTCACAGGACACCAAATGTAGGTTTTATTAGCATGTTATACCCTTTCCTTTCCCTTGAAAGTTGATGCTCACACCTTTGAAGGAAGAGAGTCTCAAACTTCTTTGGGATCTGTGTGGTAACAAGAACAGTTTTACACTAAATAAGTTTTCAATAAAAATGCAAATTGAGTATTATTTTAAAGTACTGTTTAGTATAACAGTGATAAAAGAACTACATACTAATATATAGGAAGGAATTCTGAAATACTAGTTTGTTGTAGTTTTTTCGTTGTTGTGGTTTTAAATTTTCCATTCTTAATTCTGAGGATTTCTATACATGTATACAATGAAATTTGAACCTACTTATCCCAAACTTCTCCCCTCCAACTTCCTTCATATTTCCTAAAACATGATCTTTCTCAACTTTATACCTTTAATAAATAACCAAGTAAGTTCAGTTAGAGCTGCCAGTAAGCGCATGGATACAGGGCCATCCACTGGAGAATGGGAAATGTACCAGCTTCTGGTCCTCATTCAAGGGATCCCCTCTCCCTCAGCAACTGGCTATGACTGTGAAGAGTGTCTCAGCATGCACAGGGCCCTTTGTGCACAGCAGTTTCCTCAGAACTGAAACATTCCCTCCGGCAGGGAGGAGAAGGCTCAGGAGACAAACCAAAGGTCATCGAAGGATGTGAAAACTTGGAACATTTTAAAAATTTAATTTAGGTTTAAATTTTTTCCTATAATATACTTTGATTATAGGCTTTCCCCTTCTCTTACTCCTTCCCCCTCCCTATCCATCCAATTTCATGTTCTTCTCTCTAATAATAATAATAATAATAATAATAATAATAATAATAATGATAATAATAATAATAATAATAAAATACCAGCCAAGCAAAGGAACAAAGCACCAAAACTCAAACAAATTGTGGAATCTGTTTTGTATTGGCCAACTGTTCAAAAAATATGAGACCTACCCTGGAGTGTGATCCACATACCTAGTGTCACTCTGTTGAGAAAAAAAAAAAAACAAAAACCAACCAACCAACCAAACAAACAAACAAACAAAAAACAAGCAATCCCCCAAACACAGACTTCTTCTCCCAAAAATTATCAAATGCAAACAACACATTGGTTAGGGCTAAGACTTTGTGCCTGCTTCCTCCTCTCAGAGTTGAGATTATGTGTGAATAGCTTGAGTTTGTGCAGGCTTTTTGTGTCTGAAACATTATTTCCTTGGAATCTTTCCCTGCCTCAAGCCCTTACCTCTTTCTACCTTTCCTCTTCAGCATAGATTCCTGAGCCTTGAGAGAAGTATGATAAAGACATTTCACATAGTGCTAGATATTCCAAATATTCTCACTCTCTGCCCACTGTCCAGTTGTGGGTATCTCTGATCAAACCGTACTGCAAGATGAAGCTTCTCTGTTGCAAGCTGAGTGTTGTACCGGTCAATGCATATATGTCACCAGGAGTCATTTTATAGCTAGGCTCGTGTAGCAGAAGAGGAATTGTAGGTTTTCCCTTAGGACTTATGACCTAGTTGGTCTTAGGCCCTCATTGACAGCGCCAGGTTTCGGTCTAACGGAGCAAGCCTCAAATCTAATTCTAAAAAGTGGTTGATTACTCCTGTAACATTTGTGACAGTACTGTGCCGGTGGGCATATTTTTCAGGCAAGTTGCTATTGTAGTTCTCAGAGTTTGTATCTGGGTAATGTTGATGATTATTTTCTTCTTCAATAGTGTACTCAATATGTTCCAGCACTATGGATGCTAGTCAGCAAGGGGGATACTTCTTTATGAGCGCCAGCACAATTCTCCATGTTCAATAATCTAAGTAAGTGATATCCCCAAGGATAGAGTCTTATCATCAGGTGAGTATTGCCAGTAGTCCATAATCTTTGAAGGATTTAGTGAACCTCTTTGACCAATAACTCAAAAATATGTAACCCATTCCTGGCACTGGGGGGTTTATTTGGGGACATATGATGTCTAGTTGGAGCACTGTTTTTCTTATTATAAGGTAACTCCGTTTAAACTCCTTTTAATATGAATGTGTTTCTACAGTAGTAGGTCTCCATGTGACTTTTTAAAGGGGCTTTAGTGTTAGTTGTCCTCCCTACATTCTCTTCTTTACTCCCCACTCCCCTCTGCCTCCCAGCTACTATAGATTTTCTGAATGAAATACCTGTACCAAAGACTGAAAGCTAATATCCACATATAAGATAAAACATACAATATTTCTCTCTCTGGGTCTGGGTTTCCTCTGAGTGATTGTTTCAAGTTCCATCCATTTACCTGCAAATTTCATTTGCTTTTTGTAATGGCTGAATGATACTTGGTTGTGTAAATGTTCCACATTCCCATTACCCAATCAGCAGTTGTTGGACATCTAGGCTGTTTCTAATCTCTGCCTATTGTGAACAGAGTTGCAATTAACATAAATTTGCAAGTATCTCCGTAGCAAGAGACAGAGGTTTGGGGGCTTATGCTCAGGTATAGTATACCTGGATCTTGTGGAAGATATCTTCTCAGCTTCCTGAGGAAACTTTGCATTGATGTCATACTGGATGTAGTAACTTCTACTCCCACCAAGACATGAATAAATGCTCCCCTTTCTCTCCATCCTTGCCAGTGTATGCTGTCATTTATTGCATTTATTCTGACTTGGGTGCAATCTCCAAGTAGTTTTTATTTGCATTTTACTGATGGCTAAAGGTGTTGAACATTTTTAAGTGTTTCTCAGTCTTTTCTGTTTTATGTTTTGAGAACTCTCTGTTTAGTTTTATACCTCATTTATTAATGTTTATTTCATTACTAATATTTATCACACTTAGTTTTCTGAGTTCTTTGTATATTCTAGAAACAAGCCATCTCTCAGAGATATAATTGGCAAAGACCTGTCAAGATACCTTCAGAGTCCCTGCTTGCAACTTTCAAGAGGCATTGCCCTGTTGAAATGTGCTTCCAGGTGATGTAGCTGCTTTCTGAGTTATCGATGTCCTTTTGAGTAAGCACGCACTCACACTCCTGTTAGTAATTCAACACATCTCACCAGCTCACTAAATTGAACTTCAGTGTAATCGTTGGTTCAATCATTACTTTAGTCTTTCATGGGTTCTCTTTCTGTGGAATTATCCTATTGAAGCTTCAGGCCTCATACAATAACCTTGCTACTTATGTTCAGTGTGTGTGTTTGTGTGTGCATGTGTGTGTGTATATATATATATATATATATATATATATATATATATATATATATATATTATTGTACTGAACCAAACCAAACCAAAACAAAAGCCAGTATGATAAGACTGCTGTCCAAGCCCTAATAGCTCAATAGGAAAATTTGATTCATTATTAAATACAGGATAAATTATTGAATTTTCTCTCCCATCTTTCTGCCATGTCCACAGCTCCGAGTCAGCCACACTCTCTCATCTCTGTAAGCGCCCACAGCATCAACTCTTGAAACAGAAAGGAGACACCGTATTAACTGACCATTATTTCACCTTTTTTTTTTTTTACTTTTCACTCAATCCATTTCTAGTAGTTATGGAAGCCAAGTGGTACATTATTTATAAGTTATGAACCTTTTAAGACTATTTGCAGTTAAAATTTTACTACCTTATATTAAGTAGATTTATGTCTGCTCATCTCAAGAGACGAAGTAAAGCAGTAATGGAGTCATTGATGCGTCCTCAAGAGATACCTAAAAACGTTTTCGAGGAATGAAAGAAGCTTTTTAGCTGCTAGAATATATAGCGGTGATTGAAAGGAACGGATAATCCAAAGACACCAGCCAGCCACTCTGCGAAGTAGACTAAATCAATCATAACATTCGCTGTTACTTCCCACCCTCCCCTGACTTCTCTTTCCTTAGTTCATGCTGATTCCTGCCAAACTAAACCATTCACCGCTTTCAGCATGCATCATGGTACTCTACTGTCCATGGCCTGGACAAGAGCCTTCCTCCTTAAAGCCCAGCTCCCATATGACTCAAATAAGCCTCTTTGCAGCACCACCTTCACCCTAAACCCAAGCAATACTTGTCTTAGGTTGGAGCACATCCTGTTTTATTTTATTAGTGTCCCTTAGAAGTCTGTTTGTTTTGTTTTCTTTTTTTAAAAATAATTCATTTTTTTTTTTAGTTTATGTTCATTGGTGTTTTACCTACATGTATGTCTGTGTGAGGGTGTTGGATATCCTGGAACTTGAGTTACTGACAGTTGTGAGTGGCCATGTGGGTGCTGGGAAATGAACTCGTGTCCTCCAGACGAGCAGCTAGTGCTCTTAACTGCTGAGCCATTTCTTCAGCCCGCCATTTGTTTGTTTTGTAATGAGAGACTGAAAGAGAGTGGACCTAGACAGGAGGAGAGGTAGGGAGAAACTTGGAGGTATAGAGGGAGGAGAAAAAATAATCTGGATATACTATATGAGAAAAAAAAACTAGTTTCAATAAGAGATAAAAAGAAAAATAACTCATGCTGACTCCTCCCAAGTTTCAAAGAAATAATTCATAGTATGTATAACTCAACACTTAGACATCTTCTCACTTCTAACTACCAAGTTATAAATTCAGGCATGATCATGCTCTCTGTGGATCTCAAAACATTTTCATTTAAGTCCCACCGTTAAGTTATACTTAAAGATACTTTAAAATATAATGTATACATCATAAACATATACACATACACATACATATGGCTGTATGGAACAGATAGTAAAAGTTGCTGGTGAACGTTTAGTTTTTAGTGATCAAAACCTGACCAAGATCATCACAGGTATGCTTATTTTCCTCTTTTCCTTAAAATTGGGAAGGAGCTGGGGTGTGGTTTTTAATCCTAACAATCAACCAGGTAGCTTTCTGTAAGTTGGAGGCCAGCCTGGTCTACAGAGCAGTTCCAGGACAGCCAGGGCCACACAGAGAAACCCTGTCTCGAAAACATACAAACAAAACAAAACAAAACAGAAAGTATAAACTAGTTAATTTGTGCTTACGGCTTGACATAAAATTCAGTAAGCAAGAACATTTTAAGAATCTTGGACTGTTCTACTAAATGTGATTCTAGACCAGGGAGATGGCTCAGGGCCCAAAGATACTTTCAGCCAGGCCTGATCACCTGAGTTCTGTCCCTGGAATCCACACAGTGTCAGGAGAACGTCAGCTCACGGAAGTTGTCCTGTGACCTGAACGCATGCATTGTAGTAACATACACACAAATAAGTGTAATGAAAAAAATCAATGTGATTTAAATTTATTAAGAATCTACCATAAGCATGACATTTGAAGCAACTCAAATAAAACAAAGCAAACTTGATCCTTGATTCTATGGAATATCACCTAAATATTGATGGTAGTAGTGTTATGGGGTTCCTGAGGAAAAAAATCACCGCGAGGCCTGAGTAAGTCAAGCCATATGGAGCCTTCATTCACTGCCAGTGGGGCTATCCTAGGCAGAGTGGCAGGAAGCAGCCATGACCCCCGATTTACACAGGTTTTAAAAGGCAAAAATACCACTGTTGCAATGTATACAGAAAGGCAGCCCTGGACATCTGCGGCAAACAAGAGTCATTTACAGATGCAGAGATGTTAAGTGTTCAGACCGTTCTCATAACCTGGAGGTCAGGGACATAGTGCACAGAAATTTATGGCCATATCTCTGTGGCCAGGTCTATGTGACCAGTTTATCCAGGATAGTTTTAGCACTTAAAATATTCTTAAGAATACTTCCATAAGAAGGTGTACAGTGGCCCATTACAGTAGAAGGGAGACATATTGGAAAGAAGAATGGCTTCTATAGAAGTAGAGAAGGTAGCGGGATGTGAAAATAACCAAAACACACTATAGACATGTTCGAGAGTATCAAAAGATAAAATAGTGTAAGTGAGCATTGTGAACAATTGTACTGAATGGATGATACCAAAGCAAATGGTTCCTGAATATCTGTTATTTTCAGTATTAGGAATTGATTAGGAAATGTAAACACGGGTATCAGTCGGAATGAATCACAATAAGACACTGAAAATAAATACCCAATGTAAGCAAAAATGCTGTCACCAAGAGATGAATTTGAAGTCTTTTTGTTCACTGTAGAGCATCCATATATATATATATATATATATATATATATATATATACATATAGTATATAGTATATATAAATATATATTATACATTATACATTATATATAAATATATTATATATTATTATATATTATATATAATAAATATATACTATATATAATATATTTATATAAGATATATAAATATAATGTGTAATATATATATATATATATATATATATATATTCTACACAGAAGTTTACTCATAACAGTTAAATTAGGTTTTGTTTCCTTTATTGCAAAAGTCATTTTTTGTGTTTGTTTGTTTGTTTGTTTGTTTGTTTTTCTTTCTGTGACATATCAGGTTTAGTCATGGTTGCCTGTGTGAGCATGGTTAGGGGTTATTTAGACAACTGACACAAGGCTATGCCGCTGGGGGGAGGGTGGCTATTCCTTCCTGCTGTACTAATTTCACATGTAAATATAGAATCTATATTTCTGTTAAAAACACTAAGTATCTTTTTTCACATCATGAATCACATCTTTACTTATTTTGGAAATAAATGAATACAAATTGCCATTCCAAAGGCAAGGAAAGATGAAGCAGAGGGATTAGTAAAATATTAGAACATCCCTAATAACGTATTCAGCTTGGAAAACCAACCTACAATACAAACGGGAATTCTCTGAGGCACTGAAGGTAAAGAGCTCCTTCTTCTAGTTTATTTCAGTTTGAAACTCAGAAACAGTCACTCCACCATAATACAACGCCCATTCTGTTAAGATGTCAGGCTAGAAAACTAAAGTAACATTGTGTTCTTTTTATCAGTCAACTTCTTTTAGAAGTTTGTGCAATTGCTCAAAATGAAGTGTTTGGAAAAAAATGCATTGAATAACACTGTTGTCAAAGATTTGGGCATTCCTTCCTGGCAAATATCAGAGGGAATTTGATCAATTACCCCACAAAGAGTGCAGAAGAATGGCCTATGCTATCCTGAGGCCCTTTGTCCTTGTCACTGAATGTCTCATTACAAGGTCAGAGAGCAGCTGACTCTAAGGCATCCATAGCCAGAGTGTTGTAAGGAAATTTAAATGTCTCTTCATTATCACAGTAAACAGCTCTCCACCAGCAAGAAGCAACTGGGGCCACACTGTCTACATAGCCAAACTCAGGAACCTCAAAAGCAAATACAAGCGTACAGTTACTAGGAGGCTAAAAATGATAAAACAGGAGGGGAAAGTTTTATCATTTCCTATGAGGTTTCAGTCACCTCTCACTGCATACAACAGGATGCTCCCAGAAGAAGTACCTGTCACTCAGTGACTTCATAGCTATTGCAACAGTGAAACAAAATATACACATGGTTTTTCTGAAGCTGATGTAAACAAACTTACTAGCTTGCAAAAGTATATCACATACAATTATATGCACTGCATCAAACTAGATAAAGGCAATAAATGATTATATGTCAAGCTTATATGGTTGTTACAGCTGACCTCTGAGCAATGTGAGACACATTGGTACCCTGTGCAACTGAAAAAAAAAAATCCAGGCGTGTTGTCCTATGCATCGTTATTATTATTCAGACTATTATTCAGGAGTCCAATAGTCTTACCTTTAGTTAGAGAATACTCTCACTAGGTATAGGGTTTATTCCAGAACAGAATGGCCCAGTGCCAGCAGCAACCTCAGACAGCTGTGTTTACTGCATCTCTGAGTCCTACCAGGGACCAGGTACAGCTATTAATCTACATCAGTAAAATTCTGTGATTAAGCTCTGCGGTGTTCATACAAAAATCACCATCTGATGACATAGTTCTCAGAATGTAGCCCATATTTTCAAAATACAAAGCTATGAAAGTCTACTTAGGTTAGAGTTCCTATCTAGGAGGAATTGGAACTTGTTTGCTCTTGACATGTCTGGTTTGATGCATTCAGGGTGACATTTCTATAGTCACTACTTTGGTTATGAACACATGTTTGTTTTTGGTTTTTGAGACAGGGTTTCTCTGTGTAGCCCTAACTACCATGGAACTCGCTCTGTAGACCAGGCTGGCCTCAGGCTCAGAGATCCACCTAATTCTGCTCCCAAAGTTGCTGGGATTAAAAGTGTGCACCACCACTGCCCACCTGAGCACTTATTTCTTAAAAGCTACATACATTGGTACACAACAATGTCCTCCTTGAGTGATAGTATAAAAAATTGACAAGAATGCTAAAATAAGACACAAGTTAATATTTCTGGTTTTTTTTTTTTTTTTTTTTTTTTTTAGTTTTTCTGGTCATAAGGTGACACCTTATGAAATTCTCATAGTTTTAAGGCTGGAGATAATTTTCCATGTACTTGATAATTTTAAAAAGAAGTTTTACCCACGTAAAAAGCCAAGCAATAAGGGTAATTATTGTATCTGTTCATCTAGGATACCAAAGGCCAGGTAGGAATTGTAATAACCCCTTCGAAGGAAATGGTTTGAGGGACATGGTGTTGAAACACAGGAAAGGGATCTGTGATACACAGATGTGAGTGAGCATCATGGAAAGACTGTTAAAATTATCACCAGTGTTAATGAGGAGTTATTAAGTCTTGTTATAAGGCCTCCCCATGTGCATTCCCTATGTATAAGCAAAGATGGTGTGGGCTGGAGCAACTAGCTTCCTTAATTAACAGCTGTTGGATCTCCCTGCTGCCTTGGCCGCCTTGAAGCCAAAGAGGATCTATCAGTCAAACAGCCAGCCAGGCTGTTCTGACGCTGCCAGAGCCTATAGGAAAGGATGCAACAATCACAATCACAGCTGATTGCTTCAGCTCCTGAAGGCAAGCCGGTTTCAGTTTTTTACAGCTATTTGACCATTACCATTCTCACTGAACTCTAGATGACCCTGCAAGCTTTTCTAAATAGGTCATAGGGGAGCAACTGCCACGGTGGCTTAGGAAAGGGGTCCAAACCTTCATTTGCATAGGACTGTGATTGTTCCAAGCACAAACCTTCATTTGCATATGATATATGATGAGAAATGGGCCAAAAACATCTTCCCTAGCTGCATAAGCAGGCAGTTCAGGATCACTTAATGAGTCAGCTAAGTCGATGTCTTAACCTGCGATGGATGTCTTTCCTGGTAAGCAATATCAGGTACTCTGTGGTGGCTTCTCTGTGGCATTCTTTTTCTCATTCTTTTGTTTTTCTTCTCCCTCTATTGTGATGAGGGGTGAAGAAGTAGCAGAGACAGCACATCCAGTCAGTGGATGGAGCTGTAGAAGTGTCAAGGCAGCTAGCTGAGTCCTTCACAGTTGAGGGAAAAGCAGATTAGTAATGAGAGAGAGAAGCAGGTGGAGCAGGGGCCAGCAGAAGCAGAGGACATGAAGTTGAGCTAAGTAGAATAAAAGACTACAAAGAGCCCAAGAAATAAAACTGGCCAAACAGCCCATCATGTCTATAAAATGTGACAGTCTATTTCATTTATAGAAATTTTAGGGAAAAATAAATTAATTACAATTATTAGCTGACTTCCATTTCCTCTTTGATTTTATGTATGATTTGCATTCAATGCTCACATCTATAGTGATAAAAGGATGGAGCGGGTACCATACTCATCATTAGCAGGATAAAGAGGGTACCACACTCATCATTAGCAGGATGGAGCGGGTACCACACTCGTCATTAGCAGGATGTAGCGGGTACCACACTTGTCATTGGTAATATCCATTCTCATGGGTATGAATACAAGGAAAAACAAAAGCTCTATTGATTTCATGAAAAAGATTATTCCCAGGAAAGGTTAATCACAGTAATTTAATCACAGTAATTCTTATTGAATTGGTATTTATGCTATTTTGAGTAACTATGCACTAACAATAATTATAATACCTAACCATGAAAATTAATTAATACTTATCTCTGTAGTTTCAGGAAATCAAAACTATTGTTTTCGTTTTAAATTTTAAAGTTTAGTTTGAATCTTGATATGTATAATCATCACAGATAAGTTTGATATGGTGATAAATAAAATACTTGCAAATATAGTGTACTACAGCAGGATAATTTTTATTATGGGAGGCCAAATGGATAACTTGAGCTGAAAAACAACCAGCTCTTGGCTGAGTTGAAATGGTTTTGTTTCCCACACATAGAACTAGAAATGACTGTCAGTCTGGGTCATTTTTTCAAAGGGTGTGTATAGCTGTGTATGGCGACTTATGAGCCATATTAATTGCCTATTAAAGATATATTAGCTTGATCTTAGTTATTATATGTAATTAACAGCATTTGACCTTTTGAGAACTCACTATCAGACATAGTCTCTATAAAATGTATGCATTTCAAAGGGAGTGTTATTGCATACAGACAACTATAATTTTGAATTTCTCTTAGTGGATTGCTAAAGCAAATTCTTTCATGAAAAGAAACCCTTTGATGTTTCGGGGGGAAGCACTCTGTAATTTTCTTTACTTTAAGATCAGCCACAAACAGACACCCATCTTCAAGAAAAGCCTTCACAGAGATGTCCCCTGCATCCTTCTGGGAAGTCTCCTCTGCCAACATCAGTGAGGAGAGTCCTCAGTCCTTCCTGTATCGCTCCTTAGAATAATAATATTCATTATGAGATAATTCATGTTTGAGTTTCAGAAAAAGATATTCATTGTAGATCATTTATATAATAAATTATAGGTGATAAAACAATACAGATTTGAAAGTGCAAAGAAACTAATTAAGATTTTAAAAAAAAGAAAACCCCCCTGAAGCTGGAGAAGTGGCTCAGTGGTAAACCCGTGCTTACTGCGTGTGAGGCCCTGGGTTCAATCCTTAGCATGCCCCCAAAAGGCCCTGTGTTCTCTTATCTTTGTTAGTATCATGATTACATCCTAAAGTACTATGACTACATGTACATAGTACATGTCTCTTCCAGCTAAAATATTTCCTGGGTATCCCCTTCCAGCCATCATGGAGTGGGAATGAGATGAAGCCCAATGTCTAGGAAGAGGACACACACGTGTTATTTTACAATTGAACGATGTAAGTGCAATTATACGTGGGACTTCTTAGTATTTAATTTATGATTAGCCTTGACAGCTGAGCATCAGAGTTTTTTCTTGACCATAGTACTGCTATTTTTTTAAAAAGCTAATCTTCACTGAAGTCACTGCAGTATTGCAGAGAAAAACAACAAAACAAAAGACAAAACAAAACCACTGGAGAAGAGGATGGGTTGCAAAGGTAAGATGTGACACAAAGCTGCACAGTACAGAACAACCAACATCAGCAGCAGCATCCAGTCTCCACTCTGAATATTCTTTCTTCTTAGCCTACTAGTCCTTCGTCCTGTGATCTTGTTAGACACAGTCTAATATATGTAAACACTTGTAAATGAGTGCATAGATATAGCTATGTATAGTAGTTTTCTCATTGCTGAGATGAAATGCCTGCATAACACAATCTAAGACAGGCAGGGTTCAAATCCAGGGCATACCTTCTATCTCAGTGGGAAGGCACAGTGCCAGGATTAGAGGGAGCCAGTCACATTACATCAGCAGCCCGGAAGATAGGCAAGTTCCACACCCCAGTGACCCACTTTCTTCAGCAAGACTCACCTCCTAAAGGTTCTGCAACTTTCTTGAAGAGTGTCACTATCTGGGGACCAGGTATTCAAATACACAATCCTCTGGAAAAATTTTAAAACACACACACACACACACACACACACACACACACACACACACACATTATTTTCAAGTACATATTATAAAATTAATTGCACATATATTTACATTAATTTAAAGTGCATACTGTATAATTAATTGCATGTATGTTTACATTAATTTAAAGTACACATTATATAATCATATTATGCAATTAATTGCACATGTATTTACATTACTTTCAAGTATATACTATATAATTAATTAAATGTGTTTGCTCCTAGGGATAGTGTTTTTCAAATTATTAAATAGCTTATATGCATACGTTCTGTGGGAGGGCCAACTTCTGTTGCTCTCAGTGACACAATAATGACTGAATCTGATAGATGTGAATCTTACCTTTTGAATACAACTTCCATATTTTTAAAAAGAAAGCTCAAGGAACGCTTTACCATTATGGGTTTTAGGTTCTATCAAGGCAGTGGTTCTCAACCTTTCTGATGCTGTGACCCTGTAACACAGTTCCTCATGTCATGGTGACCTCCAACCATAAAATTATTTTCATCACTACTTCATAACTGTAATTTTGCTACTGTTATGAATCTCAATGTAAACATCTGATTTGTAACCCCTATGAAATGGTCTTTTGATTCCCAAAGGAATCAACCCACATGTTGAAAACCACTATAAGGAAGAAAGCAGACTGTAAAGGAAGAGGACTCAGTATAGGTTGGTGTAGAGTGACTGCTTAGCATGTGTGAGGTCACAAGTTCAACTCCTAGCATTGTGCACTGCCCCAACCTCCTTTAAAAAAAAAAAAAAGAAAGAAAGAAATGGAAGACAGTAAGCAAAACCAACAAGTAAAACTTGGTAACATGCAATAGAGAGAGATGAAGCAGGAAGTGGAGACAGCAGTGTTGGGAAGTAAATATTTCCAATAATGTCAAAGAGTGCCTTGTGCAGAGATAAGGCCTGGACATCAGTCTGAGGAAGGTGAGGGCTTAGATTGAGCAAGTATTGAAAGCAAAAATAATTCAGAAAGATGCAATGTGGAGAGGCCTGACTGGTAGGTAAGCTTGAGAAGAAGCAAGGGGACTGGTACAATGGGGCAGAGTGAACAGCGGGCATCTGCAAGGACACCAGAGAAAAGAGGAGCCAATGAATGTGACACAGGGCATTGTATGTATGTGACATAGGCACTGAATCTGTTTCCAGGTTTGTTATTGGTTTTTTTTGTTTCTCTGTCTACCAAGTAAGAAAACATTAGTCTGTTAGATTTAGGGAGCTAGCTAAAAAGTGATATGCTCATACATTTATTTTAACAAAAATCACTACGGATGTTGGATTCAAAACCTACTCTCTGGAAAGAACAAGATCACAAGACCAGCCTGGAAACAGGACAACAATGTCCTCTGAGAATGAGTGTGTCTTGAGTACAGTGACAATACTGAACATGAAGAAAAGCAGTCAGCACTTGCTTAGGCAACATGGCTAAGACAGGGAGCCAAACCAATCGCAAGGTGTGCCTAAGGATCAGACAAACAGGGCCAGTTGTGATTCTCTGTTAATTGTCATCCTCCGGATTCCTCTGGGATCATTAGAGATATGAATGGTATACCACATCTCTCGCCACCTACTGAAATGCTCTCTTCTGACTCCTTCAGAGTTATTGCCAGTTTTCCTGTCAGCAGGAATACAAGCCAAACTTTTCTAATCATGTCACATCTCCAGTAAGATTTTTGTCCCACATTTTATGACTTGTGCACCTCACGGTCCTAAACATCAGATTGGAAGGGTTATCTCTTTCTATGAACCTTCCAGAAGCAGTTGGCATTCTCTTGAATTGACAAGTTTGGAGGACATTGGCAGACACATCATAAGGCCTGAGAAAGAATGTAGAATAATTTTGAAAGGTTTTTTTTTTTGTTTGTTTGTTTGTTTTGTTTTTTTAAATCTCCTACAATGCTAAATGATGAAGACCTGGGTAAATGTTTTTTTCTTTTTAAAAAACTCAAAATAGATCTACCGTGGGTAGATGGTTTATACCTCTCCTGGGAGCTTTCCAGAAGAACTCCAAGTCAACATAACACAGAGGTTCTTGCATATAAATGTTTATTACTTTACTATTCACAATAGCTAAGTTAAAGAACCAATCTAGGTATCCATTAACAGAAGAATGTATAAGAAAATGTATTAAATATATAAACAATGGAAGTGTTCCATCTAAAATTATACACTTTTTTAAGAAAATGGATTTAACTGGAGATAACCAATTGAAACAAATTACGTTAACCTTAGAAAGATAAATGTTGCTATCACTTGTTGGTGGACTTCAGATTTTATAGGGAGAAATAAAGTCGTGCGTGTTTATAGGGTGAGACAGGGAAGGTGCAGGATGTGATGGGGATTGTGCACAAGAACATATTTTTATTATTATTAACCACTCTATTCATTTACATCTCAAATGATATCTCCCTTCCCAGTTTACCTCTCCACAACCCCCCATCCCACATTTGTCCTCTCCCCTTCCTCTTTGCTTTTATGAGGGTGCTCCTCCACCCACCTACCCTCTCTCACCCCACCCCTCTAGCATCCCCCTATGCTGGGGCATCAAACCCCCACAGGACCAAGGGCCTCCCTCCCATTGACGTCAGACCAGGCTATCCTCTGCTACATATGTATCTGGAGCCATGGATCCCTCCCTGTGTACTCCTTGGTTGGTGGGCTCAAAGACATTATACACTTGAATGAAATATCCTTATGAAGCCTAGTGCCACATACAGGCAATGCTTGGCAACTCAAAGTATATTGAAACTATTTCCATATGTGGAAAATAGGGTGAGAATTTGTCCCTGTGTCATCTTTTTCTTTGTCTACACTTGCTCAGTTCTCTCCAGTCTACTTCTTACAACTCAGCTCAGAAAAATCCATACCGAAGGACCTCAGGCAAGTCATCCCAGCTTCTACACTGATACAGCCAGGACATGTTCAGTGAGCAGCTACTATGTCCAAGGGCTGTTCCAAAAACCGACATACAGCAATGAAGAAGTCTGACAGAGCTTACTTCCTGTGGCCTTTCACCTGGGCGGGGCAGAACTATAATAAAAATTATTAACTACTAGGTTGATGCGAGAGTAATTATGGTTTTGGTATTGTTGAAACCCGCTGTTTGATGTTGGAACACATTTTCAAAAAAAAAAAAATACGGTTTGCATTGTTTGAACGGGAAATTTTCACTTTATGTTTTTTATCCAGCGTGGTCTCACTTGCTGTTCGTTTCACATTTATTTTATGATATAGAGTCAGTGTTAGGCGAAAAGAAAATTTCACGCTATTATCTTAATCAAATCCAAAAATGGGTTGTTAAGAGGTAGAGACGACAGCCACAAGAAATTTCGCTCGGGAACTGCTAAGTAAACACACTGTGCAGCTGGGTCAAGACTCTGCAAAGGAGAGGCCAGGCAGATGACCCGGAGAGAGCAAGCGGTGTTAAGTTCCCAGAACTCAAGCAAAAAGCCAGCTATGTTAGTAACCATACACAGCGTCTGTGCTCCTGGGTCAAAACAGGCAGAGATAGGAGAGCCCTGGGCAAGCCCTGCAAGCCAGCTATCCTACCTGAAGAAGGGGGAGGAGGCAACCACCTCCTGAAGCTGCCCTTTGACCTCCACGCAGTGGCAACCGTACATCCACACCCACGCTCACATAAACATGTAATCAATAAATTATTCGACTAAAAATTAAAACGGAAGAAGTTTTGTGAAAAAGACAAGAACCTCGAGGAGGCAGAGCATACAGGTGGGCTATTGGAGGTGACAGCAACCAATGAAAAGCAATCGTGGAAGCCGATTGTCTTACTCAGGTAGTGACCTGAGAAGTCACTAAAGAATTCAGTGGGGTCCTCATTTGGTCTTTTCATCAAGTTGTAGAGGTGAAACAACTAAGTAAGAGTCTCGCGAGATGACTAAAAATAAAAAATGAAAAAAATCATAATTTAGAACTGTCATCTTATCCTACTCAACAGGGACAAATCATTACTCCGTGAGATCTCAACTTGAAGAAATGAAGTGTAGAACCCAACATCAGGATAACCTACGCTGTCAGCTGCCGGATGGGAGGGGAACCTCCGACACACGTCTGAAAGTCAAACTTGCATCGAAAACTAAATGTTATGGCTACTGTTTGGTGTTCAGTCGAAACCACCATGACTTCTGAATTCTGACAACGCTATTACATCTGAGATGCATGATCAGAACATTGATCAGCATGTACCCGAAACTGCACTGTCTGCAGCTAGGACCAATTAACAAAAAGGGCCCAGGTCACCATGACAACAACTCACACATCTCAGTACCAAAGCCTCAAAAGTCAGCCCACTGGTCTAGTCAACAGGTAAAGTTTTACATCACTCCTGAGAAAGGAGCACCAGTTCACCAAGCAGTTCCCTTTTACAGAGAAAATACTTCCACGCTTCTGGGAGCGCCTTGAATGTATACGCTACAGGATAAAACCAATGTATTCTGCCGGGTGGTGGTGGCGCACGCCTTTAATCCCAGCACTTAGGAGGCAGAGGCAGGTGGATTTCTGAGTTCGAGGCCAGCCTGGTCTACAGAGTGAGTTCCAGGACAGCCAGGGCTACACAGAGAAACCCTATCTCGAAAACCAAAATCAAAACCAAAACAAACCAAAACAAACAAACAAACAAAAAACCAACCAATATATTTAGAGGATCGGCTCCTAAACATTGTGAAAAAGCCAAAATGTGAGAGATGAAAAGTCAGTTGTTATTTCTTTGTTGCTTTCTCTGTCAGGGAATACAGGCATTCAAACTGCTGTCAGCCAGTGCTGAATAGGAGCAAAAATTTAGGATACCTTAGCAATCTGTCAGCATCTCAGAGAAGACACACGAGAGTTGTATGAAGCTATTTTCTGATTGGTTTAGAAGGAGCAGGGTTTTTTTTTTTGTTTTGTTTTGTTTGGTTTGGTTTAGTTTGGTTTGGTTTGTGTGTGTGTGTGTGTTTGTTTTTTAAAAATCGGATAGGTTAATTTGTGAAGAACAAATTTGATATTATGGAGTGAAAATATATTTTACTCTTGGATTTAGAAACAATTTCTAACCTCTTTCACGCTAGACATGAAGTTTAGCCTTTGAAACGCTCTTTTTTTTTTTTTTTTTTTTTTTTTAATTTCTAATTCAGAGGAAAGGCTACTTGGTCAATAAGCCTCCTTGCTTGTGCTGCCACCTAGTGGTAGAGATGGAACATGTTAACCAGTAATGCCGGTTCTCTTAGGCAAATGTTTGTCCTGTAACAGAAATGCACATTTCACAATTAACTGAAAGTTAAGATCAACATCTTTTAATGAAAGTATTATTGAATAAAACTAGCTAAAGGTGAAATTTGTCAGAATCAAGACTTTAATATCACCATGATATGTAATAGGTAAAAGGTTTTTTTTTCCTCACACTTTATACTATGTAAGAGGTTTGTTGTTGGTTTTCTTGTTTTTTGTTTTTGTTTTGCACAACACTTCATATGCTCAATTTTAAGACTAAGCTCATAGTTCTGTAACCTTTAATCACAACCTCTTGCTGTACTTAGGCAGGTCTTGCCTCACTGTCCTAGAGGGGTTACTCTCCACATTTGTTAATATACATAAGGGTAATTTTCATTTTTCTCTGGTCCACAGCTTTTGCACAGTTTAGCTGTAAGTAACTTGGACAGCCAGGTGATTAGGAGCAGGCTTCTGTAGGGAAGCTTCCTGAAGGGGGAACATCCATCTGTCTTCAAGAGTAACCCTGTCATCCAGAGAGTCAGAAACATGACTTGACCATGGTAGGACTATTTTACCTTATTTTTCTTGAGACGCCAAAAAGTTAACTTTTTTTTACATCTGAAAGAGGCTTATAATGTTGAGAATGTTTAAGACTCCATGATCTCATGAGTGTCCTGCAGAGACAGTCCTCCCAACTTACAATAGCTTGCCCTTGTGCAACACAGAGAACACCTACAGCCTCCTTCTCCCACACCGGCTCAGGACCCAGCATGTCCATATGGCTTACCCCTAATTTTAGATATTTCTATAATGTCAGAATGCATTATGTTTTTTGTTAACTCTAAACAGTAACTCCCCAGTTGTAGATTTTTGATGCTGTGTTTTAATAGGCTCAGTGTCTACGACAGAGATATCTAGTGGCTATGTGGTATCCACTAAGAGAAAAAAAATCCTCACTAATTATCTGACAGCCCGAATGAACAGTGACTTCCTGGACTTATGGCATAACCAATGGCAAAATTAAGCAGAATGCTGAGATATTTCTTCCAGAGATATTTTAGAAAAGACACTCAGTATCTTATACTTTATTCTTCAAATTTCAATTTCAATAGGTAGTGTACATCTTCAAAGGACTCCAGATGTGTCAATTGGATTAAAAAAAGCTTTAAAAAAATCAAGGGAGTGCAGCATCAGTTACGAATTTTGGAGTCTAATGATAGAGTATGTCAAGATATCTCCTCTAAAGTTAAAGATAAACTATTGCTCTATCCTGAGTCAGATTACTCTAAGAAACCATAGATGCATCCATGGATCACCTGAGGCTCTGCCGAAATGACTGCTCCACCTCTGCTCAGCGCTGCTCTCCACACTTTCTCACAGATGAAAGAAAAAATAAAACCCCACTCCTCTCCACCTACCCTGCACCCATAAAGCTCTTGCACATGCGTTTCTGTTTCCTGGAAATTTCTTTCGAGGAACTCATGCACTTTCCAGTGTCTACTTCATCACCATCCCATCCATCTGATTGGTCATTCTTCAGGTGCACATAAGGAATGATGTCAACTGTGCTTCCTGTGGTGCTCTCGCTCCCTCCTCTCCACTTAGGTATAGCTACCTCTATGCACACATGTGTAGATGTTTTAAACTAGGGAAAAGGTCCACAAAACTGTTTGCAGAATTGCCTCAAGGTTGAGAAGATCTTTGCTGCTCTCTACTTTTTTGATAATCTTTTTCTGAAAGGCAAAGTTATTACTCTTGTATTAAGAAAAGAAACGTTAAACAAAGCAAATAAAACTGACAAGTCTAAATAATAATGATACCATTAACTGCCAACCACAAATACCAAGTCTCCAACATACATAAGCTGGACTTGTAGTACAAACATCATTTGAAGGAACTGACAAACACATAAATGGTCCCAAGGCATTCCAAGAAGACAAGAAGGGTTAACCGTGTAGCCATGGAGATAGAGGGGAGGTTGGAGGGGGAAGGCAGCAAGAGGGAGGAAAGACAGAGAGGGAAGGGGAGAGCAGGCTTTTCCTGCAAAATCTGTCAAGGGTATTTGTATTGCAGTCTGCTTTTGATCAAATGAAAGAAAACCACCATAAAAGATCACCGAAGTGTAGAGTGAAAATCTGATTGTAGCATTGTCTTTATGTTTTGTTTAAAGTTTGTCAGCATGGATGGTAACCTTTGGGAGCTTATCATGAGGGGACTTCTCATGGCATCGTTGTTATAGTTGCTGTGTAGTCTAGCATGAAGTACTAGCTCATAGTTTGCTGTCTTTGGGACCCTGAATCCATGCACTAGCTTTCCTGGAGTTCATTTAACAGCAATTCTCTTCTGCACTCTAGCTTTGGTACATACTGGCTTTTATTTTCTGTTGCGTTTCTTAGGCAGTGAAAGAAATCTTGCAGTTCTTTATAGATCTGAGCTAATGCTTGTTTAATAATGATGCATATTTTTCTCTGGGACGATCCACCACGTGGAAATGAGCCACTTGTTTCACACAGCATAGAAACTGACTCTACCATTTACCCTTGCGGTCTGTTGTTTTTTTTTCCATACAGGGATAGTCACAAGCCAAAAAGATACTAGGTTCAGTCTTCTCTGGAGTGTGTGCATAATGGAGAATTCTCTCAGCCTTCACGTGAGGAGGACACACGAGACTTTATCAAAGCAATAGATTATCCCTTCAGATCTACACATCTCCCTCCACCAATGCCATAGATGACAGCTAACTTTACTCCTCTAATTTTACACAATCATAATGTTAAGAAAAATGTTTTAAAATAAACACAATGCCAACTACTAAATACTATCACCATTGATTGGTGCCTTGCAATATTAGCAGTGAGTCTGTAACTTTATTTTTTAATTTTTTTACTTTTTCTTGGTTTTTCGAGACAGGGTCTCTCTGTATAGCTCTAGCTGTCCTGGAACTCACTCTGTAGACCAGGCTGGCCACGGACTTGGAAATCCGCCTGCCTCTGCCTCCCAAGTGCTGGGATTAAAGGCATGCGCCACCACTGCCCACTGCCCAGCTAACTTTAATTTTTTTTAATCTTATTTTTAGTGATGGTTTTTAAATGTTTTAACCTCCCTTGTAACCACCACCCACCAGAGATAGTGGAAAAGAAAGGGTACATGTTGGGGTGGGGGAAGGAGTAGACCTGTTTAGAAAGGTTCTTTGGAGCAACTCCTGTCTGTGTTGTCTGGAAATCGGCAGTTCAGTTCATAGTTTAGCAGTGGCAGCTTGATTCACTCTCAAACACTTCATGGATACACCAGCAGTTCAGTTCAGTAGGGTCTGGTTAGTAATATCAGCAACACGACCTAGCAGAGACAGCCAGGCTTCAACCTTGGCTTGAGTCAGCAGGAGAGACCAACAGGAACAACAGGAAATGTTCTCAGCTGTGCATCTCTCAAAAAAGTAAAGATCAGAGAAGACTGGAGACCCACAAACATTGCACATCTAGTTAGCAGCTGTATCAGCAAGCCAAGCACTGTCACTCTGTGGAGTCCTATTTATGCCCTCAAAACATAATGCACCTTGCCTCAGCATGTGCATCCAATCAGCCCAAGTCTGCAGAAGCAGCAACAAATTGCAGCACACCACCAGAGGATTTTTTGGCGTTTTTTCTCTCTATGGAGTCCCAACAAATGCAGCTGAACTGCAGAATGTAAGGCAGACTAATACATGCACCATGCACTGCATTAGCAAAGAATCTTTCATTACATGTCCTTTCACATGCTTGCTTTAACAGAATATCCTCTCTCCTGTCTGCTTCAGTGAAAAGTTCCTTCATGAGTCTACCTTACCCTTTCACACCTGTGTACACTTTAAGAAAGTGTTCCTTCACTAGTTTGCCCCATCAAAACACCATCCAAACGACTTTCCAAAGAACCCTTAAGTTTCCACCTCAGAGCCATATATAAAATGCTACATGTGTGTATTGATGCATATGTATTTGATTTTTCTTTTATTTAAAACTTTTTTCAAATAATATATTCTGATTATAATTTCCTTCCAAGCAACCCCTCTGAGACCCTCCTTACCTTCCCTTTCATCTGAGTCCATACCCTTTCTGTCTCTAAAACAGATATTTAAAGAATAATATAATATAATATAATATAATAAAGCAAAGTGAAAACAACCAAACAGAAGAAAGAGAGCTCTGTTTTGGGGTGATTCCCGAGTGTGTGAAGTACGGGGTTTCTGTTTCTCTTGGGCTTTTTTCTTTTTAACTTCTCTTTGTTTTATCCAATACCAGTGTTTGTGTATTCTATTCTGTTCTATTCTAGTCTCATTGTCCCATAGAAGCCTGTTTGTTTTCTGATGAGAGACAGAGAGGGATTGGATCCAGATGGGGGTGGGTGTAAGGAGGACTGGGAGGAGTAGAGGCAGGGAAACCATAATGAAGACTCTGTGTGTGTGTGTGTGTGTGTGTGTGTGTGTGTGTGTGTGTGTGTGTGTAATCTATTTTCCATAAAAGAAAAAAGTATCGCTAAGAGGAAGAAAAAAGACAAGAAACACATGAAGATGTATACAAGACACACGTTTGTACACACAAGAATCTCACAAAGATGCAAACCCAGAAGCCACAATATATACCCTAAGGAGCTGGAAGGTTTTTGTTTGTTTGTTTGCTGTTTTTGTTTTGTTTGTTTTGGTTTTTATGGCCTGCCCGCCCCCCCCCCAAAAAAAAAATAGGAGACAAAAAGTTTCCACTGGACCGTTTACTGCTGGGCATGGGACCTGCTCTTAACAGTGTCTGTATTCCCAGTGAGACTCCATCAGGGAAAACTAAATTTTCATTTGTGAGTCACTGTCAGTTGGAGATCGATTCTGGGTTAGGGATTAAGGTTTGTTCCGTGTCTTCCCTCAGCACTGAGACTCCACTTGGCCCAGACCCATTCGGGTTCTGAGATGTTGTCACTGCCTCTGTGAGTTCATACGCACATCAGTCCTGATGTGTCTCAAAGATCCTTTTTCCGTGGTGTCTTCCACACCCACTGGCTCCTACAATCTTTCTTCCTCCTCTTGCACAGGGTTCCCCGAGCCTGAGGGTTTTGATGGAGACAACCCATTTAGGATCGAGTGTTGCAAGGTCTCTCACTCTGCACATTGTCTAGCTGTGGGTCTCTGTATTTGCCCCACCTACTGCAGGAAGAGTGGGTACCTGGTGCCATAGGGCTCTCTTCCTTTTGGATCGGTTTCACTAACATGAATCTCTCTCCTTCTCTCTTCCCCACAGTGAAAGCTACTGACAGAAAACAGGGTTATCATTAAACAACGTGTTATCAACCACATACTAGAGGGCCTGCAATAATAAAGTAACTCTACTTGACAGATATGTGGACCACAACCTACAAAACAGGACAGGTTTGCTGTTGCCTGTTGCTTCACATAATACTGTGTCTGGCCACCATACTTTGTAGGTACAGGGAAATATGAGTGGCGATACACACACACACACACACACACACACACACACACACACACCTGGAAAGTCATTAATGATTGGAAATTAAATCAAGTCACTCAACTCTTTCTTTAGTGTCTCTCAACTCAGCTTCATGAGAACTGTGACATCATCAACTTTTAAAATGTATGTTCTTCCTTCCTTTCCAACACCATCTTTCTGCTGTCACTGTGTGCACATGACTGTTTCCTCTTTTATTATTATTTTTTATTTATTTTATTTATTTACATTTCAAATGTTATTCCCTTTCTCAGTTTCCCCTCCACAAACCCTCCATCCCACCCCCACCCCGCCCTGCTTCTATGAGGGAGCTCCCCCACCCACCCACCCACTCCCACTTCACCGCCGTAGCATTCCCCTATGCTGGGGCACCGAGCCTCCACAGGACCAAGGGCCTTTCCTCACATTGATGCCAGATAAAGCAATCCTCTGCTACATATGCAACTGGAGCCCTGGGTCCCTTCATGTAGTTCTCTTTGGTTGGTGGTTTAGTCCCGGGGAGCTCTGGGGGGGGATCTGGTTGGTTGATATTGTTCATCTTCCTATGGGGTTGCAAACCCCTTCAGCTCCTTCAGCCCTTCCCCTAACTCCTCCATTGGGATCCCTGTGCTCAGTCCAATGGTTGACTGCGAGTATCTGCATCTGTATTGGTCGTGATCTGGCCGAGCCTCTCAGGGGACAGTTATACCAGGCTCCTGTCAGCAAGAACTTCTTGGCCTCAGCAGTAGTGTCTGGGCTTGGTGTCTGAAGATGGAATGGATCCCTACGCGGGGCAGTCTCTGGATGGCCTTTCCTTCAGTCTCTGCTCCACCCTTTGTTCCTGTGCTTCCTTTAGACAGGAGCAATTCTGGGTTAATATTTTTGAGGACTGTTACCTCTTAAGCCCTCCTGTGTCCCTAGATACTCAGTTTGTCTCCTTCCTTCCTTCCTTCCTGTTGTTCCCCCTTCCCTCTGTTATTATGAAACAAAGAATATTGGATTATTAGATTATTTACGAATATCACAAATCCTTATCCATTCTGAGAAGAGCAATCCCCAACAACAGAATCATTTACATAACTGGTTGATGATGATGCTTAGAGCATACATGTGTTTCGTATTCCAAACCTGTAAGATCTTGTAACAACAGCACAACTCTTTCCCCAAAGCTGCTGTTCTTAGCAAGTGTTTAAAAATATCAACCAGAGCAACATAAGGAAAAGAAGTATCCTTTTAAACTGTTATAAAAGAAAAGCCCCACCCCTAAAACTAAACATACATTACTGCCATAGGCTTTCGCTCAGGCTTTGGCGACTCCCCAACTATTTTCATATGGAACTAGCTTGTGTTCCACACCCCCATGATTGATGTAGTTTGAAAGCTAGAGTTACAGTTCCCTTGTCATCCAGAGTGATTTCCTGAGATGATCTGTTTCCTCTCAAACCTCAACATCTTAACACATACTGCAACAATAGCCAAGGCAGTTCTATGAAGACCAAACTAAGTAACCATGGAGGGCAGCACACAAAAAGGTTTTTTTGCTATTGTTATTGTTTTGTTTTGTCTTGTTTTTTGATCCTAGGCAATGTTCCTGGATGTTCTGAATATGATTGAGGACCTTAAGGCTTATCTTAACTATAATGATTAGGAAAACAGAATCTCTGTCTTTAAAGTAAAAAGAAATTAACTTTTAAGCAATCATTTTGCTCTGTGAACTGTTTTTAGCTGCATTCTGACTGCATGCATCAAACAAAGGAAGGATTTGAGGATATTACCCAAATAATAGAAAATGTCTTTCGCTTTTGAGTCTTTTGTTATTGAAATACTTGAAGTAAAGAGGCTGGGTCTGGGACCATGCTCACCGCGAGCCCTTCATCCTCCATTCACTGGTCTAGGTGATTCTCCAGCAGCACATATGCATGGGTCTCTTCCCGCCAGAGTTTACTTAAACGCAAATTTAGGGACCAAGCCCTGTGTGAAAACAACCAGAGATGAGGAAATATCTAGAAACTGCGTATCTTATAAGAATTAAACAGAAATATGTAAAATTTTTAGTAATGTTTGCTTCTGTTATCTCCACCATCTCCCCCTAAGCACTAGCCAAGCATGTACCTCCATTTAGCTCCTTAATACTTGAACCATATATCAGGACAAATGATGGACTTCAGTGTCTAATTCTATGTCCATCATCAACAACAGTCTCTTGACTTTATCTCTTGAACTATTTATAGAAGACATCCATTTTTCATCATTCCTATTAACTGTGCTTTTGTTGGAAGCCCTGACATGGTTGAAGAGTAGCTAACATTTCCAGCTACATCCTTTAACAGTTGTAATTGATATTGCCTTCAAACCTTATCATTACAAGCACGCACGCACCCGAACCTGAATGGACACGCGCATGCGCGCACATGCACACGCGCATGAGTGGGTATGCGCATGCGCACAGGCACACAGCATGCACAGCGTGATTACTTTTACTCTTGGGATTTGTGCTTCTCAAGTCTTCTTCCTCTTGGACTGTCTTGTTCTCACCAATCTGACTCATTACCTTCTACATATGCTTCATGACTGGCCTCAGTAATCAGCCTCCTGACGTTTCCCACTACCAGAGATCCAATCTCTGCTCAGGTTTAGTCAAGAGAAAATTTAAAACGAAGCACAATCAAATGTAGATGCTCAGATATCATAGTTTTGTGACATTGATTTGTTATTTTTATTCCTGATGCCAGACATGCTGAGAGACATGACTTCAGAGCAGCGATATGGCCTTGCAGTATTTACTGATGCATTGCACAAGGTGGTGGATGGATCTCAGGTCAGATTTCCATTGGAATTTAGATTTCTTCATTATAAGACTATTTGTAAGAATCACATCTTCACAACGTGGTATCCTTTCCTTCTGAGCTTTACAATCCATAGTTTCGACGGTGTAACTTGTTAGAATTTAAGCACCCAGATCCTCTCTTAAAGACTTACCTCTGCTATTGCTCTTAATCAGAAAGCCACCTTGCTCAATCTTCCATCGCTTTAGTGCGTAAGGCTTTTACCGCAAAACATTATGTTTCAATGTACAGTTTCTGTCATTGCCCCAGACTGTAACTATTCAAGTTTCATGAACGAAAACTGGAGCAATTGAATTTTGAAATCTCAATTATTTCACCAAAAGAGGCCATTTATTTTCAAAAGGCCTTGCCTCTGTGGACTCTAAATAAGGCCTAGAGGTAGTCGGCATTGCGTCTCATGTTTCCACACTGCCATCTTTGTGTATTTGAACCTCAGGATCATCTAGTTCTCAATTCTCTCTGCCGGACCTTAGAAAAAAACGTAAGATGGGCTTCATACAAAGCAGTGCTTCTCGTGTTGTGATGACCCCCAACCATATAATTATTTTTGTTGCTACTTCGTAACTGTGTTTTTGCTACTGTTATGAAACATAATGTGCATAGCTTTGTTTCCCACTGGTCTTAGGTGATACCTATGAAAGGTTCCCTTTGACCCACAAAGGGGTTTCAGTGAACATGTTGAGAACCTCCGGTATGAAGGATTAACCAAACGTTAGAGGGGGGATACCTCTTGCATTTGTGTTTGTGGAACAAGAGATCATAATCAGAAGGGATAAGCCTTTAAGAGCATGTTTAAGAGTATGGAGGCCTTCATTCCTGCCTTCAGATGTTCTTAAAATGCATGTGATGCCCCGGATAGTCCAAGAGCTTGTTTAAAAACTGTCTAAACAACACTGTATGACATGAACTAACATCTAACACTAACCAGATACTTAAATCAGTAATGCTGATAAAAGGTAATCAGGTAGAATTTAAACGTGTATAATATGTACAATATTAAATCATCACTAAATATTTCAGTATTTCAAGGATTTTGGTTTTTTTTTAATAAATGGATAAACATGCTTTATTGTAACTCCCCAGACATGGTCCTCTGTCTTAGGATTCTAGTAATAGTTTGATTTTCTTTACAGATTGTATGTTAAGGTGTGGGTGCAATCAGTAGAGCCTGGCTTTAAGAGCTGAATTTAACTGAGACTTCAAAAGATGATGGTTAAACAAGTAATGAAAATACAGTCTCACTAGATAGAGATTATTTAGGAAGGGAAATGGAAATTTTGGATTCAAGAAATCCAGTAACATGAGAACCCTGTGAAATGAGAAAGCCATTGTAAGGTATTTAGTGGGCCCCACCCTGTTCTCTCTCAACTCCCCTACCTATCCTTGTCTCCATCAAATGACACCAGAAGAGACACACAGAGCAAAGTGTAGAAGACAGGGTGGAGTTAATGACAGAGTCATGTGACATACTGTCAAGGGTAAGAGTAGACACTGCCACTGTAGTGGAAAATACTTAAGGGGTAGGATTAGGCCACTGGCATCTACATGGTTATGGTTACGTTCATTTTTCTAAATTCTCAGAACTGGATGGCTTTCCTGATGGTCATCTCCTTCACAGGCTCATTTGAATTAAATCCTGCTCTCATTTCCCCATTAGACGTTTACAAACACCAAGTGAAGGGACAGTGCTTTGAACAAAAGACATCTCAAGGCTTGTTACAAGATTTGGCATGTCTCAAAAAATTTTTATTGAAAACTGAACACTTGAATAGCATACAAATCTAACACCTGTTTCTCCTGAGCCCACCCTAGGGATTGATATTATTTACTTGTTTGTTTAGCAACTGCCTGGACAGGTTTAGTGATGTCTACCCACTGTCTCTAAGGCTGCTGGTAAAGAGAAAAATTTGAGTAAACAAACAGTGCACACACAGTGCACACAGCCACCCTGGTTTGGCATGGGTCCTGTTTCAACTCCTTACCTTTTCTTTGGTTGTTCTGCTCAACTCTCCAGTGTTCTGGAACATATAGTTGCCCAGAAACCCACGTGACTAAAGGCTTTGTTTTGTAGGCATAAGTCTTATGCAATCATTCAGATTTCTTGGTCAGTAAGTAGATTAATTAAATAACTACTTTATAATGCAACAAATTAAACCTAAGTCCTCACACAAGCTGAGCAAGTGCTGTACCACTGAAGTATACTATATCCTTTCCTGAATTCTCCTTTTTTCTTTTCTTTCCTTTCCCTCTTCTCCCTTTCATTTACTTATTTACTTATTTTGAGACAGACTCACTGATTTTCCTGACTGGGCCCAGTGAGCCAGTGTACCTGTTCTTGATTAGTTTCACTGTGATGGCCTTCGTGCCAGAGTGTCCTTGAGCTTCAGTTTCTTTGCCTCCTTAGCAAACGAAGCCGCTTCCTTGAGGAAGAGTTTCAATTGTTCTGTTTTGTGGATCATCTCCTTCTGAAGCTCTAGTCAGGGAAAAATCTATATGCATTTTTTTTCTGGATGCGAATTCCACTAGATGCTGTGAGCATTCCACAGAGAAGAGGGGGTGGGGTTTTTTGATGCCAGCTTGCCACTCTCAGCTCAGAATGACAGCTTCACAAGCTAAGGCAGGGCTAATGGGGCTCCAGCATTTGCCATGACCAAGGTAAAAAGAAAAATCCACCCAGCAGTGGAGTTAGTTGGAAGACGGAAACCTCTGTCTCTCAGTTGCATCGACCTGTATCTAAGCCTCTGTGACTTGTACCTAGGACAGGAAGAGAAAGGTTTCCACTACCTGTTAAGAAGATGCACTGACCTCCATGGAAGAGCTAGTGGATCCTTGGAAGCATCCATCCGGCGTGCAATATTAGGATGCTGAAGGAAATATTAGGATGCTGAGGAAAAAGAGCAGCTTGTTGCTCAACAAGCTTGTTTCATTTGTTAAACGCTTGTAGGACCATTCCCAGAGAATTCAGATAATTAAAGGGTTGAAGAAGATTCCCACGCGTTTTACTACCCAGAACCCATCACTTAGCAGCACAGAAGTAGAATTGCTTGCGTGTTCCTTTTTAGTGAATAAGCAAACGTAGTCCAGATTATTGCACTCAAATCACCATTAGAAAGCTAAGAATCTACAACATTTATAAGGACGGACAGATGCCAAAACACATGAGGAATTTCCATGAGGTGGAAGACTTTGTATCTCCTAATGAGTCCTAAGAAAATGTAGGGAGTTGTAGCACAAAACAAAACAAACAGAACAAATACAACCAGACAATTGTTAAGAACATGCTATATCAGAAACATAAGTGGACATGTGTCTGCCTTTCTATAACTTCAGACTTTATTGAATAACATCAATGTACAAGTTTTGTCAGTGTAACTTGTAATAATTTACCAAGTAATCCCAATTTACCTTGATAGCTGGCTAATGAAAACCAAGATTTTTTGTTATTCCAGTCTGCTAACGTTGGCTCTCAGGTTATGCATTACACATCACATAGTAAATCCATCTATATCTATATGTGTATATTTTTAAGTTCTGTAAAAGAGCTGTACAGGCTGTGGAAGAGTACCTGGAGATCTGAAGAGGCCTTGGAACAGCACAGGCAGAGAACACAGAGAGATGCAAAGACCATCTCTGTGTGCAACAGTGAGCCCGACTGGAGAGTTGCTGTGGAGAGGAGCTGCAGGGTCAGAGTTGAGCTGAGCCTTGGGGTTGACTGGAGTCTCTGAGCTACAGATGGAAGAAATGGCATCATGGTGGCTGAAAAGCAAAGGTCATAACTGGATCGGGATGCATGAATTGACGAAAGGCAATTTGAGTAGCCTCCATCAGCAGTCAGGACCAACCCGAGGTGAAGCCCCTGGATCAGTCAAGCATTCTCTGTCTGTCTGTGGGTTAGATTACAGGTTGTTGAGGGCTATCACCATCCCAGTCAGGGGTTCTCGTCTTTATGGGGTTCTCTTTACTGGTTTCCTCAGTCTTGTGTGTTTGTTAAGTTCTCCGGCCAGTTTTCCTGGTGAGATTTTAATATGATCATGAGTTCATATGGTCCCTATTTATATTGATATATTTATAGACTAGCACCTATTTTACATTTAGGGTTAATGAATTATCAGCCTGTGCCTCGTGTTTAGTGACAGACAGATGGTGTCACTTATGTGTTTGCACTCAAATTGGTGTCAAAAGGTACTTGTAAAATGGAACCTGTCAGGACAAGGCATGGTCTGAAACCCTGTTTTATAGAGAGCCTGGTCTTGTCAATAATTGCTCCAAAAGAAAAGCCAAGAAAAAGAAAATTTACAACTGGGGGACCACAATTCTGTATGTGTACCAGTTGAACCCTTGTGAGGCCTGGCTTTACATTGTTCCCAAAGAATCCTGTGTCTGCTATAGAAGCCACAAGTCTAATTCTCATTGTCCTTTTGGTTATTCATCCCAGGAAGACACTGAAGAAAAAGAAAAGCTTGACTGTTCCAATGGTAAAATAATTAGGGAAATGCATATGCAGGCTAAAGTGTGTTTCAAATAACAGAAAACTTTCTAACCCAGAAACCCTAGAAGTGCTATAAATAGTACATCAAGTACCTTGTATTTTAGTTTTAGTTTACTAACATATATACAAATATAAAACTAACCTCTATTTCTTCCTCCCTCCCTCCCCACCACCTTCCTCCCTTCCTCCCTCCCTTCCTTCCTTTATTCCTTTTTCGTGGTAATCAATTCCTAGAGTCCTCTGCCATTGAGTCCCATTCCCGTCCCAATTTTAATATTTTTAAGTGCACAGTCTCATGGTATTAAATACATTCACATTATCACAAACTGTCACATTATCACAAACTATCACAAGCTAGCTCCAGAACATTCTATTTTTATCTTGCAGAGAAGAGGGTCCACATTTATCAAGGGCTACCTCAATCATCTTTTCTCATCTGGGTAACCAGCCTTATGTCAGCCGTCTCTATGAGAGATGACTTCAGGCATTTTAGATGCATGAAAGCATTCCATACTTTTTTTATTTTTATACATGGCTATTGAATTACCACGACTTCCTTACCATCCATCCATCCATTCCCAGCAATCAGAATCTCTTTTCTTTTTCAGAGTGAGTAAATTTTATCATATGTACACGCCATGTTCTTTAACCCCTCCTCCATAGACACACAGAAGTTGTTGCTACCTGTTGTCAATACTGCTGCTACCTGCACTGATATACAGACACTTGTTCAAGTGCCTGGTGTCAACAAATGTCAACTCTAATTGCATCAAAGACGTCAGTGTGAAACTAGAAATATTGAGCCTGCTGGAATACTACAAGGGCAGCATTTTCTGCAGGATGTAAGTGTAGGAAAAGATCTTTCTGAAAAAGACTCCATTTGTGCACAAATCAAGGTAAAAATTTGTCAAGTGAGTCCTCCTAAAACTTAAATGCTTCTACACAGCTAGAGAAACAAGCAGTCAAGCAAAGAGGAAGCCTACAGAGCGGCAGCCAATTGAAAAATAAGCTAGGTATCTAAACAGAGAATTCTCAAAAGATGAAATAGAAGTGGCCAAGAAATGTTTTTTTTCAATGTCTAACCTCCTTTATCAATGAGGGAAATCCGAATTAAAACAGCTTTGAGATTTTCATCTTACCCCAGTCAGAATGGCTTGAGATCAAAAAGACGAGAGATGCTGGAGGGGATGTGGGGGAAGGGACCTTCATTCGCTATTGATGGGTCACAACTATGAAATCAATGTGGGGAATTCTCAAACAGCTAAAGGTAGATGTGCCCTATGGTCCAGCTGCACCTCTCCTCGGTGTATACACAAAGGACGTCCCACTCCACAGGAACCGCCAGCTGTGCCCACTTTCACTCTTCACAACACCCAGGAAACAACCTAAAAGAAGATGCCTTTGAAAGCAAAGAGAAAGAAGAGCCTCCAGGTGCTACAAACATTAGAGCTTATGGCAGCAACAACAGAACCAAACCATCCCCCAAAATTACAAGGGCTTAAAAACTTGAGATATATTTAAAGAACCAGTGGAAACTATTTCTTTATTTATTTTTTTTTTTTAAAAAGCTTAATGTGTATCTGTGCAGGTCAGAGAACAACTTTCTGGTTTACTCCTTTCACTATGTGTTCTAAGGAGTCAACTTAGGTCACGATGCCTATGGGGCAAGTGCCTTTACTCACTGAGCCATTACAGAGTCCCCTGATATAATTTCTCACCAAAAACACTTTAAAAACTGTATATCTCCCATAAAGTTAAAGCTTGGGGATTATTAGAAGCAAGGATGGCAAAAGTCAATGGCAAACTTTTTGGTACTTATACAAACTTTGATTGCATAAGTAATTTATGAAAAATAATCAATAAACTGGTTAGGAATGAACTCAGCAGAAATGCTGTGCAAACAGAAAGTTAACAACAAAGTAATTGCTCAGAAAGGATACAGTTATGGGTTAAGTTTTAATTTCTTGGTCATCTATATTCAGATTAAAATTTTAATAAGAAGTATATAAAGGAAAAATAAAATATATAGCTTCTATTCCAACAAAGGATAATAAGAACTGAGAGAACCATGCTCAATTAGAATAAGGGTTTAAGAAAGAGGAAGAGGAGGAAGAGGAGGAGAAGGAAGAGGGAAGAGGAAGAGGAGGAGGGGGAGGGGGAGGAAGAGGATGGGGAAGGGATAATGAAGATATTTGCAGAGCTGGGAAAACAATAAATGTATTTAAACTGAGTCAGGCTCTATCTATGGAGGAAGCAGACATGGCCCAACATCACTGAAGAGTGAAGACCCACAACCAAGCCAACCAAGGCAGTACAGATTTACTAATTCAAACAAACTGTATTTGTGCTATTTTTGGTAGGGGAGGTACCTTTTACACTTTTTGACGTGGCTAAAGTAGTCTCCCACAATTACAAAACATTATAATGAAGTAGCTCGGAGTTAAGCCACAGTCTCAGGACGTCTGGAATGACCCTGGTAGCAGTTAATATGATGCAGACTTTGGTTTGTGGGACACAACAGGTGACTGCTGCTTTGTGCAGTGATGTGATACAGTGTGTAACGCGCCGGAGAACAGAGTTAGAGGCAGTGATGATAATGGGATGTGCTGAGAAACCTATCCACTGGGAGTCAAGAGTCAGGAACAAGGAAGCACCGTGTCTCTTGGCACTCCAGTCCTGACTTCTCTGGAATAAAGATCGAATTGTCAAGTTTTCCCTTATCTGTTTGAGTAACTGTGAAGAAACACAGGAACCCATGGCAGTCTTTCTTACCACTTGCAACAATGCCTCACTGAGGTAGCATAGCCTAACTTTGGCAAGTGTTTTTTTTTTTTTTTTTAATGTCATTACTGAAAAGATAGAAAGCACTAACACACACACACACACACACACACACACACAAACACACACACTTCCCAACACCTCTGTGCATAACATTATGCTGTTCCCTGTGGAGACTGAGAGACTGTAGGATAAAGGAAAGGCTGGTTGGGAACGTATAGGTTTCACCAAAAGAAAAACTCCAGGTCTTTCCATCAGAGAGTGAAAGAGAGAGAGATAGAGGAAGGGGAGGAGTTGGAAGTAGAAGAAAAGGAAAGGAAGAAGAAGAGAAAGGAGAAAGGGAAGAGGAGTGCCAAGAGAGGAGAGTGGAAGGCAAGGGGCAATAAGAACCAAATGCCCATCTCTCTTGGAAGCCCATGTAAGGTTGCTGGTATATAACCATGAGCAATAGCATTGATCCATCTTTGCAAAGAAATAGTAGCAACCTAATTGAGATGCAGCTAAAACCTCACAAACCCACACAAATGCAGAAGTCCATCACCCTGATTCTGTCTTCACCGTGTCCATCACCATGTCTTCTCTAGAGAACAGCCATGCTTTATCCACACTGATTATTCTTCATAAGTCAGTAACATGGTGACATCATCATTAGCTAGGTGAGAGAGAAGTACGAGAAACACCATCAGGCAATTTTCCATTGACTTACAGAAGATTCTTCCATGAACCAAGATGCCCCAGTTCCTCCATGTACCTTGTTGTGTTCTAATCTCACACTGAGCAGACGTCATTACCTACCAGACAGCTCTCACCCAATCCCTCTATGAACAGACAGATGTGGTGTGCACTTAATATGATGTATGCCTATGTGTATATCTTTCATCCAAATTTTGTGTAAAGGTTTCTAAAGTGAGGAACCTTAATGACTTTGCTGAAGCCATTTAGTGAATAAGAAAAAGAATAGTGTTCTGGCCCTTAAGCAATCTGGAAAGACCACATTTCTGGTTTGTTTGTTTGCTTGCTTGCTTTAATTACCGTCAAGTATTTTTAAAGCTGTATTTTATTTTTAATTATTTATATACATGTGTCTATGTTTATGGGGTATATGGGAGCCTGTGAAGTCCAGCAGAGGGCATCAGATCCCCTGGAGTTGGAGGTGGAGGTGGTTGTGAACCACCTGATGTGAGTGCTGGGAACTGAACTCTAGTCCTTTGCAGATTCAGCCCATGCTCTTAACCACTGAGCTATCGTCTCAGCCCTCAAAACTCATCTCTTAATCTGAATGACTCTAGACTCACAATGGCAGATATTAGAGCCCACTCAGGATAAGCTAGGAACCAGCAGGCTGGGACCATCATGGTTATTCTTCACTGGCCCACTAACCTCGAATGTATTTTATAAGTCAGGAGTCACAGGTTCAACAGAGAGGAAGATAGGGCTGCATACTCTCTCCACTGCAGTAATTGATGCATGGTAATGGAGCACAGAACAGGAGGATAGCAGCTTTGAACCTCTGCCCACCGCAACAACATAGAATGTGGACCTTGCAAAATATAGGCTCCTTCTCACATACATCTCCTCAGAACCATAGGCCAAGGCTCTTTCTCCTTTTATGGAGTAGTGAGCTAAACTGCAAAGAAGTTTAGTAAATAAGTAAAATATTCTCTTCAGGAGTTCTGATTTATTCCTGTTCTGTGTGATCCCATGTTCCATTTTGATCCATCACATCTCACTTTTCTTTGTGGGCTTGTAAGTCCCCCCATTAAATCACACCCATTGGCATGGGCAGCCTCTGAAGAGCCAGTTCTCAGAGTGTGAGACACAGGTATATCAGAGCCAACCCAGTAACGCACCCAAGACCCCTGCAGCCTGAGGATAGATGGAGCTATTTTCTTGTCGTGAAGGGAGCTGGGCTCAGTGCTGAGCGTGCACCGTGGTAGTTAACAAACATTAAACATTTATACTTGACTTGAGAGACTCTCTGGGTAATTTTGCTGGAGTTCTCTCCTAGCTGTTTTTCTTAGATTAAAACTTTCACCAACATTCCAAGGGCATTCATTCACGAGTGCACAGGGGCCCCATCATGAGAGGGAGCGCCACTTTGGAGTCAAACCCTGCCAAGTTTAATACTAAAAGTAGGTGAATGAGACTTGACTGCCTCCTAAATTGAATGTCTGTGGAATTTTTTTGGACCTGAAACGGAGCCCAGAACAAGGTCTGTACAGTAACACTCACTAGGTGTCAGTGTTAGACAAACCGTCTTGCCAGCGTCATTAGGGAAATGTTCATTTTGGCACAAATGGTCGATGGAAAATGCAATTAGGAAAAAGCTGTGCAAGGAGCCATTAGAAACTGAATAACCTGTGTTATTCCTTTTATCCAGATTACACTTGGCTCCTAAGCTGACCTAAAGCTCTGTTGGCAAGAGCTTGTAGACGGTCACAGTAGCCTCTGGCATACATGGATTGCTTAGACAGTGGCAAAAGCAGACGACGACGACTCCTATGTTGCTTAGCCACTTTCTCTCCCTGCAACTTTTATTACTTTCTGGACCTTGCTCTGTAGCCACCATGATTACTGAGCCCAGGTCTCCCTCCTCAAACACAGTAAAGGCAAGACAATCTGCCCCCGAATGAGCTGCATTTTAATAAGGATTCTTGTTTTGAGCCATCTGGCAACTGCACTGTAAGAAATTCTGACTTGCCTGGAGTGGTGGTGACTTCCCATACTCAGGAAGCAGAGACAGGCAGATATCTGAGAATTCCAGGCTAGCATGGTCTACATAGCAAGTTCCCTGGCCAACCAGGTCTACATAGTGAAGCTCTGTCTCAATACTGATTCTGAGGTTCAGTCCATTATCATCATGGCAGGAAGCATGACAGCATCCAGGTTGGCAGGCATGACGCTGAAGGAGCTGAGAGTTCTACATCTTGCTCTGAAGGCAAATGGAAAGATTGGCTTCTATGTGGCTTGGAGGAGGGTCTCAAAGCCCACTCCCACAGTGACACACAAAGCCACACCCACTCCAACAAGGCCACACCCCCTAATAGTGCCACTCCTTGGACCAAGCATATTCCAACCACCACATTGGGGGTTTTGCTTGTTAGATTTTTGTTTTTCAAGACAGAATTTCTCAGTGTAGTCATTGCTGTCCTGGAGCTTGCTCTGTAGACTAGGCTGGCTTTGAACTTAGAGATCTACCTGTCTCTGCCTCCTGAGTGCTGGACATGCACTACTATCCCTAGCCAAAAATCCTTACTTTATGAAGTATAATCTACAGCATATATATATATATATATATATATATATATATATATATATATATATATATATATATTTTCCTGCATGGTCATGAGAAGGGATGAGTGAGTTCTTGGTAGGACACATCACTGAATAAACTATACCAGTTTAAAAAAAAAAAAGAGCCCAGAAAATGATCATTTTGCGAAGTGGCATCAAGACAGAGGAATTGGCGAGTCCAAGAGCCATAGGAGGTGAGTATGCACAGCAGACTCAAGCAGGAAGAGAGTTCAACACAGATGGGGGATAGAGAGGCATGAGATGAGCACAGAGATGTGCAGGAGAGGGGGATTGGCATGGAGGAAGTCAGGGACACAGAGGCACCGAGAAGGCAGGGACACATGTAAAATTTGTGCAGAAGAGTCCAGCTGTTAAAATGAAATGATGCAGTGCATATCTTGAATGTATAACTTTAAGTGATTTTCCAATTGATTTCTTTTTACTAGGATGTGGGAAGACAAAGAATTGAAGAAAATTCTTCGAATGGCTTTGATGTGAGCACCTGGCATTGCCATTGTGTGTGTGTGTGTGTGTGTGTGTGTGTGTGTGTGTGTGTGTGCTCGAGATGACCTGAGGGTAGAGAAGAACAGTGCGGAGCAGCTGTGTGGCAGTGGCAAAGCTGGGGTATGCCAACTCTCATATCCCCTTGGGAAGACACTGAGCAGGTGATTGGGAATATAAATTGGTAAAGTATCAAAGAAATTCATTTGCTCTGCCATCTACTCCCTTCAAGCATCAGATAGTACCACAGAAACCAAAGGAAGAAATTTTCATTTGCCTGGCATGGTAGAACATGCTTTCATTAAGGTTCTCAGGGGAAATTCAGGCTGGGCATGAAAAATTGGGAGTTGTCAATGTTAACATAGACTCTAATCTCCTTAGGTTGAACAGATTCACAAAAGCCAGTTGTATAGGTAACAGAGTGGAGAGGAGAAAGGACTGAGTCTTCAGATACTTGGGTGTTTAGGGGATGAATCATAAGAACAAAGTAACAGAGGGGACTAAGAATGAATAGCCAAAACAAGAACGCATGGTACTCTGTGAATCAAAACAAGGGATGGCTTAGGGACAAAGGCATGATGGGCAGTAAATCAAGAAACAAGAAGGAACCAACCAGGATGATGAGTCAAGCAAAGCATATTACATAGTAGAAGAAATGACAAGTATGAGGGCCAGAGTTCAGATCCCAGAAGACTGGGCAAAACTGAGACATGTGACAGCCACATGGAATGCCAGCCAAGATTCATGGGACAAGCTGGCTAGTTAGATTAGCTGGAATTGGCAAGCCCCAGGTCTGGCAAGAGACCTTTCCTTAATAAACAAAGTAGAGAGTGATAGAGGAAGACATCCATTGCCAAATTCAGGCCTCCATACCCAACACACACACACACACACACACACACACACACACACACACACAAACTATAATAATGAAGAAAGGATCTCCCAAGTCTTTAGAGCCCTCCTAGTACAGTCCTTGGTTTAGTTTTATAGTTAGCATTTGATGGCTACATGAGGCATGTATTGCTAGCCCTTAGAAGTAAATTATGATGCTCATTTCACTTAGTGTAGTCATATAAGACAGTGTAACTTTACTTCTCAGCTTTGTCTTAGCTACTCTTAGGTGGTTGACCACCCATTTTTATCACGTGTACACATACCCAAATTATTTCTCAGACTCCAGGTCTTGGCACTATGTACTTGTGAGTGAGTAGGACATTTCTCTTATTAAGAGTTTGTTACTATTCCACCCAACTCCAGAGATGAGCCTTTAGGATGTTAGGTGTCCTTAAGGTTTCAGAGATGTGTGTGTGTGTGTGTGTGTGTGTGTGTGTGTGTGTGTGTGTGTGTGTGTGTTTATATGCGTTTTCTAGGTGTGTTTCTGTGTGTTTGTTGCTAGAAATCAATCCAGAATCTAACATGAGAATACTAGGCAAATACTCTACCATGCAGCCATGTCATCAGTCCTTAGAGAATAATATTATTGAGTAAGCATCCTGCTGTAATTGGTTATTATGCCATGAACTACTTCTCTAAAAAGAATCACAAGGCTGCCCCAAAATATGCCCCCTCTCTCATCACCCTATTCCTTCTTTGCTTCTTTTGTTCATCCTCCTTCTTATGATATGACTGTGTTGGTCTCTCTTGACTACCAACTCAATGGCATCTGGAATCACCTAGGAGACACACTTCTGTGTATATCCATGATGGGGCTTCCACAGAAGATTAACTGACAGGGAGGATCTTTTCTCAAGGAACCTTCCAATGGGCCCCCAGATATAAAAAGACCCAGAAAATGTGTCCTGCCTGACTTTACTGATTCATGAGTAACTATAATCTATTACTATTGTTGTCACTGCATCTTCTGTCTGCCTTCCAATGTGCACAGACCACTGGCAGATCTCTGTGAATAATCTTCCAGGTCTCTGGCATCTGATTGATTCTCCCGAGGCACCCAACTTCCAGATTGAGCAGTGACAGGGTCTCAGCATCTTCAGTCTGCAAATAGCCTCAACTGCATAAGCCGGTGCAATACATCTATCTTTATAATATGTACGTTCTATCAGCTCTGTTTTTATAGAGAGCTCTGCCTAATACAGCAACCAAATTTTCTAGCAACTTAAAAAATACGATTACGGCAAATACAAACACAATGTAATTCAATTTAACATATGTGAGTGCTTAGTACACGATTTCAATGGTCTTTTATCTTCCACTGGTGGAAATCGTGTGATTCTGCATCATAGCTGTTGGGAACAGTGCTGCAGTAAATGTGAGGATACAGCTACTTTTTCTAATGCTGCTCTATTTCTTTGAGGTCTGTGCACAGCAGCTGGATTCCTGGGTTGGATGGCAGTTCTGTTATCCACATTCTCAAGGATGTTTGTGTAGCATGAGTGATGGTTGTGAGCAGTTGAAGGAGTGTAAGTGTTCATGTCTTAAAAAATATGTTGAGTAGTTATTCTGGAGAAGTCTACAAGGTCAACCCCCAAATAAATAAAGGTATAGACATTTTATGAGTGCAATGAGCTTGGTTGGGAATGAGTCCTATTAATACTTTTTCGGTTAGAGGGCATTTATTTTCCTTACAATAGAGTATTTGGAAAAGGCATCACAACAAATATTTAATCAGAATGTAGATAGATTAGTTTCCTAGTGCCAGTGATTTTGCAATCAGCAATACCTTCACAGGGGACTGGTTTGGAAGCAGCAGGAGAATATGGAAGGGTAATTTTATGTTTCCTTGTTCCATATTTTATTTTATTATTTCAAGGGATCAGACTGTCCAAGACCAAGATCTATGGAATATGTTAAAAAGGCATGGTATAACATGGCAGATTCCCAATGTATATTGTGCAAGTCAGACTGATCATCTTAATTACTCTGCCAGCTTCCTGTTGACAATGCTTTAAAGGTTTCTTCTAAATCCACTCCTACTTTTATACTTTGTATCCGTTGCTTATTCAATGCCGACAAACCCTTACCCGAAGGTATGACCCACCACCCACGGCACCTGTGTAATCAGCTCAGTGTCCTCCTCAATCTTAGTTCAATATCACATTTATAATAACTTCATTCAAGGCCGTACTTAGTATCCATTAAGTCACAGCACTTAATGGTCTCCTTAATCTAATATTCTGGCTTTCAGCTGGAAAATGACAAGGTTTTGGCAACGCTTTCAATCCCTCCACTGAGCTGATGGATTATTTTCTATTTTAGGCAGTCAATTTAGAAACATTTCTTAGACAATTTGGCTCCTTTTAAAAGGCATCATCAAGAAACTCTCTGGTCTGTTTTTAGTCATTCTTTTGTTCTTGTTGATTGGGCCCTGTGCTGTTTCCACAAAAACAAGTCTTCAAATGCTGAAATTTAAACAATAAACATCGACCGTGATTAGATTTGGCGTCGCCTATCTTTAATGCTATAAATTGACTTAAACATTTTGGCTACAGGAAAGCAGTCCACACATTGCACATTTGGCTGCCCATGTGGAAACTGGAAGGTGTATTAGCCAGGTATAGCGATGCAAACGGGACTGGAGAATGACGTGATTGCAAGATTGGTTTGAGAATTCTGTAGCGCCAACAACAGCATCGCTCATGCAGAACGGACCTGGCCTGTGAGCTGTCTCTTCAAGCCAGTGGCTTGGCTGCTGAGAGATGCTGCACACAAGAGGCATTAGTACTGTTTAACCCCTCCTGTTGTGGCCAGCAAACTAGCATCTAACTAACTAGTTTGGGTTAGGAACACAAGAGCACAATGCACAAGGAGTCTGCATTCTTATTCCTCAAGAACTGGAAATGTTGCAGCATGTGTGTTAAAAAAGCCAGGAATTGGTGCATGAAAGTAGATGGACAATTAAATGTTGTGTCATGAGCTGGAAAGGGATGTAAAAGCCTTATGTGTACATCAAGGAAATAGAAAGATTGTGGGGATAGGGATGGGGATGGGGATGGGGATGGGGATGGGGATGGGGATGGGGATGGGGATGGGGATGGGGATGGGGATGGGGATGGGGATGGGGATGGGGATGGGGATGGGGATGGGGATGGGGATGGGGATGGGGATGGGGATGGGGATGGGGATGGGGTTGGAAAGGGGATGGGGATGGGGATGGGGATGGGAAGGGATGGGGATGAGCATGGGGTGGGATGGGAGACTTATTTAAAGCAATTACCTCACATGATCATAGGATCTGGAAGGCACAAATTTTGCAGAGCAAATTGTACCACTGAAGGCCATGACTGGCTATTATTGCAGTTTTGAGACCAAAGATAGTCTAGGGGCAGAATTCCTTCTTTATGGGGTACTTCAGCTTTTTCTCTGAGGTTTACAACTGACTGGATGATGCCTATTCAATTATAGTTGGTAATTTAACCTATTCTATTTAATGATGTAAATGCTAGTCACATCTAAAAAGACCCCCACAGTCAAATCTAGACTGGCATCTGACCAAACATCTGGCACCACGGTTCATCCATGTTGTCAAATAAAAAGCATAATGATTTTATTCCGGTTCTTTTCTTTATTCATTTGAAAACATTTAGTGAGTTTCTGCCCTGTGTGGCTTTCTTTTCTATATATCCTGAGGAAAGATGCTGAGGAGGCTGCAGCTCTCCTGGAGCTAAGATTCTAGACAGATATATGAATAAGGAAAACCAAACAACAACGACAACAAAACCAACAAACAACAAACAAAAATCCCTTAAGTAGGCTTTGCCCACTGATGAGGAATTTGGGTAAAGATTTGAGAGTAAAGAGATAACTATCATGATATTCTAAAAGCAAGTATACTCTTTCTCATGTGCAGATGCATGCATATATATATATATATATATACATGCACATATATTACAACATATGGAATATACAATCATTTACCTCAATGTTATATTAATTACATAAATGTTGCAGAATGTACTCAACTAGACAATTTTTTGAGAACTCTTCTCTTTGAGGTTTACTTTGTGCATGTGCATGTGCATGTGCATGTGCATGTGCATGTTTGGCCTGCATTTATGCTTGTGTATCACATACTGCCTGGTGCCATCATAGGGAAGAAGACAATGTCAGGTTTGGATGGTTGTGGGTCACGATGGGAGTGCTGGGACTTAAACTCAGGTCCTCCATGAGACAAACAAGTACATTTTAACTGCTAAATTATCCCTTTAGCCCCTCTTTTTCAATTATTAATACCACATGGATTTCAAATGCTATGATTTTCATCACAGAGGTATGGGTGATGACAGTGTTTACATTTTACATTGAGCAAAACGTGAAAATTTAGACTGACTGAAAAAACAAACCAAAGATGGTCCCTTGTACCATAAAAAAACAAATCTGTACCATATAAAGATTTATGGTGAATTTTTTTGAACAGCAATGTCCTTAGAGATCCTGCAATACAATTCTACTTGGAAGGATATGATTGACAGCCAATTTTAAAGGCTTTATCAGTCATACTCTCCGAAGAGAACATATACCCGGCTCTCCCTTCTGTAATGGAAGGATTGTTCATCTTTTTAAAGGCAGATCAATTTTAAGTTGTTTTAGCATTTGAGTGCAAACTAAGTTCCCCAGTAACTGGAATCTTCATAATGGAATATTAATTTATATAATTTCAAGGGTAAAGCATTTTTGCTTGAGACTATCTTCCTCTTACAACAATAGAGACAAGCATCCCATAGAGCTGTGCCTCTTAATCGCATCCTTTATATTCCAGCATCATCAGCATCCGTGTTGTGGAATGAGAATTTGGGAGGAAAAGTGGGCTTTGTTACCAGAAAGAAAGGAAGGGACTTCTCTCTAATTTGCTGCACACATGTACAATCCATTTTACAGGAGGCACAGCTTACGAATGCATCCTTATTTGACCACCTTAACATGTGAATTTAAATCTGGAGAAAGTTGGGACATGGGAGTAGGTGATGAGCAATGCAAAATGGTTCAGAAACATTCACACTCTGGGAGATGTGATTAAGGGACAGGAGGGGAGACCCAAGGAGTTTTATGGACATTGACTTCAATTCTCGAAACTTCCTGGTGATACTGGAACATCATGAGAGTTAAGGTCAAGCCCCACTTTCTCTTCCTCTGGTGCCAGGTGGTCAAGCTGTGATTTTTAAATTAGGGATTGGTGTCTGCATTTCTACATCAAGAAGCTGTCATTCACAAGAGTCTGTGTGGCATGCCGGACAGTGGTGTGAATGAATCAAGTTAGCAGACAGATGAAGAAGAAATTGTTTTGGAATAGGGGTTTTGATCCCCTAAGAGGTTACCAGGAATCGAAGTCAGCCTCCAAGGGTAACCCTCCAAGAGCTGCTCCCCTGAAATGGGATCAAGTGGTGAACTCATAATCAAGTGTCGGGTGTGCGGTCCTTGCAGTTAGAGCTGGTTTTTATCCTGGAAATAAAATGAAGTGAGGCCTGACAGGTTAGCTGTCAGGGGTGCTGAGGAAAGGGCTCCTGACCACAGAACTTGAAGAGATCACAGGAGAATGACTTTTAAAAAACATTCCTCAAGTCCCAGCCCTGGGGAGTGGGAGGCAGGGAAATGAACCTGAGGTGAAGGAGCTAAATGGCAGTTAGAGAATTTGCATCTTCTCTGCCACAGGCAGCTTCCCTGGCCTGAACCATCACTCCTCTCCTTCTCTCCTCTCCAACACCAGGGAGCCCTGTCCTCCTGGAGGTGCTAGTCTCAAATTGTTTGATGTTTTGCTGTTTGCTCTGGTGCCTTGCCCAACACTTTCACAGTCACCTCTGCCTTCATTGTCTTGAGCAACACAGAGTGGGGACTCTTGACCTGAGGAGACCCTCACTGACAAAGATGGTTTGTCCATCAGGACTAAGATCTTGGTCACAGGAAGTCACACTGGACTTTAGAGCCCCTCTGATCACCAGTGTTAAAGATTCAGTGTCTATTACTTAGGATAACACTAATTACAGTTACATTCTCTTTTGAAGAGGTAATGATTTAAACCATTAGCAAATATATATGTATATATATTATATATATATAATATATATATGAAACTCAAGTATATATATATTTTTATATTTGAGTTTCATATATATGTATTAATATATACATATAGATATATGTATAATATATACATATATATGTAATATATATACATATATATATGAGTTTCAAGTCTTACTATCATGCTAAGCTATGATAGAGAATATGAAAACTACTGAGAATCTAAAAGAGAATAGAAATATTGCCTAATTTGGACATGAATATACATAAAAAGTAAACTTGACACTTCTGACAACTACTTAATAACTGATCTTGTCCATTTGACTGAACATCTTACTTATGATCTCATTGACAAGAAGACACATGACTCTCCAATGAGAGGCACACTTCAAGAAGTAGATTTTTTTATTTATCTATGCATTGTCTTATCTGCTTGTGTGTCATTTGCCTACTTATCTGTGATAGGTAAGATAGATATACTTATTTTGAAGAATTGGCCTCCTGTGAATTTTGGGGATTTGGCTAGTCTCAAAATCTGCAGCCATGTTTCGAAGGTTGGTACTCAGCATAATACTACATGTGTTAGTTAATGTCGCTTGTCAAATTGACAAGATATAGAATCACCCTGAAGGCAAACTGCCTGGACTGAACAAAAAGGCAAAGGCCCACAGAAGATTAGAATTTATTGATCTTCATTTCTTGCCTGTGACTGCATTGTGACCTGCTGACTCACACCCTGCTGCCCCATTCCTGCAACTGTGTACAACTCTTTCTCCCATATTAAAAAAAAAAAAAAAGTTGATGTTTTTAAATTTCATGAATTATGCCATGTTAAAAATTTGGAACTCCTCACATTCCCAACTGTGTGGGTCATGAAATAGGCTTCAAAAAAATTAAAACCAAAACCCCATGGCATTATTGTTCAAATATTTTGGACTGGACTAAGCTTCTTGGAGGATTCCCTTTATTAGACTGGGGGTGGGAGCAGCCGCAGTTCATCACTCTTTTTTAGAATCTTGGTATTATTTTCAAAATAGTTCTGAAGACATGCAGAATAATATTTCCAGTGTTAGTAACAAAAGATCATCACTAGGCCACCTATGACCAATTTCACATTTAAATGAACAACCCAAGGTCAGGATCAGTCTACACAATAGGTGATTCAGGGTCAGAATCCCCTTTCTTAGCAGGAAAATGGTGTCATCCAAAACAAAAGAAACTTTTGGCTTTATTCTTTATTTTTCTTCTGCTGCAGCTTCTAGAGACTGTCAGTACAAAAATGAGTAGAGGAGACTTGTTGATGAGATTTATTCATTTGTGTCATTTGCAATCACTTCATTGAGCTATTGCTTGGTATTGATAAATGACCTCATATTCACAGTGAACAAATAGAATAATTTGGACTATACTAGACAAAACATAATTCTCAGAAAACCAGAGGGTTTGGCCCCCAGTCTACATGTGTGAATCCCCTGTATTTCTCAGGAGTCTATTAGAAGCAAACAGAGTAGAAAGAAATAGTGACAAGGGAGAGGTAGATGACAGACAGACTGACAGACAAATAATAAATAGATGATATAGATAGATAGATAGATAGATAGATAGATAGATAGATAGATAGATAGACAGACAGATGATAGACAAATAGACACATACATACATGGTAGATAGATAAGATAGATAGATAGATAGATAGATAGATAGATAGATAGATAAAAAGTACACACTGGAACATGTACTGACAATATGAACTCCAGAAATGGAGTTCAAAGCTTACTAAAGATAAATGTGATTGTAGTTCGGAGCAGACCCTGCTCAGAGCTTAGGCTTCCTATCCAGGATTAGTTTTTCCTTAAAAGGACTGTCAGCATGGGTTGAATTGTACGTCTTGAAATACCGAGCATTGAAGCCCTGAGCCTCATTACCCAATGGTTAATGTACCACGAGTTCCTACTGGGACTGGTATTCCTACAAATATGAGCGGTGGGTTTGGGAAAGTGGGATAAATAGAAGCAGATGTGGAGAGAGAGGGGGGAGGGAGGAAGGGAGGGAGGGAGAGAGAGAGAGAGAGAGAGAGAGAGAGAGAGAGAGAGAGAGAAAGAACAGAGAGAATGCAGCCACCTGTAGTCAACAGCAGACCCTAGTACTCAGAAGAAACTAACTTCTCCCAATGGCGCTTGTTCCGGCTTCCGAAGCTCTGCAAAAGCAGATGCTACAGAGTCGCCTCCCTCCTAAACCTGAGTAGGGAGCAGGTTTTTCATCCATTTTCTAAATATCTCGATGTGTTAACAAGCTGGGTACACTAAGACAGAGACAGCGGAGTCTTAAGTTCTACTACCAGGAGCCCAAGTCTGAACACACACGGTAAATAAATAAATAAGTGAATAAATAAGTGTAATATTTGTTTTGAAAATATAACAGCAGAACATTTGAATTACCCCATCTGAGGAGAAAGCTGGAGGTGAACACTACTGTCATGTTTGTAAAGATGGAAGAAAAGAAAGCAGGACACTGAGCAGGACACACAACTTGCTCAGTGAACCAGCTGCTTCATTTGTAGTTTAAAGTTCAGGAAAGATGGGAGCCTCTGCTGTAGGTAGGGTTGTTTGCAGGCTGGCGGCTCACACAGTGAAGGAACTCTAAAGCTCACACATTGGCCGCACTTGGTCATAAACAATCCTCTTCCTTCTGTAGGTGCACTGCACGCTCTTCTAACTATAGCTGTTGCAACCCTGTGGTGGGCTTCATGTCACATACAGTCATGCAGAAAAAGGGAGCAGAGTGAGCCAGGATACCATGAAGTTGAAGACTGCTTTGGAATCACCACCATCCAGTGTATCTGAAGTGAAAAGAAATAATTTTTCACGTTCACTTCTTGATGTGAGGAACTATCAGAAGTTCAGCAGTGTTTTAAAATTGCACTGGCTGATCTGAGTAGGCAACCTAAAATTGTGTGGGTGGCTTGTTGTTGTTGTTGTTGTTGTTGTCATTGTCGTTGTCTTTGATTTTAAAATAGGCTTCCAAAAAAGTCACATGCAAGATTCATAATCAGAAGACGAGGACAAGGTAAAGGAATTGATTTTGAAGAATCTTGAGTCTAAACATTTATTTCATGGTACATGCTTACAAAACAACAACAACAGCAACAACCACAACCACAACCACCCTACACCTAAGCTGAACACACTTAACAATGAGTTCGACACACTGCCAAGTTACAGATACAGCAAAAACTCACTTTTCCACTAGAGGGCAGTGTTTCACAAATTTTCACCTTTTTTTTTTTTTTTTTTTTTTTTTTTTTTTTTTTTTTTGAGACGCCATTTCAACAGTATTTGACAAGCAATGATGTTTGGTGTATGCTGGGGGAGAAGTGAGGGAGAGAGGAACTCTGAGACAACTCTCAATGCTCCAATACATGTTTATTTGGAATCGTGAAGACAATATACATGAAGTCTTTATTTAGAAAGCACATGTCAGGAGCATGTTGGGTACATTTGTTCATGTACATGGTGCTTGGGTAGGTTGGTCACACATGTAGCTTATGTGTAGCCTCAGGCTGTCACTGACAAGGATAAGATGGAATGTTAAAGACCTATAGTATTTTTAGGCCCTCGACTCTCAGCGCTCAACCTGACTGGATTATTCTGTGTAGTTTCTCCTTTCTCCATGTTCTGAAGAGAGAGCGAGAGAGAGAGCGAGAGAGAGAGAGCGCGAGAGAGAGCGAGAGGACGGGGAGGGGGAGGGGGAGGGAAAGGGGGAGGGAGAGGGAGAGGGAGAGGGAGAGGGGAGAGGGGGAGGGGGAGAGGGAGAGGGAGAGAAGAGGGGAGAGAGATGGGGAGAGACAGAGAGAGAGAAAATGAATGAGTGAGCTGATTACGACTCTTTAATATCCGCAAAACAAAGAAATTTGATGTACAAAGAAAGTCCTAGAGGAAAATACTCTGGTTTGCAATTGTTATCTTTGGACAGGAAACAAATTTGAGAAAAATTTAGGTGATTATTTTATTATTAACTGTATTTTTATATGGTTAGATTTTGATATATAAAGAATGATAATATAAGTTATGTGTTTAATAAAATTATGTGCTCTGCGTCATTTTCCATTTCAAAAAAAAAAAAACTGTTACTGAGTTGAACTGTTACTGAGTTGATTCTTTGTGTTCCACAGAATTTGATGCAAAGGTCTGGAAGGAGTATTGTGCTTAGTCACCGATACTAGTTTTCAGAGCAAGGAGCAGAGAAGATGCAGGATTTTACTATGTATCTAGTTCGTAGATAAATTTAACACCCACTTGTTCTACAAACACACACACACACACACACCGTTTTAAGCCTAGAATTAGGTGTATTAAGAGTGAAAGAAAAGTGTTCATGAGATACACACGAGAATGGTAGCTTGAGCTTGGTTTGTCTTTATTTTGGGGGGAGGCTTCAGTGCAGACAGGCACCGAGGCCTCACTCTGCACTGTCGGTTAAAATGGAATGTCACATGGAAAGATGGTTAATTTCCCCAAGCCACTAATATCCACGATGTGAAGTCAAAGCGTATATCCACGTTACCCAACTGCTATGACCCTATTTTCCAAGGCTTTCTTTTTTTTCTTATAAATGCCCTTAACCATTTTAGCTCTCTGTGGATTTTAGGAGACTGGTCATATGATATTGTCTGTCTCCCAAAGAGTGTGCATGAACTTCCAAGACACCGTCTGTGTGTTGAAGACTGGGAATGAAGTAGGACTGCCTGACCTTATCCTTTCTAAGAAGTTTCCTTTCTAACTCAATTAGTTAATGTCTGGGAGAGCCCTAAAAACCCATGATCCCAGAGTGTATGTTTTCTGTAGCCAAAACCCTTAGCTATTTGGAACATCCACAAATGGTGGCCTGAATTACCTCTAAAGAATGAATAAAGAGAATATGATTGTTTTCAATATTTTCATAATTACCCAATATTAACTTTTCTCCTGATCCTTGTGTCTTGGATCTGTGAGTAGCCTGTGATTCATTTGCTGGGACAGAACGGGGTGAGTGAAAATGGCCAAAAGGGAGACCTGTGGCTTGGGAAGTTCTGCGAGCTTGATGGCTTAATAGCAGTGTGAGATAACAAGTCTAGACTACACAAATTGAAATGCTATTATATGCTTTAGGATAGTGGGATGCTCTGCAAAGGCCATTTACCTCATCCATTTCAGCACAGGCAAATGCCAGAGAATATCTACAGGGTCCTAAGGCATGTGCATGGATTCTGTCACTACTGGACACAAGAGTCTTCAAGTTAATGAGAGCACCCCTTTGGATTATCTGTTGAAGCTCACAAATGATGTTCTTCATTTCTCTTTTACTGGATCATCTGAGTTAAATGGAGCCAAGCGAGGAAAGACGACAGGAGCTAGGCATTAAAACCGTGCCAGAGTTGGACCACAAAGCGAAGAAGCCCAAACTCTGTGCCAGGCCTCAGGGCAGGGCATAAAGACTGAACCAACATACTGCATCTTTGAAAACATGCACACACCTAAGAACTGAGCAAGGGGGAAACTGAATTGACAGGCAGCTGGGCTTCCTCCCATAATCCCATTCTCACAGAACTTTCTAAAGCTGCACACTCTCAGATTCTCCTAAATTTGCCAACTCTCGCTCATTGAACACGGCTTTCGCTCTTGCTATGCGGAGAACAGTTTTGTCGGCGTAGCCCCACACATTACCCCTCTATAAACATAACCTTATGCTTGCCGACTGATTTCCTTCTTAAAAGGAAAATGTTCCCCTCCATTTGTTCAGTCGCTTACAATGTGATTTTCATCCCCTAATGCCCCTAGTCTGTATTAACTACAAAATAATAGTTTTCACTGTGATATTTGTATAAACATGTATAATGTGCTTTGATTATATCTGTCCCCCACTATCCCTCTTCTCCCTCTCTCTGTCCCTCTGGTCTCCTTCCTCTTTTGCAAAACCCAATCCCTTTTATTTTCATGCCTTTTTGAAAACCTAAATTAAGAATGTATTTTTAATCTTTCCTTAGCCCATAAAATAATCTCTTTGGAATCTCCCTTTAACAACTAGAATCATACCCTTTCTTACCATAGAATTATACTAAAAAATTTCCCTTCAAAAACAAAATAAAGCTTCCTTTGGTGATCTACATCATTGGGGTACCATCAGCATATCCAGATCTTGTTTGTTAACTCCCTATACAGATGCCATTATCACTCTATCTGCTTCTGATTTTGGGGGGGAGGAGCATAAAATTGTCTTCCTAAGTCTCCAGTATGTAGTTGCAGTGGCCTCTCTGATCTCTGAAATTCTGTAATCTCCTTGTAGATTTCTGATTCTCTCTATGAAAAGAAAATAGAGAAAACACTACAGTGTGTCATCATACTATTCCCTTGGAGCCTCTGCCCCACCCACCACCTAGGATAATTCTTTTTCTGTTCGATACAATAAACCCACACTTTCCTGGGCATCAGGAAAGGACCTGCATAGGTTTCTGAATTCTACCCAAAAGTCTTTTATTCATCAAGTCTAAAGCAGAGTATGAAGACTTTCTAAGTGCTAACTCTGAGGCCCATATTTTGTGACTCAGAACTCCAAATGGCTTGTTACATACTATTTGCCCGTTTTGCTATCATTTTATATCTTTTATTAAGATAATTCACTTGTGTTTGCACTTCATCTTTTAATTGCTATCAGAAATCTTCTAGCCTACACCCTGAGGCTGACTCCTACCTACTAACACACCATCTCTACAGCACGTGATGGAGCCACCAACACCATACACCCAACATGACACACCCCAGATCCCCTTCCAAATAGACCTCCTTGAATACTCATTCTTGATTATCATGAAATCAGTCTTCCTGAGCAAGCAAGAACTTTGCATCCAGTCTTGACTTGCCTCCTTTCCCATTATCCTTGCCCCTTGTGCAATGGTTACAGGTAGACTCTCATACGTATATCACTCCAAAACATTCATGCACTCTTGTTTTCTCTGTCTCGTCTGTTACATCACAGACACATCTAAATTGGATTCCCCACTTTAGTTCTCATCTTTGGAGATCTAAAATTTATCTTTCCAAAACTCACTTTTGATCATTCCGCCAACCCTTTTTTAAAAAAAAGATTCCGGTAGTGCCATAGTGCCTGCAATAGCAAGATGTGTCTTCGCATGACATTTATGTCATCTTGCCCCTTCACATTAACTCACTACTCCCTCATTTGTTTCTGGGTACAGGGTTAAATGACCACTTGCTCTGTCCCGAAAGCCTCCACATGCAGCTCGTTTGTGTCTCTGCTCCTGCTGGCATCCTGTTTCTGCTTCCCCACCGCGAATCACCCTGCTACTTCTACCCAGGATCTAGCTCCCGGTAGCACTAATTGCCTTCCTTTTGTCTCTAATGCCATTTTGTTTCTTTTATGACATTTTGCTATCTTGTAGAGTTCATTCCATCTTGACTTCTGAGCCTTTGTATATAAGATAGACCATCTTGTCAGGCTGGATACTCCATGAAGGCTTGAAGTGTTTATCACTCCTATCTAAAACCTTAGTAATTCACAGTCCTTGGCACCTGGAAAAGCTGGAGACAGAGTTTAAATGAAATCTTCCAGCCAGATGAACTTCATAAAACAGAAGGGCAGATGTCCTGAACCTAGGATCTCCACCCTCCTTGGCTGCAACTTTGTATCTCCATTTCTCTTTCACAGCATGGCCAGAGCAGCGGAGCTTGCTTCAAGGATGCTGATCTGTCCTCATGAGGATGCTAACGGCAGCTCTCAATGAGTACAGAACATATTTGCTGAAACCCTAAAATCTGTTGAGATCAAACACCTGCTTTTGGGTAGAGCCGGAGGGGTTCTATCTCTTGTATGCCCACAAGTCTACATGGAGTCCACCCCAGCTTTCTGTTTGTATTTCCCAAGTGACTTAACCTGTCCCTGCTTGAGTCTTTTTTCTAAAATTGATATAACGGTCTCTACCACAGAGGCTTTTGAAATTGTTCCTAAGTAGACAGCCTGAATTAGTCTTTCCCATTCCTACTTGTAAAAATTGCTACATTTAAAAATGAATTGCATATTATGTGCTCATTAAAGAGTCCACAAATTTTAATGTTGGCTTTCTTGTAAAGTGATTTTAGGAAGCTGTAATCTAGAAATCTCAAGATTAAAGCGACCAGTGTGTGTGTGTGTGTGTGTCTGTGTGTGTGTGTGTCTGTGTGTGTGTGTGGTGTCTGTTTGTGGTGTGTATTTGTGATGTGTGTGTATATTTGTGATGTGTGTGTAATTGATAGATAAAAAAACTATTTTGAATACTTTGACCTGGAATTGCTGAAAAGGCTCTTTGAAAGAACCTTTGTTATGTAAACTAACTTCTTATCATGTAAAAAAAACCTCTTTATTCATGGTACACATAGAAGATAGCAATCTGCCCTGATTATATTCTTAAAAATGTACACAAGAGTAAATATGTGACTGCTAAAACCTGTATTGGTTGGACCCCGTTTTTCTCCTCATTAATAAAATCTCTATCTCTGTATGTCTACAAAAACTATCAAATTGCAACTGGAAAAGAAAAAAAAAAGTTTAATTTGACACCAAAACCTAAGGTTGGTCAAACTCCTTGATCCACCCACACACAGCTGTTAATCAAAATACTTCTGTATAAAAATTTATTTTTACTCTGCATCTAGAAATTATTCATTCATTCTTTCAACATTCCTGGATCTTAAGAAAGATAATTCCAAAATCCTATCCTCACTTTACTCCCCTGAAATTTGAGATTCTAAAGGGAATGTGAGCCACCAAGAGGTTAACCGGTTCAGGACCACACACCAAGTCAGGGTCAGAGCTGGGGTTAGACGTGGCAAGTTTCTCCAGTTCCTCTCTAAGTGTTCCCTTCTATTTATTTAGGTGTAGTGACTGTGCCAGTCAGCCATGAGCGGGGCTTCACAGTGTGATAATAAGATCTTAAAGGATGACCTTTTAAGAAAGCATTTTCTATCCTTTGTTTACACGAACACAGATATTCTCAACAAAAAATCTTGGCCTCCATTTGCCTGCCTTTTCACATCTGTGTTTTTTTAACATCACAGGTAACAGCCTGGGGATATGTTGGCATCTTGATTGGCCCTTTAGCAGAATTGTATTTCCGTGGGTATCTTGATTGACAGTTTGGTAGGAAAGCTACCCCCTGTCTTCCACATCAAACCCTGGACAATAAGAAGGTCACATTGAGTCACAGTCACGGGAGACCTCATTTGTAAATACGAGCAACTAAACAACAGTCTTTTCCCATTCCAGAAACAAACTAATGACTGACCAGGTCACCTGTGACCTGTGAAACTTCATTATGAATGTCATCTGTGTGAATGGGCTTGTACAGAGCCCCACATCACAGTCCTGCTGATAGAGCAGAACACTGTGTTCCGTGTGCAGAGTGTGTTATACCTTTGTCTGCTAAGAAGACATTTTAAAAGACTGTATATAATACATGGATAGGATTAAAATCTACATTTAAAGTTTTTTTATTTATTTTGATACTTTCATCTTTTATCTATGAGTTTTAGAAAGCCATTTTCTCTCTTTTATTATCCACTATGAAAGCATTGCTACATTATCAATCAGGTTTTATGACATTTTATTATTTGATTTTTTTTCTTTTACATTTTACCCCAAATTAGGAGGGGAGGGGGTTGTTAACATGACCACGTGACATTGTAGTTCAAATAATGACTTCGAGAGGCACTATGTTAAACACGTTAAAAATGTTAGTCTATTTTCTACTTAATAAAACCTCATTTCTTCTTGTGCCGTAAATGCATGAAGCTGTCACATGTAAGTTAGAACTAACATAGGTCTTTCTGAATTAGTCGCTTTGACCCTCTCCTCTTTCTTCTAGGTCCCTTAATTGATAATCTCCCAGGCATTTGATAAGGACAGGAAGTATTTGGCAGGACACCTTGCTTCTCACAGCAGTGACTGCGTTCCGTTCCTCACTTGTAGTTATCAGTCTCTGTTTCCTGCTGCCTCCTCTGAAGATTCAAAGGGAGAAAAAGGACCACAATGCCTCTGAGTTGTAAAGATTTATCTATCCATGAATGCTTCTATTTTTGTTTACAGCATTGATTCACAGCCCAATAATTGTGGTTTAAGAAGTGTTAAACCTTAACATACACACATTAAGGCTAAGTCTAACTATTATACATGATACCTACTATTATGTGTTTTTTGTTCTTTTACATTTTCATCCAAATTAGGAAGGGATTGTTAACATGACTACATAATATTGTAGTTTAAATAAAAATCATGAGAGGCACTATGTTAAATATGTTAAAAACTGTTAGTCTATTTTCTATTTAATAAAAAATAAAACCTCATTTTTTTCTTGTGGCATAAATGCACGAAACTGTCACATGTCACACACAGACACACACACAGACACACACACACACACACACACACACACACACACACACATTACTTAGGCTTAGCCTTAAAATTAGGAGACCCAACAATCTCCAAGTTTAGCAACAGACAGGAGGAAGAAAGATGGAAAATGTGTCAGAAGTAGTAAGTAGCAAAACAACTCATACTTTTATCATTATTATGATAATACTTTTTGCAGTAGCATTTCTGCCTTGTTCGCTGTAAAACATTAGCATGAACCTGATTTCCTAATCTGTACAGTGAAGATGCAGTACAGCCTGTGGAGCCTTTGGAGGCTGACATGAAGATAGAGCCCGAGGCAGCTTCTGACACAGAGGGAACGGTTGCTATGTGTTGATAAAGCTTTAGTGCTTTTGCCAGCTCAGAGTGAAAAGCACTAATGTGTAGGTCAAAGTTTTATTTGGAAGGACTAAGGTCTAACATATTAGCTTTAATGGAAGGGTGACATCACCATAGTTGTAAATAAGAGTATGATTTAATTGACTCATTAGTAGGCAGTTAATCCAAAGACCTTTGAGACGCTGCTGGGGCTCCCTCTTGGTCTGAGTAATGTCTGAACTCACGGTGGTTATTCAGAGAGGTTGTGAAGGCAGATAGCAATATTTAAAATCAAGGGTTCAGCTTATTAGCTCTCTAAACTTGGGCAGATCCCTGTACATTTTGAGGCCAATATACTGTGAGACAGCAATGCAGTCGAGTCCTCTGAGAATCTGTGAGACAGAGAAGCCCTGTCCAGAGGAGCTCAATAGGAAGCCCCGCAGCTCAAGAGGCCACTAAAATGTCAGCTGTCACTGGTGGGCAGAGGGCACGGGTCTCCAAAGACTTTTCCTGGTGAAGTTGATTGGTTTTTTTGGGGGGGTGGGGGGGGACACAATGAAGTCCACATATACCACAAACCTTTAGAACTTGTCTGGAATTGTTCTAGAATAATACAGAGCATGATTATCGACGCTGTTTCTGTTAACCCTGCCTAAAGATGTGGTGTAGCATTTCATAGAAAATAGCATTCACTTGAGAGACTGGTAGAGCAATTCAGGACAGCTGGCCTTCTCCAAATCAAGGAACTGAAAAGCTTCCCAGCCTTGGCTTGCATTCCTCAGGATCATTGAGGGAGAGTTGGCCATCCAAGTAACATGCTGTGTCTAACAACAGCAAAGCAAAGTGTTTTTAGTTAGGTTACAGTGAGCGTGTGGATCTTCAGATCCACATGAAGGATGTGTTTATTTTAGTGTGAGACATTCTGACTAATACAAATGGATTTGTGGAGCTCTATGTTTGTAGGGAAACCAATTTTTCTTCCTGACCAATGACATCATTTGCCTAAGAAGGTGCTTGGAATCTCTTGAGCTTTCCTTCCTCACCCCCAATTCCATCTTATCCATCGTTCACACCTGTTTGGAACATTGACAGGGGCAAGGAGGGGGAAATGGTAAAAGTTGGTGTTGGAGGTTGGTAGTGTAAAAAGAAGTAAGAATTACTGAAAATAGTAACATGACCTAGTCCCAAGTGATCAGTATGTGCTGGTCTGTAAAACCCTGGGACCCCTTAGGACATATTGTATACTTTGAGTCCCCTACAATACTTAACAGAAAGGAAGACATATTTCTATGCACATGGACATCGTATTTATCAAGCTAAACATCCAGGGCTACATTTGCAATCAACTGCAGTCAGAAGATGGAGGGACAATACTGCCATTTTAAAATTTTACTTCCCAGGCTGGGAAGGTAGCTGAGTGGTGGGTTGCTAACACGGTAATGTAGATAACCCTGAGGTCAAGCCTCAGCACAAGAAGACAGCCAGATCGTCCTAGGATATGCAGAGACAGTGTTCGGCAGACTATCGGATACGTTGTTCTGCTTTGGTTTCCAGATTTAGAGGCTAGCTTTCCTTCTGGAATCTTCAGAGTAGAGCAGATTTGCTTTAATGATAATTTATTGGCAGCCTCAAGCTGATGTCACAATGTTGTTAACTAAGAAAATATGAAAAAGAGCCACTGTGGCAGCTGCTCCCAAGATGTTGCCAAATAGTAAAAGCTGGTGTTGTGTTCATCCAAAAATGTGCTTTTAAAAGAAAATTCTGCCATTTTTAAACACCCTGCATAGCAGTGACTAGACTATTGAATGGTGTTGCCTTTAAGCATTACTGACTTAAACTGACACTTGCAGAGCTGTGGATGGTAGATTTCACACATCTTCCGGGATTGCTTTTCCATGATGTCACTGTTCTTGATGATGTCTGTACCTCAGCAAGCAAGCTTGTTCAACGAGATAGAAGTTCCTAAAGTCGTAGATGATGTCTGCCTACACAGGAGCCTTTTTGCCTTTCTTCTTGCTAGAATATTCTAAACCTGCCAAGAACAGAGGAATTGCTCGTATTTAACAACCTTGTGAAAGAATAAGCTGTACCTCCAAGACTGGGAGCCTATATTGTTCTGGCAAGTTCAGTTTGCAGTACTCATGTCAGGAGGCTCACAACTGTTCATCAGTCCGGTTCTAGAGGGAGCCCACATCGCTGGCATTCATGAGCACCTGTGAGCCTAGTGGTTCCTTAGCACCTGACAGAATCCCCCCCATCTCTAACACTTATTTTATCTCCTCTGGTAGACACAAGGTCATTGAAATTTCATATTAAGATGATTGCTGCTGGTAAGGTTGGTGGATCTAACTCTGTAGTGTGAAGAGCTATTGTTTGACTTTGACTGGCATGTTAAGTGTGGGTCTCTACTGAGCACAAAATAATATAGAAGCATTTTTACATAGTAATCAATATAAATAAAAAAACATTTTAGATATCTCTGTGATGGTTTATACTGTCACCTTGACAGACTCCAAAGGCTCCATGGGAATGCTTTAAAATTTTTTCAGGAACTCCTGGGAGGACTTGTCATCCCACTGCTGGGTGAGCAGAGCACTCTCTGGGACTTGCTGGCTAGTCAGTCTGGCCAAATTAGTAAGATTCGGTGAGAGACCCTGTCTCAAAATAATAAGGCAGAGAGTGATGGAAGAAGTTTCTGGCCTACACCCAACCCTCTCCCTCTTTCTCTTCCTCCTTCCTTCTCTCCCTCCCCCTCTCTCTGTGTGTATGTGTCTGTCTGTCCGTCCATCTGTCTGTCTGTCTGTCTTTGTTTTTGTCTCTTTCACAACACACACTCACACGTACACACCACAGTGGGAAAAGGGAGATATAAAGACAGAGGCAGAAACAAACAGACAGAAGCATCTTTTTACAAGCCCACCAAAATGGTACCCATTTAACCCCCCCAGCTTTCTATAGCTCTCTAAAAAAAAATACTCTCTGTCCCCTTTTAATCAGCCTGTTTCTGTATCCCCACTATGACATCCTTACAAACTGAGATGTATTTTTTTATTGTTATTTCCCCAGCACCAGGAGCAATGTGCTTTTCAAGTATTTTTGCTGAGCAAATGTGCAGACAGAGAGATATTTATGGAGAACATGAAGAATCCTCTTGAAGCCAAACAGTCAGTGACTGAAATGTGACCTTGAATTCTGCGAGGCCACCGGTGGCCTGTGCTCTCAAATGACAACTTGGGATTCCTTTTATGGACTCTGTCTTGGGGAGACTTCCTAGACCTGTGTTAAGAAACATTATGGGTGCAGCTCAGCAAAAGTGATCGTCATATTTATAACAAGAATTAGACTGAATATGTTTTTCTCTAAATGAACTTATTTCCTATAGAAAAAAATTTTATGGTCATCTGTACCCACAAAAAGAACTTCTCCAAAGCAGTTGCTTTGTCTTTCCCAATGTTGAAACTCACATAACTAATTCTGCTTCTGTTTCTTACTTGTTTGCAAGGACATTCAGAGACAAATGACAGTCACACAGTAGTGAGTACATACAATTCATTCTCTGCATTAAGGCTTTAAAGTTTGGGTCTGCCCTCATTTTATGCTGACTCTCCAGTCCATTGCTTGCTTATTTTCTCTCTCTATTCTTATTTATTTGGTTTCTTCTGCTGTGTGATTCTTTGTAATCATATTGTTTGGATCAGGCAAGGTGGAAATATGTCTTCAAATGATATCCCTATAGGCACTATGTTATTTTTGGATCTTATATTTGGACTATGTAGGTGGAGCCCTTAGTGACACAGAGCCCTTGGGACACAAGCAGGTGTGGTGTAAAGATACATTGGAAAACGTCCCCTTTCAGTGACTTGTTTTTTTGGCTCAAGTATTTAAGATGCACCATATGCTTGGACAAAATCATCTTCCTAAGAAAAACATTAAAGTTACTTTCTGGATATTGAAGCAAGTGAAAGCAAAACTCAGACTGCTTTGAAGGACAGGCCTGTGGTGCAGGGGCATAAACACAGGCCCAGATGTCCGATGTTTCCACACAGCAAAGGGGAGAAATACTCAGCTTTCTTTATTTACACTTTGCAGCAAATATTTTGCAAAGAGAAAGTAAAGAATGTTGATGTTCCACCAGTGAAGCTTCAAGCATAACAAGGTCCCCAGCTCCAAAACGTCAAAATCTTCTGCAGCATCCTCCTGAGCACCATGTAGCAACAGACATCTGGTGGTAGTCAGAATTATAGTTCAGAATTACAGTTCCTGGGACCATCAAGGAAGGAGAAAGGCCCTGAAATGTGCGTCCACTTCTAGAGTTTTCTCTATACTGTAAATGTCTACATTCAGTTGTTATCATGCTATTTTTTAAACTGGAGAAAAAGAATTGTGTAAACTTATACACACATGCATACATACATACATACATACACACGGACACACACACACTTACTTATGCACACACTCACAAATATTCACATACATACATACTCTTTCTCACACACATATACACATACACACTCAAAAACACATAAATCCACACACACCCTTAACATCTCCATATTCTCCTACAACCCCCATATCTCACATACATACACTCTCATACACACAAATACACACAAACACACACACAGGTATAAATACACACATAGACACAGACACACACCCATACACACACGCATACACAGCACACACATGCACATGCATGCACACACATGCACGTGCACACACACTCACAGGGGCACCAGATTTTCTGCCAACTAAGGGCTTAAGTTTTCTTCATTCTATTTTTAGATCATAGAACTCCCACTCTGGACATTTATTTGGTAGTGGGAAATGTTCTTAGTAGAGAGAACACTATTCTGAAAGTAGAAGGCAATCATCTGGATGTTGTTGCCAGTCTAGGCTTCTTAAATCCGATTTTTCTCTATAAATCAAAGGAAGAGACAGTAAACCATATGCTTAATAAAACATCAAAGACAGACTTGGCTGGGTGTGGCCACCAGTTCAAGCTCCATCCTACCTGCCAGAAGAAGACTGACATTTAAGATAGTAAACATGAGTGGGTAGCTATGCAGTCTCGTCCTCCAGCATGCAACTGGCCAGTGAGGGAAGACAACCAGATGGTGTTCTACATACAGATCACAATAGGGGTGGATATATTATTTCATCCTTCAGACTAGATGATCATCACTCTACATTACCTTTCATGGATGCTGCAGCTTTTCATCCTTGAAAGCTTGCTTTCTTCCTCTAGATCTAAAACGTGGGGAGTGTAGCAAATGTCCAAAGAAAAAGTGAGGGATGAGTCTGTCAAAAACCAACTTGCCTTAGGAGATGAGATCAAAGAAACTGAGTGCTAAGGACAGCGTTTACTCCGGGCATGTGGGAAAATTAGAAAAGATTCTATAGTACACCAAAATTTCATCACTGCTTCCTGGTGAAAAGGTATTCTCAGTCTCAGGCATTAGGACATTGACCTCTTGAAAACATTACAGAAATATGAAGCAAGCCCAGTAGAAGTCTTAATGGAGGGAGTTGGGGTAATAAAAACAACTGGAAGAGAAAAAAATGTTGAAATGTGGCTGTGCACTTATTATAATACTTACCCTCCTTCAGGGACAGTTAATGAGTATGACCACAGAGAAATTAAGCTTTTTCTACATTTTTTACTTTTCCAATATGTGATTCTGGGCAGTTTTGCTTTTTAGAAAAAAAAATGTGCTGCCCTGTGCCTTCTTTTATGAGGGAGTCAGTCTTGATGGCGATAACATGCCTTCATATCTATCACCTATTATCTTAGTTTATTATTGCTCTTCCTGAAATTACCCTTTTGCAAGTAGACAACGAACCAGGCAAACATGAGCTAAATCAGAGTTCACTGATTCCCATGGGGTCAAACACAGCAGCTTCACTTAATATCAGCTAACTCTAGGAAACTCAGCCACAAGCCAGGGAAAGCAGGGTGGCACAGATGCCTGACACCGCCCAGCACCTTAACTTCCTATTTTGTTTTGGTGTTAGAAGTTGCATAGAATTTGTTTAAATACCACTAAATATAAGGTGATGTTACAGTCACAACTAAAATTAGTAGACTTTTAAATAAGGAAGAACTTATACACACATCAAATCCAAATGTCAAGTGCTGTTCATTTTGTCTAGGACAAAAATCAAACTTCAGTAGTAAGAGTGTTAGTGCCTCCCAAACCACAGGAAGCAGAAAGAGAGACAGCAGGAATCTCATCCAAGTCTCAGTCTTGGTCTCAAACTTGGTCTGATGCCTTCTGGGACATCATGTAGGACATGATGTCTTGGAATATCAATGTATCGTAAGATGGGACTGGCGCTTTACAGCTGCTTCCTATTGAGTACCCTGATTTATTCTAAGAAATTTGGAAAATTAGGGGCCGTAGGGATTATATTCATCATGCCATTTATACTAAGAGTAAGTGCTACTTGGATGTACATTGTTACTATTATATGGTTGGAGCTGTGTAACAATGTAACAATGCATTATTTATTGTAAAAACTAGACAGCCTTTATCAACGGTACAAGAATGAATATGGTTTAACTTTCTTTTCTAAACCTACATTCTTGATTTCCTTTCTTGAAAATTACCAATTCTATAGCAAGTTAACTTTATATTGGGTGACCCGTACTTTCTAGACAGAATTGGAAGTCTGGGATTCATCTGGTATTGCCTCCCATCTTGCTGGCCTCATGCAAGGCAACTCCAGCTTCTGTTACTGTAATTCTTCTGCACTGAGACAGCTACCCTATTGCTTGCTCAGCCTAAAAGGCCATTGTTTAGAAATGGCCATAGCAGAGGAGGAAACACACAGCCAGGTGGAATGTTGACATACTTGGGCCCTGGCCAAAACTTTTCCCCCCTCTCTTCATCCACAAAATCTTTGTGATCAGAATGTGAACCGGGAGAGGCAGACCCTTTGGAACTCAGGAATAGATTTGGCAGTTGAAGCCACGAGGAATTTTCTGCTTTTTACAGAATTGTTTTAATGCTTTAATAGAAAAGAAGCACTCTGTTTATATTGGGAGAGTTTCAAACAGTTTTGTTTCATGGGCTTTTTATTGTGTTTGGAAAGCAATAACCCTCTCCCTGGGGTCACTTTTATGGGCGACAGAGCTTCAGCTGATTCTACGCAGAGATTGCTAACACTGTCTTTATTTGAAAAGGTGAAGTGTTTCACCAAAGTTTAATTTTGTTTCTGTGATTAGAATTTCAGAATTTTAAAAACGGAGGGCAATGCTACCTCATTTTACATTTGTGCAACAAGCATCCAGCACAGTTAGAATGTTTCATTCAGACAGAACCAGAGCACCAGAAGCAACTCTCTGGAATGCTGAGCTCACTGCTAACCCATCTCACCCCGGGCTCCACATCTGGCTTATCTCGTGCCCCCTCCAACAAAGGCTGTGAGACACTAAGTGGGGTCATACACATTACCTGCCCCATCCTTCAGTGCACGGCCCCTCCAAAACTCACTTGACTTGTTCTTCCCTGCAAAGAGTTTCAACTCAAAATGAAAAAAATGTAGGCAAAATTAACTGTAGCATATTAAATAATATTCCCTGACCACCACACTTACATGCACGTTTTTTTTTTTTTTTTTACAAGGTTTTGGCAAAGTACTAAGTCTTCATGCATAAGTTCAGTGTCTAGTTTCTTCTCTCCAAGGACATTTCTGCTTTCCCACTTCCCTGGAGACCTATATTTCCAGTCAAGCCTTTGCTGGTTCCCTGGGCAAAATTACTTTCTGCCACAAATCCCCCTTCTGACACCTTCCCTCCTCGAGTCCCTTCTCTATGAGGCTCTGACACTTTCTCTCCTCTCCAAAGATGCAAGTTTACAACATGCCACATTTCCTGGAGGCAAACCTTAGTTTGTTTACATTTGTGTTCTCAGGGCATGATATGCAGGTTCTGAACCAAAGTGAACAATATTAAATCTGCTTTTATGACTGAGAGATCATATATCTTATCAGTTAAAAGGGTAAACTCTAGGCTAAGGCATCTGAATTAAAACTGCTCTTTTAGTGTCCCGTTTTTGTTGAAGGTACTTGGGCTTTTTGTCATTGAGGGTTTTTTTTTTTTTTGTTTTGTTTTGTTTTGTTTTGTTTTTGATATATTTTTTTTATGCACCCAACAGGAATCATCGTAATGTCCACTTCCTCAGCTGTGTGGAAGTTAATGTGCATCTACTAGTGAATCCTGGCATCACTAACACAACATCATAACCATCGCCACTGTCATCATCACCTCTGCTGCACAAAGCAACAAGTCTTTCCTACATAATTTATTGAGCTATAAAACAGCTGCCACAAAAGAGGCATTTCTAAATAGCACCTGGACATTGAAGCAAGTTAAATTCAAGAGTTAATCTAGTCAACAAATATTTTTAATATTATAAAAAGTTCAGCAGACTATACTCAGAAAGAGAAAACACGTTGGATAAATAGCTGTGTCTTCAAGCTCCCAGTGTAATGGAAAGTGCAGACACGAGCACTCAGAAGAATAACACGTTGGAAACCAAATGGAGACCACCCAGATGAAAAAGAAGAAAGGGTATGTATTTACAGCATGCTATATAGCAAGGGAGTCAGCTACCTTCACTTCTGCTTAGCAAACACGCGGCAGAGGGCAAAGAGTGGGAAAGCTTTGTGGTGAGAAGAGAGATGGCTGAAGTATGTGTGCCTCAATAAAGACTATAGGTGTGGAAAGTCACAGCTAAGTTATGCAGAAGCAGCATATGGCATGAGGCTGGTGTGTGTGTGTGTGTGTGTGTGTGTGTGTGTGTATACGTTTCTCTGGTTGAACACAGATTGAAAGTAGGAATAAGCTGCCAGTAGGAATAAGGACTAGAAATAGAAAGTAGGAATAAGAACTAGCTGCCAGTTCTTAAGCTAGTCTAAGTGTATCTGGGGTTGTTACGGGGTCTGTTGTATGACTTTCAGCACCATAACCTGAGATAGCCTTCTGAATTCTTACAAGTCAGTCTTAGAGACTGTATTGACTGACTATGTATATCTAGATAATGGGTTAATTTCCTTCTCTTTCTACAGGTGATGGCTCATGGTCCGATTTTTATCTTCTAACCTTTGTACAGTATTTAGTTTCTAACTTAACAGGAGTGATTGTGAACCTGAAAATCAAGGTAAATTCAGCTTGGGTGCATTATCTCCTGTTCTTTATGAATGTAGTTTTCAGGAAAAACTCAAAATTCCAGAAGCCTATATTTCCACCAGTTTGTAATACATGCCCCCAACCACCAGCTTGACTCTGCATCAGGCACACAGCCCAGAGAAGGGGTGATAAGACAGAATCCTCTGTTGCTTTGGTCCAAATTAAAGTTCAATTGTAATCATGCAAACCCAGGCAAGTTACTAAAACCTCAGTGTCTCCATCTCATCTCTGAGAAATGTGAATCCATAACATCTTGTAGTGGGGGCTGGGATGCAAAGACTGACAGATGATACTACTTTAAGATAAGTGTCCAATAACTGTTAATGCCTATAATTGTTAATGCCTTTATATCACAAAACAACTCACACAGGACAGGATTCTTTTAGAACCCCCTCTCATCTTCTGCAGACCTCTCCTTGCACTCCAGAAGATTTGGCCATGAGCAAAAGACGTTATATGTATGGCCAGAGGAACAGATCGCTTGGAATGTATGGTTTCGTAATACAACTGCTTGTGGTACTTTCAGGATTGGCCCAATCCTCCGGTCCTGTCCCAGAGCCCTCTCTCCTTCCTCTACCTCTAACTTCAGATCTATATATGCTTGCACTTCTTTTCCAGAAATAATGGGTCTCTTTCTTTTGTCAGATGAGCTATTGTTTTGCACCAAACCAAAGACAATTCCTTCACAAAGAGGAAACATATAAAAAATATGATAGCTTTTAAACAGCAATAGTAAGATCACATTTACTGAACATAAAACACTAATAACAGTAATTGTTAACAACACAATTAATTAATGTGAAGCTAGAAATCTCATCATTTAAACTTCTGATACTGCATAATCACACACACACACACACACACACACACACACAAATATGTAACCAGCACATGAGAGGCCAAAGTAAGGGCAATGCTAGTTCCAGGCTACCCAGGTAGCTCTTGACTCAAACAACAACAACAACAACAACAACAACAACAACACTTCTTATCTACCAAGGGAAACTGTTATAGACATCACTGACATCTTATAAAATATTAACTAATAAGTCATTGATTATCGGACCTAGAATTTGAATAAGTCATTTCTCTAAAGGTAAGGAATATTATAAATATTTGTACAGAATCTAAAGAAAAGCAAGTATAAGAAAGGATAAGAAGAAAAAGAAATTAACAGAGTGTGAAATATACAGGACTAGATAGAAGTTGATTGTGATGGTTTGTATATGGTTGGTCCAGGGAGTGGCACTATTAGGAGGTTTAGCCTTGTTGGAGTAGGCGTGCCACATTGGGTGTGGATTTTAAGACCCTTGTCTTAGCTGCCTGGAAGCCAGCATTCTGTTAGCTGCCTTCAGAACAAGAGGTGGAATTCTCAGCTCCTCCAGCCCTATGTCTGTCTGGATGCTGCCATATTTCCCACCTTGATGATAATAGACTGAACCTATGAACCTGTAAGTCAGCCCCAATTAAATGTTCTTATAAGAGTTGCCTTGGTCATGGTGCCTGTTCACAACAGTAAAACCCAAACTAAGACAATGAGCAGGATAGAAATTTTATACAAACCCAAGAGACTTTTATTTTCCTTTCTTATTTAGTTATTTATGTATATGATGTATGCATCGGAGATAGATATATGTATGCATGACATGTATGTGGGGTCCAGAGGACAACTTTGCTGAGTTGGATCTTCTTCCACATGGAGATAAAACTCAGTTGCTCACGCTTGTGTGGTCACTGCTTTTCTCTATTAAGCCCTCTTGCCAGCCACCAAGAGAAATTCTTAAAGCAAACAAAATCAAAGTAAAATAAAAATGCAGAATAGCTTGCACAGACTAGATAAAAAAGAAAAATTAAAACTAGAGAGATTGCTCAGCACTTACAAGCACCACTGCTCTTCTACAGGCCCTGAGTTCAATTCCCAGTACCCATGTGGTAACTTACAGCCATCCATAATGAGATGATGTCCTCTTCTGATGTACATGAAGAGAAAGCACTTACATACATAAAATACATAAACAAATAAACCTAAAACGTATAAAGTATAACATATAAATATTAGAAACAAATATGGTAAATATCAGCTAATTACAGAAACATATGAGAATCCAATTATCACAAAGTACACACTTCTAAAAAGAACTCATGCAAAAATAGAAAAGCATATCTTAAATTATCAAAAAGGGAATAGAAAACATTAAAATAGAAATCTCAAAACAAGCAAGTGGTAAGAATTCAATTTTCAAAGGTACATTTGAGAAAATTTCACAGGCATAAAGGAGACAAACAACTTGGTGCCATTTAAACCACGAAAGAGGAAAAAAGTTATTTTAATTAAGTCAACATAGTAGATCCCAATAGGAAACTGGACAACAAAATGGAAGACAACAGGGTGTCTTGCTATCAATAGCCATTCAAAAATCCTTCTATGTGTTCACAAATGAAATCAATTAACAATAACAGAATGCACATGCTGAAAGGTTGGGGGAGTCTGCCTGCATTGATTAATAAAACTCAAGTGTGAATGCACAAGAAAGATTTGAGGAGTAATGATGGCTGCTTTCACTGCAGTGGGGTGTGTATATGTGCTTTCCAGTAATCACTAAGTCAGTCAAACTGGCTGGCCAGTTAGCTCCATGGATCCACCTGTCTTCTCTCCATCACTAGGATTACAGCATGTACTATCATATACAGTTTCTTATGTGAGGGCTGAGGATCCAAACTCAGAGGAGTCCTGCTTGCATGACAGGTATACCCTTCACTGGCTCAGTGATCTTCCCAGCCCTCCACTGCATCATTGTTTAAGAGATAATAAAAATTAAGCAAAAAATTATCTTCTTTCTAATAACCAATTGTTACTTTCAACCATCTGAAATAAACAAAATTTCTTCAGATTAATCTTGAACTTCATAAGATTTGTTATTTGGTATTACACAATATTTTAAATAAAAAATAAAGCAGGGAGAGAGATCTACCAACAAAGCAAAAATATTTTTTGTGTACCTAAAGTATAGAACCCTTAATGAAATGTAAGACTTCGCTGAAAGATTATTTTTAAAAACTTGCTTATACAAAAACATCCTCTAAGTCAGGCAAACAGTCAAGTGTCCATTTTCACTGAATAGAAAATCACTGTGCAACCCTCATGCTTTAGGGAACATATGCCACTGTTTTTGTGTTGTCTTAGGGTTCCCATTGATATAAAGAGACACCATGACCAAAGCAATTCTTATAAAGGCAAACAGTTAATTGGGGCTGGCTTACAGCCTCAGAGGTTCAGTCCATCATCATCATGGCAGGAAGCATATACATACACATAGCATATATATACATATATATATATATGTTATGGAAATAGTGAAGCTGGGTTTATATATCAACATAAATTTCAGATAGGTCAGAGTTTTAATCATGAAGATATAATTTTAGAAATTCTAGAAGATGAAGTAAGATCAAGACCCAGACAGACTAGTCTCACTTGGTTTCTCCCATTTGCTGAATCTAAACTTATGCTTGAAGCAAAGACCTGAAACAAAATCAGGACTGTTTGAGAAGAGAAAGGGGTAGTGGTGATGGGGATTGGGAAAAGGAGTGGGAAACTGGGAGGGTGGTAAATGAGATTAACTCACAAGCTCCATGGGTGCATGGGAATACTATAATGAAACTTGTTAGTTTGTGCAATGAATATATGCTAATAAAAACTTAAATGATAGCTGAACAATTATAATATTTAAACAAATATCATCAACACTGCTATCAAAAAAAAAAAAATCACAGAAAAACATATGAACTGGCTTTGACCTTGAGAAGAGCTTCCTTAGAAAGATACAAATTAAGAAAAGTATTTAAAATGATGGACAGCCAGTTCGTGGGTTTAAAATGATGGAGAGCCAATTCGTGGGTTACAAACACTTCTTGCCTTCCCAGGGGACTGTAATTCAGCTTCCAGCACCCAGTGCAACACCTCAATACTACATGTAACTCTAGCTCCAAGGACTCTGGCATCTCTTTCTGGTCTCTGCACTCACTTACCCTCTAGCCCATTGCCACATAATTTAAAATAAAATATAATTTAAACTGAAAAAATAATGAAAATCATAAAGATGGATAGATAATAGACAATATACTAAGATATTTTTTAATGAGGTCTAAAACCACCGCAAATTTTAAAAAATGTTTAATTTTATATAAATTTATTTAAACAACTAAGGCAAAAGATTTAGAGTTCACATGAAGCAATGTTTTATACTTTTATAAATAAAAGTACTACATTGCCTACAAATCAATAGGGAAAAGCAATGGCTCCCAACTGTAACTCTAGACCCTGGGAATCTGACACCTTCTGGCTTTCATGGGCATCCAGCACACACAAAGAGCACAGACATACAAATCTCTGTAAAAATGAAAACTGCCTTCATCCACAGGTGATATGAAAAGGTTAGAGGCTTATAATCACATGAAATAAATTCTCTGGAAATGTAGCTACTTCTCACTCTGCAAAAAAAAAATTTACAGCTTTTTTGAAATATAATTCATACGATATCCATTTCACCCATGTAAATTGTGTGATTGTTGGCTTTTAAACATGCTGGAAGTCATAACATGGTCACACAATTTAAAAAAAATTTACCACCCCCTCAAAGAAACCCTGTGTCCATTAGTATCATGTCCGCCATTTCCTTCCTCCCATGCAGACCAGCTCTAGGCAGCCATCACTGGGATTTCTGATGTATTTTCTACAGTGTACGTTTCCTAGGGATGGGGTTACATCTAAACAAATGATCACAATGTGATCCTTTGAGTCTAGCTTCTTTTACATAGCATCACGCTTGTGAAGTTCATTCATTGAAATGAATTTATCAAAACAATCTTTTATACCCGATAATGCTTCTTCATGTATTATTTATGTAAGTTGTTTCTACTTTTTGATGCTCTGAACATCCATGGACAGAGTTTTAGGGGCACAAGCACAGAAGTGGACCCATGAGCACGTGTGCTGTTTAAGAAATTGCTAAACTATTTCCAAACAGCCATTCCTGTTTTCTATTCCCCCCGTATGTGCACAGATGTTCCATTTGTCTATGTAGTAGCCAGCACTTACTAATCTTTTGTATTAGAAATCTTATGCAAAGCATGTATTGAACTGAATTGTTAAAGTCAGTCAAAGAAGCAGATTCCTGTAGTTCTAGGATTCTGGAGGTAAGCTCACAATTACACACTAAGACTCACTTATTTATAATAGCCAGAATCTGGAAAGAACCCAGATGCCCTTCAACAGAGGAATGGATACAGAAAATGTGGTACATTTACACAATGGAATATTACTCAGCTATTAAAAATAACGAATTCGAAAAATTCTTAGGTAAATGGATGGAACTAGAAAATATCATCCTGAGTGAGGTAACCCAATCACAAAAGAACACACATGGTATTTACTCACTGATAGTCGGATATTAGCCCAAAAGTTTGAAACAACAAAGATTCAACTAACAGACCACATGAAGCTCATGAAGAAGGAAAAACAAGTGTGGATTCCTAGGTCTTACTTAGAAGGAGTAACAAAATACCCAAGGGAACAAATATGGAGACAAAGTGTGGGACAGAAACTGAAAGAGGGGCCAACTGGAGACCATTCCACCTGGGTATTCATCCCATGTGCAGTCACCAAAAATAGACTCTGATATGGATGACAGGAAGTGCATGCTGACAGGAGCTTGATATGGCTGTCTCCTTAGAGGTACCCCAGAGTCTGACATACCCAGAGGCAGATACTCACAGCTAACCATTGATCTGATCAAGGGTTCCCAATGGAGAAGTTAGAGAGAAGACTGAAGGAGCTGAAAGTGTTGGTGGCCCCATGAGGAAAGCAACAATACCAACCAACCAGAGCTCCCCAGGGTCTAAACCACCAGCCTAGGAGCACATAGGGAGGGACCCATGATGCCAGCTGTATATGTAGGGGAGGATGGCCTTGTTGGGCATAGGTGGGAGAGGAGATCTTTGGTCCCTTGAAGGCTGAACACTGAGTGGGGGAGAGGGAATCTGAGGATGGGGAGGTGGGAGTGGGGGGTAGGTGGGGGCACACCCTCATAGAAGCAGGAGAAGGGGGGACTGGAGGTTCCTGGGTGGTGGGGGGAATGGGGTAAGGAGATAAAATTCAAAATATAAATATAATATCCAAAAAAAAAAAAAAAAAAAAACACCTCACCCTGGAGAAACCAAACCAAACCAAACCAAACCAAACCAAACCAAACCAAACCAAACCAAAGAAAGCCATTGACATTTTTTCAGTTGGGTTGTCTTTTTATCACTGAGTTCAAAAAGCTATTTATATACTATTTCAACAAATCTCTTGTTGGATAAATGATTTGAAAATAATTCCCCTTAATCTGTGAGTTGTCTTTGAGTTTTTAAAGTTTCTTTTATGCATACAACTTTTAATTTTGGTGAAGTCTACTTTGTTTTTTTACTATTTTTAATTATGTGTCTAAGTTGGAGTTTTCTACCTCAAGCTTATAAAGATTTGCTTATAAAGAGTTTCATAGTTTTGGCTTTAATCAATTTTATTTGATTTTTGTGTAAATATTAGCAAGAAACCCAGTTTCCTTCTTTATGTGAAAAGCCAGCTGCTCTAGTATAATTGGTGAGAAAACAATTCTTTATCAACTGTATTGCAATGAATTCCATTTCAAAAACCACCCGACCCTATGTTTTGGTTCTAAATCCACATTCCTTAATCATAGATATTTGCTATAAATTGAAGCCAGAGTTTTCACTTTACAACTTTATTTTTTATTTAAGGATGTGTAAAAGTCTTATTACTTTGGGTGTGTATATTTCTATACAACATTTTTTCTAGTGAGCTAATGAGTATCTAAAAAGAATCCAGTTAGGATTTTGAGAGTTATTGTGGTTAACACATAGATCAGTTTTAAGATCCTCTACATTAAACTGTATTAAATCTTCTGATCCATTAACAGTAGATATTCTTATTTATTTAAGTCTTTCATCTCTTTCAGTAGTATTTTGAGCTGTTTAGTTTGCAAATCTTTGGTTAAGTTATTTCTAAACATTTTATTTTGACATAATTGTACATAATTATTTTTTTAAATTTCATTCATAAAATTTTATTGCCATACATAGAAATTCAACATCTTCATATAGTTAATCTCTTATAACTTTTGGACACTACTTTAACATATAGTTTATAGGGCTTTTAAGAATATTCTGCATGCAAGTTGATCAGATGTCGGCAGAACAAACTTCGCTTCCTTTCCCCAATCTTGTCATTTATTTCTTTTTTTTTTCTTATTTCTGTGGCTAGAATCCCCATCACAATGTGAAATGGAAGCATCACAAACAGATACTCTTGGTTGTAGTCTTTAGGAGGGAGCTTTCAGTCCTACTATATTGATGGTTATATTCGTTGTAGAAACAGAAATGCAGCATCCAGTAAGAAATCAGAATTACTATCCAATAATAATAATAATAATAATAATAATAAATAAATAAATAATTTGGAGATCTGGGCATAAACAATATCTACTTGACTTTATGTGACTAAGTAAAGATGTTTTAATTTTGACAACTGGGTGTCAGAGAGAAGTAAATGAGTCTTGTGAAATCTAGGTACCTGTCAACATCAACAGGATACAGAAAGGGGCAAATGAATAAATAGACACTGAACAGGAACATTCACAAACAAAGTGGAAACTAGAAAAGGCAGCAACAAGAGAAAGAATAACGGACACTGACCAGAAAATCTCAGAAAGAGGAAGTCAGGAAAGTCATCATGAGACTGTAAAGAAATGAAGGAACAAGAAGGCCACTATTTACGATGCCAAATGTGATGTTGCCTGAAAGAGCTATGGGACCATCAGACAGGATATCAACAGTGGCTTTTCAAGGAATGGCTGGTCCTTCAGAAATTCATTATACATATTTTCCCACATGTTACTTGTTTCAAATTATATTAGATACTAAATTGACTCAGTAGAAATATGTTCCAATACTTGAATATACAGTTCTTTCAAACTCAAATATATCATTTCTATTGCTGTATTATTTGTGCTTAAACAAAATTCCACTTTTTCAGTGGGTAAAGGAGATTGTTTATATATGCCTTGACAAATGTTTACATCTCATTATATGTATTAGCTAACTGCTAACAAAGCATATGAAGAAACCAAACAGATGCTTTCAAAACTGAAATAAAATGTGCCCCATTGAAAGGTAATTTATCTTGGAATAAATTCTATTATGTGAGTAGAGAGCACTAAAATCAGACTCCTGGTCTCTTGTGAAAAATTTTAAAGGCTACATTATCCCCTAAATAGTAACTGTCTGAGTGTCTGACCAGAATGTATTCCATGTGGTCGGTGGTTTAAGCAAGTAGAGACGTAATACAAGTTGTAGCAAATTAGGAACATTAAGCCACATAAAAATGTCATTTTGAAACTGTTAGGACATTCTCAGAAAACTGTGACTCGGTGAAATATGATGTGGAAGCACCTCGCCATGGCGGGGTGGGGGGCAGCTTCCTGTTCAGAATACTTACACACCAATCACAGTCCTGTTGCCTCCATGCTCTGTCCCCTCGTGGGAAGATCACCAGTCAAGAAGCCATCTGCTTCTCAGCAGACACAAACACCAGGCTATGAGGCCAAGGCCAGATCCCCATGCAGCCCTTAGCCCTAGAGCAATGCTTTCCTGTGTGAATGAAATTCAATTCCACCAACCGCTCCAAGAGGCTAGAGACCCAGTTAATGGCACCACTGTGTGGTGCAAGATGGGCTCTTGAAAGTCTCAGCTGTGAAGTAAGTTGCATAAATAAAGGTTGACTCACAAGTCACTGAAAGTTTAGAATACGTGACAAAAGACTAGCCACTTTATTTTGCTAAAAATGAATGCATGCTGTTTTGTAATCGTGTTTCTTCCATCTTTCTTTTGTCTAAAAGTAATTTACAAGTAAATAAACAGGAACACTTGGTTGGATTGCAATCTGCCTCGTGTAAATTTAAAAAATTAAATCCATAGGGCTGAAGAAGTTTGAGTCCTTTTGCTTGTTCCTCCACCTAAGTAATACTTCTCATTTAAATAAGAAATTCTTGGAAAAAAATTAAGAACACACACAATAAGCCTTCTCCAAATGCTCCCAGATTCTCAGGATCAGGGTCCAGAGTTCTGATTTCAAAATGGAGGTTGGATTTCTGAGCAAACAAGAAGGTTATGATCTGCAAAACTCCCATCTCTCATGGTCCTTCATTTCTATATCCAGGAGTTATCTTTGGATTATATCAGATACAGAAATGGAGAAAAAGAGAGAAGAACTCTCTGCACAGCCTATCAGGGAAATTCTGGCCGAGCCACACCTTGTGAGGTGGGTGACATTCTGTAGGCTGGGCAGAGACATTGCCTTTGCCACAGTGGCTTGATTTGATGGTGAATTTTTATATATTGTGTGAGCCCTGGCATCAGATGTAAGAAGGTATTGGCAGGTACATCTGCTCTCTCTTCAGAGAGATATCAAGATGATAGCTATTTGAAATTCCTTCGAATTGCATAACCAAGAAAGGACCGGTCAATCATCCACAACCATAAAGTTTATACACATTCTGCCCTCTGAGAAAGTGTGGCTCTTTCACATCATTTAGGAGAAAAGACAGAGGAAATTTAGATAAGGAACGTTCAAAGACTATCACAAGTTGAAAGGAAGGAAAACAAATACGCCTGTGTGTGGAGAACCGCTCTGCCCCACGCTTGAGGGCCAAAATGTCGGGTACTGCTCTGTCAATGTTGGAACCCGCACTGCCAAAAGCCTTGGGGGCTAAATTGTTAGAGCCCACACTGCCCCAAGCTGCTCCAGTCCACCAGTCAGGGTTCAGCAAGAGAGAGAGAGTGAGGACAGACTCGAGGAATGGAAACCAGACAGAGTGTGATTCAATCCTGTTTATTCTTCAGTCTCTCTTCCTAGTCCAAGTCCCAAGTCTTGAGTTCCTAGACCCTAGTTCCTAGTCCCTAGTGCCTCCAAGTTCCAAGTTTCCAGTTCCGAGTTCTAGTCTCATCTGAGTACAAGTGTCTAATCCTAGTTGTCTGTCTCGAGTCTCAAGTGCCTACTAATTTCTTTTGTCTGCGTCTCTCCTTTTATATATCACACTTCTAAGCCATGTCTTTAAGTCACGCCTTTAAGTCATGCCCTTAAGTCTAGGCTCTAAATCATACCTTTAAGTTTCACACACCCAAGGGAAAATCCTGGGTATCTAAAACAAGATGTTATCAGAGTGTGCTCAGCTGTTGTAGGCTATTGTAAACAAGTTTCTTGTCAGGGTATATGGCTCATGATGGCTGCAAGGATGCTAGCCACCTTCTGTCGGCTCCCCACACCTGTGCAGCAATGTCTATATTTTCAAAGAGAACAGTTTACTGCTTAATAATTTCCTACCCACTTCAGTGGTCTTTCTTGTATAGAGACATTCTCAGAAATATGAGAATATGGAGACATTATATGATATATATATATTTCTTTCTTAGAGAGCTCTCAGAAATAGGACATACAAGATGCAAAATTAAAAGATGTTTTAAACTGAACATCATAATACACATGATGTAAACAGTAAACACTGAAGTTAATTCAACATTAAAATTATGTCAAAGAATTAAACATTTTGTCACATAACAAAATGCAAATGTACAAAACAATTCTTGCAACACAAGATGCAGTATAAATTGGCAATAATTTGGACAAAAATCTAGAAGTTTGACATCACAAACAAATTGATCAGCAGTGGGTCAGTGAAAGGCGTTCAGCCCATGAGAACAAATCACTGGGGTGCAAAGATGCTCTTAAAGCATGAGCACCATGAAACAGTGGTGGCACACAAGGGAAAGCAGGGCTGGGATGTTCCACCAGAATCTTCCATCCTAGTGCTGAAAGAGTTTGCATTATCATACGTATCATGCTTAGCATCACTTGTCAACCTGAGTGGCCTATGAAGAGGGACCCAGGGACTGTCTTGTGTCTCCATGAGACTGACTTCTGGGCATGTCTGTGGAACAATTTTTTTGGATTGTTAATTGATATGGGAAGGCCCAGAGAGTGGGCAGTACTGCCCCTAGACAGGTGGCCCTGGGCTGTGTTAAGACAGGCAGCTGAACCAGAGCCTTGGAGCAAGACAGTAAGCAGCCATGTTCTCCAATTCAATTCCTGCCTCTGGGTTTCTGTTTTTGCTTCCAGGTGATGGACTGCAAAGTGGAAGATGAAGTAAACCATTTTTTTCCCTGAGTTGCTTTAGGTCATGCTGTCTATTACAGCCAGAGAAAAGTCACTAAGACAGTCTCCTAAAGGTGCCCTTTTGAATCTTTTCAAATAAATTACAGCCATAAACAATTACTTGTTTTTCTTCCAAATAAGCAAGAAGAATTGTCTAGCTTCTAGTTAGTTTCTAAAGCAAGGAGCAAGCAGCAAAGGTTATACACAACCTGACCCATGGCCTCAGGAATCACAGAGTGCGGGGCATATGCTCAGCTCCCACTTGAACTCAGAGAGGAAATAGTCAAAAAAGGTTGTGATTTAGGCTCAAAAGCCACCTTGCAAAACAAATGGCATTTAGCCAGCATTTCAGCAGAAAGAATGCCTGAGAAATGAGTCCTGAGTTCATCATTTGTGGCCAAGAGAAGTTCTCAAAGGAAGTTAGATGAGTTAGGAGAGACCGAAGATAGCTGAGCAAGAAAATACCAGAGAAGTGCAGAGAAATAACACTGAAGGCCAGATCTGCTTTCTCACCCTTCACTCAAATGCTGAAGCCAGAGGCCATGCCTAAGACCCACAATTTAGCAACAAAAGTAGAAATATCAATAACATCAGGCAGTTCACAGATCCAACTAGGCAAAGACTCTTAGTCTAGACTGCATATCCAAATGTTCATCCATCTGGCTTTTGTGTGTAATTTTAAAATGACTCTACCACCTTTCCTGGAGCTTAGCTCGTGCACTCTGACCCCTCCTGGTACCCTTTTCTCCATCCTGCTTAGCCCAGGATTGGTGGCAACCATCTTCCCACTAGGGAAAGCCAGGAGCTGCTGTCTAAACTCCACTGACGCCCTCTTGGCTTCTCTTTTGTTCCTCCCAGCTAGCTTTGCCAAGCCTCCAGCTACTGCCCTGGCTTTTCTCTCTCTGACCACCTTTGCTCTTTGGATGAAAAACACTTAGATAGCTTTATTATCTTAGAATTTGTTAGATAGCACAATTGCTGGGTGCAGCATCTCCTGCCCTAACCTTATCAGCTAGCCTATATCAGCCAGCCTCAGCCATCCTCCTTAACTATCTGATGGTGGCAGGGACTTCAGGTTCTAGCTTCCCCAAGATCTTCCATGGTTGTTTCATGCTTCTTCCAATGTCTGGCTTTTTTCCCTTCTCAGACACGTAAATCCTACCCTTTAACCAGCAATTGACTCCCTCCTTCTTCATTGACAAAATCGAACCAATTAGGGAACGAGACTTTAGTATCAGTAATTGTGTTCATCTAGCAGTTAAGTTACCAGTCACCTACTACTGTGAACTAGGCAAGACTGAGACATAGAAGCTCAAAACCCTAGCCCAGTGAAGGGTACATTTTAGTGAAGAGAATTACCTATTTATTTTGATAGCTAAGATATGAATACTAAAATATAAAAAGGCTATGGGAAAATTCAGTGAAGACCAAAAGCAGTACATACTTCCAATGAAAAGGAAGTACATGTTAGGAGACCTCTTAGAATTTACAGCAGGGCTATCAGGAGGTTGCTAATCAGAGTAAAGATCTCAAGCACAGGAGGGGGAGGGGTGCGATATGTCAGGGAGAACAAGTATACTAAACCAACAGCTACCTAAGTGGTCCCACAGGTAACTGCAAGGAATTACTTAAAAGCTAGAAGGGGCATCTGTCTTAGCTAGGGTTTTACTGCTGTGAACAGACACCATGACCAAGGCAACTCTTATAAGGACAACATTTAGTTGGGGCTGGCTTACAGGTTCAGAGGTTTAGTCCAATATTATCAAGGCAGGAGCATGGCAGCATCCAGGCAGGGATGGGGCAGGAGGAGCTGAGAGTTCTATATTTTCATCTGAAGTCCACTAGGAGAAAACTAGCTTCCAGGCAGCTGGGACAAGGATCTTAAAGCCCACTCCCACAGTAACACACTTCCTCCAACAAGGCCACATCGCCAAAGAGTGCCACTCCCTGATCTAAGCATATTCAAATCACCACAGCATCTTTACTCTGCAAAGTAAAACAAAGTTTTCCTTGCTTTGTAGGGAATGGCTGACTGTTTTGATTCACTTATGCACCAAAACAATGTCTAAGGAGGGAGGAGGTAATGGATGAGATTTGTTGGCCTTCTTGAGAATTTGGTAATAAAGTCACATCAGTAGGTATCTGTTGGTGCTGGATTACTGTAACAGACAGGCCTTGTTAGATCTAGACCCTTTTATAGTGGCTCTCATTTTCTTTCTATTTAGTCCACACTAACACGGTCTAAGATCCACTGAGTGAAACCTGATGCCAAGTAACTCAGAACTATGGAACTTACAGAAATCTCTGAATTCAAGTGGGGGATGGGCATGTGCCCGGTGCTCTGATTCCTGAGGCCATGTGTCAGTTTCCTTCTGGATGTTTTGTGTATAACCTGCTCACTTTTTACTTTAGAAATAAACTAGATGCTAGATAATTCTTCTTGCTTATTTAGAAGAAAAACAAATAATTATTTATGGTTGTATTTTATTTGAAAAGATTAAAAAAGGGAAACTTTAGGAGGTTGTCCTGGTGACTTTCACTAATAATAACTGAGATAATTTTAGAAATAATTGTCTCTCCGTCCTTCACTAGAGGCTGAATCCACAATTCTGGGTATGGCCCGGGAGTTTGTATTTTTAAAAACCCTCCAGATGATTTCACTCTGAGTTGGAATTCATAGCCAGTGTCTAAATAAGAATGGAGAAGCGCTGAGCTGGCGTAGCTGCTGTAACTGCAGCTGCATGGCAGACATTTCTAGCTTTCTACCTCATCCACGCTCTCGTCAAGGGCTGCACTCAACCTCACATGCAAGCAAACAACAAAAGCCCACATCCTTGAGAACAAGTAATCCCAGGTCCACTGTCTTTTTTCTCACCAACAAGAAAAGCTTGCAGTTGGCAAAACAAATATTGTATAAAAGCAAAGGAAGGATTCCTGTTAGGCCTTCAAAAGCTTTCCCCATTCTGATAAGCCCACAGGGCTTTCCTTACCCAGTATAGAAAGGAGCCTCATTTACATGCAAAGTTATGTCTATGTTGGAACTAATTATGCTTTTTGTCTAGAATTTTACTTGAGTTTTCTCTGTCTTTCTGTATGCCTTTGTGTTTCTGTCTCTGTCACTCTGTCTCTGTCTGTCTCTCTGTGTCTCTCTCTGCCCACCCCCCCCGTCTTTCCACATTTAATTAAAAGATAGTCATATCACAACCCCTTCCCTTTCCTCTCTCCAGTCCCTCTCATATCCAAGCCAATTGCTGACTTTCTCTTTCAGAATGTGAACTGTTTTCTTTTAAAAACATTTATAACAAGGAGTGTATCCATTTTAGTCCTTATGGCATGTTAATAATGGACATAGTGAAATTAAAAACTTCCTGACTATCAACCCACAAAGTAAATCAACCCGATTCATTAAATCCTGACCAATGCATCCTGTAACTATGGCCCAGAAGTGCAGGATGCTTTCAATAGACAATAAGTAGACAAATGTATAATGACTCACCATGCACAAGAATTTTTCAATTACAAGACCCGTATTTACTGCTTTTTTCAAAGTATGTAGCTAGTTTCATAGAACAATCAAAAGCAAAATCTAGACCGAAGATGAAAAAGTATGATTACACAAGTGCCAAATCTGGGTCACTGAAGCACAAAAATGAATATCCACAGTGATTTATAACCTACAAAATAAAAATGCATAATTCCATAGAAATATAAATATCTAGATAGAAAGATGGCTGGTGAGGAATAAAGAAAATGGCTGTCTTTTTAAAGACAGGATTCCAATGAACAGTGTACAGGCTTAGAGGACCTTTCAGGTTGTCATCTTAGACATTATTGATGCAAGTAATAGTTAATAAATGTTGAAACCACTATATTAAAAACTTAAGAGTTACTAAACCTTTTACTTTCAAATATGGTACTTCAAGTTATTAATCAGATTTATTAACTTACACTAGAAAACTTGGAAGATTGCAGATCAACCAAATACTCAAATTCAGCATCACAATTAAATGTGAAAATCCACATTCATGATTTTTTTAGTGTTGCACAGAAAAAGATACTACTATTATCTCCTTTGAACATGTGTTATGAGTACAGTTATGAAGAAATATCAAAAAAATTAATTTTAGTGACCATTTATAAAACAAAATTGATTATACTTGTTCAAATATGCAGGTCAGACAACATTAACAGGAAGATGCAAGAATATACCGGAGTTAAAGAGACTAGAAGGACGTTTAGTGGCAATTGGATATAATATATAATCTTGGATTAGACCCTAGGCCTCAAACTAATAGATGAAAATATGTTATCAGGACAATCGATGGTGTTTTGAATAGTAACCATGTACTGTTGCAGGATATTTGATCACATTGTGAACCCGAGATTGTGAACTGGAAATATTTGTTTCTTGTGGTGTGGCTCAGCCCTAGCTCACACCTTTCATCCAAGAGCCAAATAAAGTCAACCCTAGGTCAAGAGAACAAGCAAGTAACACGCCAACAGGGAGTGAACAGAAGTAAACAGAAAGGAGGGACTTTGGATTGAAGACACATGGAGATGGAGGGGGAGGAGCTTCCAGGATGTTGGTGGAATAGGAAAGTCAACTGGGTGCTTCCTCTGCCTCTCTGAGATAGCAGGCTTTCACCACAGCGTCTGGCTCCTGAGTCCTCATTTGGTAATCTAACGGTTGGGATGTAGTTTTTAAAACAACAATGTACTTATATATGCTACTGTTTGCTGGTGTTGTCTTTCCACTGTGGTTAAGTATGACACACTAAAGTATTTATACAGAGAAAATCTTCAACTTGTCCCAGTGTTGTGGCTTGTGCTTCAGTTTAGCTGAGATTTAACGCCCCTTTGTGGATATCTTATAAAGTGACACTTTTGGCTGAATGTATACATTCTAGAAAACGAAGCATAAAGAATAGTAAAGAATAATATAGAGTAAGAAATCAAGTTAAGCTGCCTTTACTATATATTTTACCTGCCTTTATTATATTTGAATACTGCTTCACGTTATCCACTTCTAAATAAGACTCAGAACTGTCACTCTAGGCATTACATTTAGTTCCATAAATGAAAATATAGAGAAGAATACAAGAAGGTACAGGAGCCCTCACTAAGGAATCTGGTTGAAGCCATGCTATCGAAATTGCAATCCCTACCTGCAAGGTTCAGGGAATGTCTCAAAAGGTGATAGAAAGATCATATAAGCCAGAGGACCAAGATGCCTGCTGCTAGACCTGATAAATTAAAAGCCGAAGAAATGGAAGTTCAGTAGCTCCCCTTAAATCCATCAGAAAATGAGGCCCTTGGCAAACTGACATTCCTAAAACTAGAGAAACAGACAGGTGAATATGAAGAGTCACACTGTCTAGATCAAGTTTGTAATCATGGAAGTCAGAGTCAGAGCTGTGGTTGGGAAACTCTAACTCACTGAATGGCTCCTAGAGAGCCGGAATGAACAAGCCTGAGAGTTTAAAGCTCCAGGGAAAGCTATCCACAAGTGTAAACGTAACTTTTATATGTCTGATGTAGTTGTCCTATTGGAGGTTTACTGCATCCATCTGCTAACCTAGGCCAAACCTTGGAAGCTTCGAGCCTCTGTACAATCTAATCTAGGGCTAGAATGTTTCCAGCCACTGAGACTTGCTACTGAGTGAGCTCGCCCCTTCCTAGTTCCTTCTGATCTCTTACTGGCTGGCTTAACAAGCTGTTCTGGCTCAAACACCTCTCCAAACTGACTGATTCAATCTGGCTCCTCTCTTGGCCTCTAATCTTTTGCTCTGTCTGGCCTCAAACTAACTCTGGCTCGTTCTCATTCTCTGGCTCATTCTGTCTTCACCCGTGTCTAGCTTGTTCTCTCTCTCTGCAATCTGTCTTTACAACTGTCCTGGTAAAACTGATCTCTCTCTCTCTCTCTCTCTCTCTCTCTCTCTCTCTCTCTCTCTCTCTGTTTCTCTGTCTCTCTGTCTCTCTCTCTCTCTTTTTCTCTCTCTCTCTCCTATTATTACCACCACCACCACCACTACTACTACCACTACTACTACTACTCAAGTAGCTTCCCTTTCCTCTCAAGAGAGTTGGGCATATCCTACTCTGATTCATCACCTTGTCTGTCACTCAATTAGACATAAAATTCAAATGTAGGTGCTTACTTCTACAAACTAAATATACCTTCGTTGTTTTGTATTAAAGGTATGTGCTAAGGCTGAGTCACACCACAGCTAGAATCAGGTTTTTCTAGCAAGCAACACAAGCTTCAGGTTCACAGTGTGATCAAATACCCTGCAACACATGAGACGGGCCATAAGCCCATGGGATTTCCACCTCCAGAAATGCTCCCGGATTTCTCAGGAAATATAACAGACACTCCCTTTATGCTTCCAGCAGGAAGGAAAATAAAAGAAACTATTTAAAAATGTGCCAGAACATTGTGTTCCTCTTAAGTATGTAGACCCTTGGGAGCCACTTCTTCCATGTGGAGAGAGAATATTCTCATTCTGCCTCTGTCCACCATCTTTTCCCAGGGTAACTAAGAAGTGCCAGGGAACCTCACAGCTCAGGACTCCAACAAACAGATCTAACCACAGGGAAAGAGATGCCACCCTCCCCACATCCGACTGCTGCATTACTTGTCTGTTTACTGTGGCTTCTTCCTTCCTTCCTCTCTTTCTTTGTTTTCTTTCTTTCATTCTTTTCCTTAGTTTTAAAAATAAAGCTCTACTTTGTCTCTTGTCAGAAGAATTCTAGAACACATGAAAAAGGTAAAAACCAAACCAAAACATCCAGCAATACAGTTTAAAGAGATTGAACAAAGATCAGAACTAGGTTCCCGCTAAGGCTACTGTGCGTTGGAGTTACAAACAGGTGTTTTTCACTGTGAGCCACACACTGAGGAAGATCTAATGGAAACAGCATGAAAGATTGCATAAATAATGTATGCAAAACAGTGAAGGTGCTAGGCACCGAACAGGAAGAAACAAATGTTTCAGATGATCAGGTTGGAAATAGCTGAAGACAAATGTTTATGGAACTGAGAAGTATTGAGAAAGAAAGAGTTTTTAAAAAGGAGCTCAAGAAAGGTAGACGCTGATGTGGATGTCAGGAAGTGCATGCTGACAGGAGCCTGATATAGCTATTTTCTTAGATGTCTTCCAGAGCCTGACGTATACAGAGGTAGGTGCTTGCAGCTAACCTTTGAACTGATCATGGAGTTCCCAATGGAGGAGTTAGAGAGAAGACTGAAGGAGCTGAAGAGATTTTCGGGTCCCATGAGGAGAGCAACAATACCAACCAACCAGAGCTCCCAGGGTCTAAACCACCAGCCTGGGAGCACACAGGGTAGGATCTATGGCTACAGCTGTACATAAAGGGGAGAAGACACCTTGTCAGGCATAGGTGGGAGAGGAGGTCCTTGGTCCTGTGAAGGCTGAATGCCCCAGTGTGGAGAAATTCGAGGGTGGGGAGGTGGGAGTGGGCAGGTGGGTGGGGGCACATCCTCATAGAAGCAGGAGAAGGGGGATGGGATAGGGGGTTCTGGGTGGGGGAGGATGGGGAAAGGGGATCACATCTGAAATGTAAATAAAATATCCAATAAAAATAAATAAATAAATAAATAAATAAATAAATAAATAGGAGCTAAAAAACTGTGAAACAATTACAAATGATACAGCATACACATAACAATATCATAAACACTCTGCTTACACACACACTCCCTCCCATACTCACATGCTTACACACTTTCTCACACATACAGAAGCACACAGATATAAGCACACATATGAGCACACACATACACACATGCACACACATACACACACATACACACACACATACACACATGCACACACATACACACATGCACACACATACACACATGCACACACATGCACACACATACACACATGCACACACACACACACATACACACATGCACACACATGCACACACATACACACACACACACACATACACACATGCACACACATGCACATGCATATAGGAACACACACACACACACACACACACACAGAGGCAGGTATATTTAAACACCAAGAAATCAAAGATAAAGAAAATAATCCAAAGAAAGTGAAGGAGAAAGCACTTGACCCATATAGGAGAGAGCAAAGATAGGAGCTAATCATGGCTGTCAACAGAAATCACCCAAGCAAAGTGAAGATTCTACCGAGAGACTGGGGGGGGAGGGGTATTAACTCAGAACCATATACCCTATGAAATTATTTCTCGGAAGTGAAGAAACTAACTCCCCAATCTCCAGTGGAAATTTCTAGCCCTTGGTCACATATCAGGTCCTGGATGAACTTAGTAGGTTACAAAACAAAACAAAAGACAAGGATGTGGGGAGCAGGGCAGGGAGACAAGGCAGTCGAGGTCTGTGAATGATTTGACTGTATTACATGTATGTATGAAGTTGCAAAAGAGTAAATTTAACTAGTAAAGTAGCAAAGGAGAAATTAAAATTTCCCCCAAATAAAAATGCAGAAAATTGGCTTCCTACAAGTATAGCTTACAAGAAACAGTGACAATGTTTTTGAAAGGAAAGGGACAATGGTGTATTTCAGCCACTCAGATCTGTATAAAGAGAGAAAAGGCAACAGCAGGTGAATAAAAGTATGATGGATTTGAACCTTTCCCCCTGCTCTTAATTTAAAAGAAGCATTTTCAAAGATTATAAAAAACATATCTGATTATATTTATGTATAGATATGCATTTAGATACTAATTCATAAAAAATGAATGCTAGACATGCATGAGAGGAAGGGACTGGGCATATTTTTATTATTAGTTACTTAACACTGCTCATACATAGCATTAATTGGGAATACACTTGATTTATTATTAGTTACTTAACACTGGTTATACATAGCGTTAATTGAGAATAAACTTGAGGTAGATATAACTGCACACAACAATCTCTAGATCAGTCAGTAAAAACTATTTGCATTTTATGGGACTTTGTTTTTCTAATACAGTCTTACCCTATAGCCCAAGCTATCCTTGACCTCACGACTACTGTCTTTCCATCTCAGTCTTCCACAATGTCAAGACTACAGACATGAGCTACCATAAACAGAATTTGTTTGTTTTAAAAAATGCACAATTGTTATACCAGAGGAAAGACTATGGAACCTTACAAAATGTTCAGTTAAATCTCCAAAAGATGGTGAAAGTTTATAAAATAAAAATTATGAACAACAATATCAACTAACTGGACCCGCCCCCACCCCAAAGCTCCCAGGGACTAAATCACCAGCCAAAGAGTAGACATGGAGGGACGCATGGCTCCAGCTACATATGTAGCAGAAGATTGCCTTCAATGGGAGGGAAGGCCTTTGGTTCTGTGGAGGCTTGCTGCCCCAGTGTCCAGGGATGCTATAGTGGTGAGGTGGGAGTGGGTGGATGGGTGAGCACCCTCTTAGTGGCAGAGGGAAGGGGAGATGCGATGGGGAATTTGCAGAGAACAGACTGGCATGAGGGAACATCATTTGAAATGTAAATAAATAAAATAACCAATAAAAATTAAAATAAAATTAAGAATAACAACAAAACAAAAACAAAACAAAACAAAATCCCAAAGAACAGGAGTGGCAAATTGAAAACCATAACAAATGGTGGACGTGCCAGTTTACCTGTAACAGTGACCACCTCAGATGCTGGCATAACAGTTGCAAGGATAACACATGCTACAAAGCAACAAGAATAGAAAAGGCATAGCAATACTGACACTAATGAAAAACTGTGGAGGCAACAAATATTGCCATCAAAGCAGACTTCACAGCAAGGGGGGTTGTGAGAGACTCAAAGAGGACAGAGCAAATGATGGTGCGGACAGAGATACAATGTTTCAAATGTGCACAGCTAACAATGTAGCATCAATATAGGAGAGAAAAATGGATAGAACTGAAAAAAAAAACTCATCACATAAGTAATTATCTTATTCCTTGATAAATAAGCATAATAAATGCCAGGGAGCAAGGGCAGTTTTCAATGATTAGTACAGAAATGAGACATATGCTTCTTTGGGGCGGGGAGCAATCAAGACATAAACCTTACAGCCAAGATGATCTTTTGTTCAAACTGTGACATACTGATTTTTTCTTTGGAATATTTAGATTACTCACATTTAGTCTCATGAACGTTGCAGTTTGGTTTAGGTCTCCTATTTTGCTATACAATTTCTCTTTAGCTCATTGAATTTTTTTTATGATCAGGGTACAAAAAGAAGAGACTCATACCTCTTTATGAGTTGAATTTAAAAAAAAATGTGTGTGTGTAAAAGAACATGCTATGGACGAGCTGAAGTAAGGAGAGGGTGGCAGAAGTTATATAAACGCAGTATTCATATATAAAATTGTCAAATTTTAAATATAAAACCACGACCAACATGATAGTTATTCCCCTCCTTCTAAAATGTATCTCTTTTACTATTTTGTTTCTACTGGCGTGAATTGCCAATCTAACCTGTAGTTGAGCAAGAAAGACCCTGGCTTTATTATAGCTCCAGATTTAGTCAGTCACTGGCTGCAAGTGCTTACAGAGTGGAACCAGAGATTTCTCTTTGCTGTAGCTTAGGGCTGGAGTACTGGACAGACTCCAGACTGACATCTTCTTGGCCTCAACCCCCTCCTATAAATTTCTGCATCTGAACAAGAGGTGGAATTTTCCATCCAGTGTGGTTTTTAAATTACAGAGTTTAGTAAATCAAAATGATACTCTTCCTGTATTTATTGGCCAATCAGATTTTCCATTCCACCCATTGTTTGTTCGTATTTTTACTCTCCATTATTCTGATTGGTTAGTTTATTTGATTCTTTTATATGATCTCTAAGAATCTTATTTGTTATTTTTACCACAATAGTTCTTGCCAGATTGCCCAAAATAGATGCTACAGAGCTAATTTTAGAATCTGTGTGCTAAAGTGTAGACTGTTCTTGCCATACAGCTTCCCCCTGCTGTTTTCCCTCCTATGATCCTTCCTCTAGTATTTCTGCTAATGATATTTGTATGTCAGAGCTCAGTATAAGCATCACCCAGTCCAAGCATGTTGCCCTGCCCCCCTCACATCACAGTATGAAATAGCTGCTGGTTCCCCAGTGTCTTTGTTGTCTACTTACTTCCTGTTACTTTTCTCTTTCCTTTCAATCAGAATGATCACAGGGTTTTCATTGCTAGTCTGTGCAAGGCCTGTGTGTCTTCTCTCTCTCTCTCTCTCTCTCTCTCTCTCTCTCTCTCTCTCTCCTCATTGTTTTCTCTCTTTATTCTCCATCCCCAAGCCCATTTCCTTTCCTAACTGATCTGCATTCCCATGTAATTTATGCCCTCTGTATCCACATTCCACCATGTATTTACATGTAACTAAATTAATGGACAGTCTATTTTAATTTCAGTAAATGGTATTGCAACATAAACTGCCATATTTCCATTTTCAGCTCAAAGATGCATTTTGACATACATCTAATTGCACTTCCATAGTCAAGCAGAGGGAAAATAGATGCATGGGTGTCTGTACTCCCTTCATTTTCAACACTTATATGCAATCCAGGACCCAGAGCCCAGGGAATGGTCTCACCTTCAGTGGGTGGGTCTTTCCATATCAGTTAATTTAACTAAAATAATTGCCCACTAACATGACCATAGGCCAATCTGCCTGACTTGGGCAGTCCATCACTGGGACTCTCTGCCAGGGTAGTTTTATATATGTCAAGCGGACACAGCCAATCATCACAGATGCTAATGTCCCCTCCTTAGATGTTGGTAAATGACTTTTCACCAGCTTCTCAGCTGCTTTCAGTCTGACCTGCACTATTTTCATGTCTGTTGCTACTTAGTTTGCATTCAGATATTTTTATCTTTCTTGAAGTTTTTCCTTATTGTGTATGTATATTTGTATGCATGTATGCATATGAAAGTGGGTGATATAATTGTTTAGTGTGTGTGCCCATGTGTATACAAACAAGTACATGGACTCGTGTGTGTGTGTGTGTGTGTGCAGGCTATAGGAGAATGTCCTATTCCCTACTCTATTGAAATGTGATAACTGGAAAATCATGGTTCTTGGAATATGATGCGGACTTTCTCATTTTGGAAAGACTAAACTTAGGACTTTAGTCCTTATATCACTGACAATGTCCACTGTCCACTGACTAATGTCTCCAGGTCCTTGTTTTATGACCAAAGAAGAAAGTCACAAGCAGTGGAATCATAGCTTGGTCTACCAAGGAGATTTTATTATAAAGAGAAAATTTTTATTATAATTTTTTAAAAAAATTTATTATAAAAAGAAAGACTAAAGCTTTATAGAAGAAAGAAAACAGAACTCCAGATTAGATTAGTTCCTATTTGGCACAAGTCCCACAAGGGAAGGCTGCCTGAGAGCTGTGAGCCTAGGCACTAAACTCGGGGGGCTTTTTATAGGATATAGGCAGAAACTGGACAAAGAGTAGAGTCATTTATCATGAGATTGATTAATTCTTTGTGTGTACAAAGGTCAAACCAATGGGAGGATACCACACTTTGAGCATATTAGTTTGGTTCAGCCAGGGAGATGATCACACAGCGTTTCTGTTTCTCACCCAGTCAGAGGAGTGGTCCTGCATTGAAGCCTGGGCTAGTCTACTACTCTGTGGCTTTGCCTGGCATTGCCAGCTTTTAGCCCCTCCTGATCTTCCCTTTTGGCAGGGTCTGCTAGCTGTTAGTTAAATTAATTTCTCTTTGATTCTGTTATGTGAGAAGTTATCTCATATCACACCTATTATAATGTAGCTGTCACTGTCGTTTTCTTTAACTAACCTGTAAGTTAGGTCCTTGTCTCTGGGGCCAATCTTGGGTGATGTCTTCTCTGGAATAGGTGGAGGTTTCTTTCTCGAAGCCAGCTCTACTCACAATTTTAGTCTGTTACAATTAGCTGTGTCACAAGCACTCTGTGGAAGGACAATGGTGCCTTGTGCATGTTCTTTAGGGAAAGAGGGCTCCATGGACACCAGCCAGCCAGCCAACGAATGCTGGCATTGTTCCCAGAGTCCTGTCCTCCTTCTTATCTGCTAGGCTTGGCTATCTCATAGCCAGCTTTCGCTTCTCATCCCTGGTGCTCCAGATCCAGCAGTTCACTCCTAACTTCTGTTTCCACCATGATACTATCTCTCTCTCTCTCTCTGCCTGATTCCTTTCAGACCGGTTCTCTGACTAAATCTGGAGCTAGGCTGGCAGCCAATAAGCCCCAGCGATCCTATCTTTCTGTCTCCAGCCCCTTCCCACTGGGGTTATAGGCTTATGCGTAACTACACCAGGCTTTTTACATGGGGCCTGGGGATTCAGTCCAGGTCTCCATGCTTGTGTGGTAAGTGTTCTTACCTGCTCACTGAGCTATCCCCTCAGCCCCAAAACATTTTTAAAGATGTTAATGAACTAAATCTCCTGACAGATTCATTTTAGGATTAAAAATTAAAATAATCCCTCGAGTTATTTAACCCAACTGATCTTTTATTTGTAGAATTTTATTTTGCCCTGGGGTGTGCATGTTCATTATCTCACAAATATGTACTGATGTTTTTGTTTATAATTCCCTAACCAGTCTCTTATTTTATACAAGCAATCAAACACTTACAATTGTTTCTAACATCTTATCATCCTTGAAATACTTCAGACTCGTTTTCTGGTGGCTTTTCTTTGTGGTGTCTCGCTCCTTTTGAGTGTGTACTGCTCAGTTACTTCAGTTTATTATGGAAACTAGCTGAGGCCTGGCATCTGAAAAGGTTCTTCCAGAGACTTATATTGGGTTCTTCCAGGTGATCACCAGGGTAACAATAGCTCAGGATTATGCAGTCACATTTTTAGCTTGGCATTTTAGACTACCCATGAAGTCTACATATTTAGGTTTCAAATGTATGTGAGGGTTACAAATCTCAAAGTTTGTTAGTATACTCAACAGACATTCAGAATATAATACTTAATAAAAATGTGAGGGGCTCTTAGCTCATGTGCATGAGTGGGCGTGGGTCTTGTTGGGCGGAGTTGTGATTCCTGAGTGTCTGCTGCCCCAAGCCACCGAACATCGGAGAGCAGAAGCGCGGGAATTTTGAGTGAGCTCCTTCCACAGCACACGGTGAACGCTGGGCTGTGAGCAGCTGATAGGGGCTCCGCACAGGGGTGAAGAGGTCTCAATCTGAAGGTTCCGCAGGGGCAGGGCTCCTGGTCTCTGTCCTGGGGCTCCCAGACACCGCGGAGAGCCTGTGGCAGAACTGAGATGAGGCGAGGAAGAGAGAAAGCCCTGACAGGGACCTGTGGGTCGGAGACTCTTGGTTACTGCACTCGCTTGGCACTCGCTTAGCTGGGTCAGCTAGCTTAGTTGAGTTGGCAGGCCTCTGCGATTGGAACATAGAGAAGCCTTCTTGCCGGAGATTATGCGGTGGCTTGGTAATCAAAGGCCTTCTCCATGGTTTCCTATGGTGGGGCCCCAAAGACACGAGGAAGTCCATGGTTTTAATAGGTTTAATGTCATGGCAGAAAGTAGATGAATGTGGCTACACCTCCCTGAAACTCAGGGCAGACCTGTGTTAAATGGGGAAGGAGGAGGGAGGAGAGTCTAAGAAGGAATGCTTAATTGGCTACGCCCTCTGACTTTTAGATATCTCATTAATATGGAAATCTCTTGAGGCTGAAGCCTGTAGTCATGCCCTCTACCTGTGCTAGGTGACACAAACCTCTCTTTGGGAGGGGCTGTCCTACGTGACTGAAAGGCATGGATCAATGAAGGTCTTGAAGAGGGAGGGAGGGCCTCGTGTCAGGAGCTTAAATTCTGGGGCGTGGCCAGATATATGCCATCTCTCATAGGCATAGACACCTGTTGGGTCTCCGGCTCTCTCTAGCCAGTGCTCTACCAGAAACCAAGCCATTCTTTCATGGTCCCACAAAATTGTAACTATGTAACTATGCTACTGGTTTATGTAACTACACTACTGGTTTTTATATGTTCTAGAGTACAGATTTTAAGATGTTATACCATACTATGGCAGCAGCAGCCTCCCATACTTCCTGTTGACTTCTCTTCATTGCATTACTTTCTCTTGTGCTTGGTTTAATCATTGTTTGGTTCACCATGACCCCTGAACAAGCAAAATCCCCTGTGAAGGTTGTTTGTAAGAGGCCTAATCAAGTAGTTGAACTGGAAACAAAGTAAAAAGTAATGCTTAGTGGTAGCATCTTTAATCCCAGCACTTGGGAAGTAGAGGCAAGTGGATCTCTGTGAGTTCAAGGCCACCCTGATCTTTGTAAGGGGTTCTAGGACAGTTAGGGCTATAGAGAAACCATGTCTCAAATAAAAAGAAGAAGAGAAACAGGATTATTGTCTACAACACAACGTACTTACTAGTCCCATTCTGCTACTGCTGGAACCTTCAAGAATTAGAATTGTATGATGTTCTCACACAAATTGTCTAAGGATGTTTCTTAGTTTATTTCCTTTGCTAAGCATTATGTGCTAGGCTTACAGACACTACTAACTTAGGATTTATACAGGTAAAAATTAGAAATGTGATCAAGACAAGGACATTTCTGACAAAGAGAAGAGTGTATGTAGTCTCCGTGAAGGATAGTATTCTTGGAGAACTGAGGACAGCCTGGATATTGTAATGTGGCACATATTGTATGTGTTGCCCATGGGACTGGAAAAGGTAGGAAGAGACCATTGCAGAGTCTTTGCAAATCTTATCAATGGATGCTAGAAACTAGTTCTTATGTATGCGCAGTCAAACTGATTAGCAGAGGAAACCTCAGTTAGCGACAGTCCACAGCTAAGTATTAGCTGATTCTGACACTTGATTCTCAGACATGCAACCTCTGTGGCCTTCGAGGACAGGGGACCTGGTGACTATGGTTGCTGGCATTTAGCTATCTTTTGTTTCATGTGGGAAAACAGGCTCAGAGATGTTCTATAATGTTCATGGCTCTGTTATCAAACTTCTTATCACATGCTCTTGGTAGCTCCAGGTGTGAGAAGGGCTCTTTTTAAAACTGGCTTGGCAGTGTGAAGATTAAAGCCCTTGAATTTTCCGCCAGAGTAGGGAAAAGCACATTAAAAACAAGGAATTGAAAACAAATGGTATTAAAAGCATAGCAAAAAGATTTCCTCCAACACAGAACTCAGCATAAGCCCCACACCCCTAACAAGCAATGTCTGCTACTGGTCCTGGTCCTGGTCCTGGTCCTGGTCCTGGTCCTGGTCCTGGTCCTGGTCCTGGTCCTGCCTCCTCCTCCTCCTCCTCCTCCTCCTCCTCCTCTTCTTCTTCCTCCTCCTCCTCCTCCTCCTCCTCCTTCTGCTGCTCCTCCTCCTCCTGCTGTTGCTGCCTTAGAAAGGCTAAGCTGATGATTACAGGGTGAGAGCAGTCAGAGACGTTGTTCTGTTAGTGACTATGGCACTGCACACCCTGGACCTGTATTCAGTGCACATTCAAGGCTTATTAGTTTATAGATTGTCTACCAAGTACCTAAAACAGCTTATATCAGAAAATTATTTAAAAATATGAAAAGGACCCTATATGGAAAAAATGGATAATAAGATAAAATATGTACTGATTTGCAACAACTGAATTCGAAGACATGTGAGTTAAGATAGCTAAATTTGCTTTTCTTTTGTGTGTGTGTGTGTTTATGTGTCTGCAGAAAATGTGAATACTGTTGCAGTTATTTTAAGCAACACTGTTCTTGGTGAAATCCTCACATTTTCATCTCATGGTTTCCCTTGCCTCTGACATGGCTTCCAACCTGAACAGCACTCTGTTCGTAGAGCTTTGATAATTGTCTCTGTTCGTCCAGATGCCCAGCTCTTCTCTGCCCTGCTGTAAATTTGAATGTCCTGACTACACCCCAGCTGCAATATTCATCTTACTTATTCCAATAATACTGCCTGAAAGTGTTTCCACAGTAAGAGCTTAATGTATTTATTTCTTTTCCCCAACAGCAATGGCTCTGATTTCCAAGCTTCTAAATCAATTATTAATTCTTGGTATTTATCTCATTTGACATTCAAATGGCCTTTTCCATCTGCCACTGGTAAGACATTTGGCCATGAAAGATGTTTTCATATGGTTCGTAGGATACACTTCCATGTGCTTCCCTCTTCTGTCTCTCACTTGGTTCTTTCTCATAGACTGGATCTGGAAATGTTGGCATGCTTCCGTCTGTGTGTCCTTAGACAGCTCCGTCTCTATCACCTCCCTTGTTCCTCCATTTAGACTCATGACTTTAAATCACACAGACCTGGACAACACCCAAATACACTCCCAGCCCAGACATTGTTTCAGCCTCTCAGACTGTATGCTCAAACACCTGGTTGACAACTTAAAACAGGTGGATTCTTGGTCATTTAAAGCAAGTGACTAGCCAAAAAAATATTGAGAGCAGCATTTAAAAGCTGTCAACTGAAAAATAAACTTAAACTTAAGTAAAGGGTGGATCACTGTCTAAAAAGAAGATTCAAAAGCCAAAGTGGTAAGAAATAGGAGAAAAAGGACCAAAAATGTGTAGATTGATTCAGGAGACCCCTACAGCTCTAACCTTGGTGACAATTTATTGGCTTGCATCTGGAAGCCCACAAGGAGCACAGGGCTACAAGGTTGGCAACCTCTGTGGGCTGGCACCTGGTTGTATTGTCACCCCCACATAGCAAAGAAAATACCTCACTTTCTCCTTACTGTGCACATGTCATTCTTGTAGGTGGGGTAGGGATTAAGACAAGGTGTTGGTTAGAGAAAAGAGACAATCTGCACCGAGTGCTCAGAACTGTTCTTTCTGATGGCTCTGTCAGTGTCAAGGCAATAACGGAGACACTGTTCAGGGGAAGAAAGACATAAGTTTTACTTGGCTTTATAGCAAGTTCAAGTCCAGACTGGACTACATGACAACCTATTCCTGACACCCACCAAAAATGAACATAGATAGATAGAAATGATACAGGCATAGATTTATGTCATGGCGAACAGGGGCTCATGGACTCTTGTTTCTCAGCATAGCATAACCATAATATGATTTGACTGTCTCCTAATTCTATTGCAAGTCTTTTATGGACACTCACTTACTTATAGTAATGCCTCTATCTAAGAAATGCCAATAAATATGCAACCCATTAATCTGGTTAAAACATTTGGTGAAGGCTGTGACTCTGTCTACAGGTGGAGATCAGAAACTGCAAAGATAACACACTTTGATGTCTGGTCCAGGCTATCTGGCTGTGGTACACACACGAGCATTGTGCAGAGGTCACTTGGGCCTCTGCCAGACCTTTAGTCATTATGCATTCTACCCCAATGGACAACTTCAATGGAGTAAGTTGTCTCAGAGAAAGAGAAAAAAAAAAGTCAGTTCATTCTCCATTAGCTCAAAAATATTTAGCTTTTTTCTTGGCCTAAAAAGGCAATACTTAAGAACTAAAATCCCGATTAGCCAATGGACAAAGTCACTTTTACTACAAAAGTAAGACAGCAGTTATAGTTACCTTCTCCAGGAGAAGATTGAAAGACAAAGGAAAAGAAGTTAACACCTTACAATGGACAGCTCTCAGAGAAACAATTAATGCTATCCTTGTTAATAATGTTTCCTTCTTTTTGTCTTTCTCATTTATTACCATGCAGAGGGACATCTCAATAGCCTCAGGCTCCGATAATTCTATGATATGTCGCTGCGACCATTCTCAGCTGTGCTGCGGCCATCTTGGGACTGTAGTTTTAAGTACACTTAATAAATAGCGATGTGCAGAAATAGCATCTTTTCTCTAGACATCATAACAAAAAAAATCTGACCATTTCATAACAGAAAACTAACTCCATTTAATTTATGGTTCAAACAATGGTTTTACTTGCCTAGCGATTAATTCAATTCAGTTCACTCATCTATGATGCTAAAAACCAGCGTTCTGAGCATAGTGGTCTAGATTATGTACACTGGTCATTATGTGTGCTGGACTCTCCTTAATTATGAAATAAAATTAGTATATTAAATCTGAGAACAACTTGATATAAATTGTTATATTGTAAATATAATAAATTCCCTCACATTACACTGTAACCAACCAATTTTTATTAGAGTATTTTCACAATCTCTCTCTCCTCTCTCTTCTTTCTCTCTCTCCCTCTGTCTCTCTCTTCCTTGCCCCTCACTTCCACTGCCCTCACTCAATCCATTTTCTCTCTGCTTTCATTTCATTTGATAGTCTCTCCCTTTACATGCTCCCTTACCTTTCACAATTCTCCATCAGAGAAGATTTTTACTGTCTCTAAGTCACACTGATATCTTCATTCTAAGTCATCTTGGACATGGGATGTCATCCTCAGTTGCTACAGCCTGGAGTGTAAAGCCATTCTTTGTTTTTTGCTTTTTGCTTTTTGTATTATTTTTGTGTGTGTGTGTGTGTAATGCCAATCTCACCTAGTCATTCTGGGTTGCTATCTGCCAACAGAATGGTGTATTTTTACACTGTAATATTATCTTTCTACTCTGAGTTTATAAAGGTAAGTCTGTACCAATGTCTGTCTTTTTCTGATAGAACCAAAGCTGTCTAAAAAATTCTTGGTGTCAATAAAGAAGTAGAGAAACAAAAGTCAGGAAATTGAGTGTCAGATATAGTCAAGAAGTGGCAAAGCTCAATTTCCCATCTCTCCCCAGCCTTTCCCTGCCAGACATTTGATGCTTGGCAATGACGATGCCCACTTTAAGGAGTTCTCTACTGTCTTAAAGGTGGGGACAACAGAGGATAAACAACTACCATGCCCACATGTTTGAAGAAAGGTTACTCTTTCAAGATAAAAGGAAAGGAATGTGCACATGCCAAAACAGTATCTAGTGGTAAGAGTGATCAATTTCATCTGACCTCCATACGATGAAAGTCAGGCAAGTTCTTAGCACCAAATATGGTCTTGTCATAAGTATGGGTTTATCTCAGCCTCAGTTGTTCAGTGCAGCTATATATCCCCTTTACACACACACACACACACACACACACACACACACACACACACACACACACTGAGGATACAAAATATATTGTGGTAAAGATGCCTATTGTGCTCTTTATGAGTTCATACTATAATGAATATTGGTATCAGCAACTAACTTCAAAATGGGCAAAAAATGAAGAGAGAGTAGACATAGAATGATGTGGCGTGTGTTTTCTAGACAATGCATAGCTTCAGGGGAAGAGAGAATGGGATGGAAGGATGGAGGCAAGAAGCAGGGGAATCTAAACACACACATACATGGCCCATTGTTCAATGTTTTTCATAATTCTGGAGTTAAGTAATATTGTTTAATAAATTAATAAGAATTAATCCACATGAAAGTTTTAAAAATATACCAACAATCTAATTCTAATAATATCAGAATTGACATCAAATACTTTTAAAATATGAAGCAGATGTTTGGTCCATGAAGTCATTCCATCTGGTGTTTTAAGAGTTATTTGAATCACCAGAATCCCCCTAGGTGTTGCTATTGGAGGCAACTTAAATTTAAGAATTGATATTTTACATTTTAATGTATGATAATGTTTTTCTTTAAAGCACGGGGCCAATTTTTATGTAATTTAATGAATATCTATACTCAGGAGAAATAAGAAAATTGGTTTACTTTTTTTTATAGAAATGAACATTTTTTCTTTTTTATAAGTAGAAAGATAAAAGGTCTGAATTCAGTGTTAACAAAAACTAATACAATCTTCCTTATAACTCAGTCATATGTAAAAGGCTTTTCCTGTTTATTCCCTTACCTATATTTAGTTTAGATTTTTATATCACTTTTTCCATTTAAGAATGCATCAGATCAAAAAATAAATCAATGTGTAAGCTATGTCATCTGCCAGCAAAACTCCAAGTAGCTGTGTATGCTCCTTTATTTTTTGACTTTAAAAATGTACATTCTAAAACATTTTCTTTTTTTTATATTACAGAATAAAATTAGTATGGTGCATATCTGTTATCATTATGGTCTTCAAAATCTAAACATTGGTTTCGGAGAGGCTCAACTCCATACTGGCCAGGAAGAGCAATATACACATCATGCCACATACAATAATCCTGTAAGGTCAGTGTCATTTCCATCTTAAGTTGGGGGAATACAATAGTTCATGATGCTAAAACGAATGTGTGTGATAGCAGGTAAAAAAGCGCTAGAAAAGAAAGAATGGGAAACTGTGGTAAATGGAAAGAAATTAACTTTAGATATACATTTCTAAAATAAAAAGAAACATCAAAGACTTTTCAGCCTTTTTAGATCAAATCTTACTGACCTCTGATTTTCTTTCGGATAAGGTATATTTCTTTCCAACCCTGAGTTTTTAATGCAGCTAATTTGCTGATTTGCATTTATGGCCAGAATTTATAGTTCCAACTATCCAGAGACTTTCTCATTGAACATCTATAATTTGTTTAGAGAACTTATATTTGGAAGCAAGGATTGAACCACCCCATTTCCTAGAATGTTACCTAAACTCCCCAAGAGCATATAATATGTTGACTAGAAACCGCAGGGAAGCTGTACAGCCAAAGCGAGAATTCTAACTAAGGGTTCCAACTGTATGTACTATACACAAGCAAAGAAGACCTACAGCTGAATTATACATGCAGATTTCCCCAGCACAAGGGTCATAGTTCCTTAAGGAACCCCAGTCAAGCCTTCATTTTTTTTTCAAAGAAAACATTTCCTTTTGGACTGGGACTGGGGACTCCAGTGAATTAAAATCTGCACTCAAAGATCTCTTGTTAACTGTGAAGCACTGGTCCACCCCCTGCCCTCTTTTAGCCTCTACAAGAGCTTTAGTGGCTTTAAAGGAAGTTTATTCAACTGCTTCTCATCACATCCTCCCACGCAGACGTACATACAAAAGGCTCAGGATGTCCAAAAATGCGGAGGTTGGAAACAGAAAGGAAGAGAAGAGGGGTGGGGAATGAAAAAAGTATTTTTGAAATGTGTCCCTTCCAACCCATTTGTTACAACAGCATGCTTTTATTCTGGTCGCTTTAGTAAAATATTAGCTGTTAGCAGTTCTGTCGTCATCGATGCGGTGTACTGAGCTCACCAGGACACCTCATGCTTTTCAAAGGGAACGAGAAAGGCAGGAAATAACTGCTATTCCATTTTTCTTTAATTTCCTGAAATGTGATGATAAATGAAGGCGACTGTAGGTATGAAAGAGTCTCTCATGGGGCTTCTCTTGTACTGGTTCTCCTGTGTCACCAATGGAGGGATTTTTACCACCCTTGTTTTGGTCTTCATCCACATCTCATAAAGGATGTTGAAGCAGACTCTTCTATCTTCATGAGGATGGGCTTACCCATAGATTTCTCTTGGGAGAGGCTGCCCCCCATCTTTAGTCACTACCAAAGGAAACACTTCACAAAATATCTTAAATGAAAGAGGGTGTGCTCCCTTATATGAAAATATGTTATCACTGGCCCAGGAAGGGCACAGGACTGGGAGTAACATAATCCATATGTAGGTGGAAAAGCAGCTGTGAGATAGCCTAACAGAGTTTCACTCAACAATCACTGGCTTCTGTGAATTAAAATTGGCTTTCCTGTAACTGATAGTTCTTTGTCTAGATTCATGTTAGCATGTACATGGGTCTTGTTTAGGCAGCCATGTTGATGAGACTTGATGGGTATGGCTTTTCTAATAGAAAGCCTTCTGATAGAAGAGACAAAATCACAGCAAACTTCCTGATCCTCAGATCATTCCATCGTTCGGTCCCTATTCCATAATGATCCGTGAGCCCAAAGTGCAGAAACTGTGTTGTAAATATATCCTTTGGGACTGGGCACCATACGATCTTTTGCTCTCTGCATTTTGATTGGTTACAGTTTTCTGTAATGGTCTCCATCTGTTCCAAAGAGAAATTTCGTGGCCAAGGAAGTGAAAATTATATTTAGAGTGTGGCTTAATAAAGCAGTGGATGCGGTTCTAAAAAAGACCCACCAGTAGGTTGATTAATATTAAGTGATCAGCTCTGAGTTCCTACACATACAGTTAATATTATACAGAATGAGCAGGTTGTTATTATATCTTTAGGAGTACATACAGACACACACACACCACCACCACCACCACCACACTTATATGTAACAACAGCTAAAGAAAAAAGACCATGAACTCGAATGAGAAGGGGCATAGTTTATGGAAAGTGTTGGAGAAAAGAAAAGGAAGGGGAAATGGTACAATTATATTAATAGTAAGAAAACTATTGTAAGAAAATGTTATTATAAATCTGAAGAAAATGTCTCAATTGATAAAGATCTGGTCTTATAAGCACAAAGAATTGACTTCTGATCCAAAGAATCCATTTTTAAATCCAGGCATGGTAGCATGAACCCTTAATCTTAGCAATGGTGTAGTGGGAGATGGAGATGGGACGACCTCTGAATATCCCTAATCCCCTAGCCTAGCAAAGTGTCAGACCAGACCAGTGTGAGACTCTGTAACAAAAAAAGAAAGGAAGGTGCCCAAGGACCAATACTCAAGGGTTTCCTTTGACCTCCCAAACAGGTGTACATGCGAATGTGGGCATCCACAGACATGTGAACATATACATATATACATATATACATATATACATATATACATACATACATACATACATACACAGGAACATGCAGCAGACTAAGGGGATATATACTAATACACTATGTATATACTATGTACTCACGTGTGTGTGTGTGTGTGTGTGTGTGTGTATGTGTGTGTGTATGTGTGTGTGTGTGTGTGTGTGTGTAATACATAATATCTAGGCATATAACACAAGATGAAAAAAACAGCTGACTCCTTAACTTCTAAGAATCCAGAATAATAAAACATCCTCAGCAACTTGTTGCAAAACAGTCTTAGGTCCTGAAACAGACCTTCATTTACTGTTCATTAGATAACAGACTGCCTCCAAGTATGAGCAAGTCTCATATGGCTTCTGAAATGTCACCTTGACCAAACTTATCTATTTCCATGTGAATTATTACAGTAAAAATTTTCTTACTTAATTTCTAATTCTTCCTGTTGTTCACAACCAAGGAATCTAATACACAAAAACATTAATTTGGATCTAAGTTATTTTTTAAATTAAAAATATTTTTAGATAATATATTCTAATCATTTTTCCCCTCATCTAAATAAAATAATTTGTATTTAATATATTCTAATCACTGTTCCCTCTTCCCCATTCCCTCTAAGATCCCCGCAACTTCTTCACCCATCCAACTCCATACCTTCTTAGTTTCTCTCTTTAGAAAACAGGCAAATACAAAACCAAACAGATCAGAACAAACAAAACAGAGGAAAGAAAGAAAGAAAGAAAGAAAGAAAGAAAGAAAGAAAGAAAGAAAGAAAGAAAGAGAGAAAAAAAAGAGAGAGAAGAACATTGGAAACATATACATACACATATATACATGTACACACATAACATAGGAACAACATAGAAAACCATAATGTATACACAAAACACTGGTAAGGTTAAAAAAAAAAAAAGCCCAAACAAACCATTATGAAACAAAAATAATCACCAAAACTCCAACTAAGATTGCTTTGTATTGACCATCTACTGCTGGGTATGGGGCTTCCCTTAAGTATGGTTTATATATCCAGTCAAACTCCATTAGAGAAAACTACTTTTTCCTTTTCTAGTGGTTGACCCTTGGAGATAATGTCTGGGTTAGAAATGGGAGCTTGTGCCCACCTCCCTCTCAGTGCTGGGACCCCATCTGGTGTGGACTTGTGTAGACCTTGTGCATGCTGTCAGCTTCTCTGTGAATTCATATGAGCATCAATTTTGCTGCACCAGGAAGGCATTGTTTCCCAGGTGTCTTCCAGCCCACTGGTTCTTTCAGGTTCCTCTTTGCATAGCTCCCTGAGCACTGAAAAGTCAACCCATTTAGAACTGAGTGTTCTGAGGTCTCCGACTCTCACCACCAGTTGTAGGTCTCTATATTAGTTCCCATCTACTGTAGAAGAAAGCTTCTCTGATGATGTGTGATGGATGCACTTGACCAAATTTTTAGTTCTGGTGGAAATCTGTTTCCCTATTTAAAATTCAATTCTTCATAGAAATTTCATAGATCAGGATCACCTGTAATGTAACACTGATCATAACATTTCATTGTGATAGCCTTTTGTATTTCCAAGTCACCTAATTTTGCAGACTTATCTTGGTGCAGCATACATTTAAACAGAATAGACCCTCAGAAACACATAGAACACTTATGTACATGAGAAACACACTACCTTGATATCACATGCTGTTATTCCTAATGAAAACAGCAGTCACAGCATCACAGTACCACCAACAACCTCCTCATCAGCTAACACAAGAAACCTAGGAAGGGGGCTTTACAGCTACAAAGAACTGAAGTCCTGGGGATGAGTCATGGCCGGGTTTCTCGCTCTGTTTCAGCTTTCTATTTATTGTAGTGTGAATCCCTTCCCAGGATGATGGACAAAGGTCTCTGGAACCATGAGACAAAGTGAATTATTCCTCCTTCTCTGAAGATATTTTCTCAAATAGTTGTTCCTATTGAATAGAGCTGATTAATGTGGAAAGATGAGCAATTTCAACAACAGTAGAGAAAACCAAAGAGGAAAATGATCTAGTGAGGAAAAGGTTTAACATTTTACCAAAATTGCTCTTACTAATGGCATAAGATCAGCAGCCATCTAAAAATTACTTTACCCAGACAATGGTTTAAAACCCCCTGTTGCAGAGGTAAGATCATCTTTCAGTATTACATCTGATGGGCTTAACTTCTCTCAAGATTTGTCCTGAGACCATCCCAGGTTCATGTCAATGACCCTAATGGCTCCTTTACTCTTTATGATTTCTGAATTTCTTTTTATCACCTATCCAAAAATGTGATTCTTTTCTGACTGATAGGCAATTTATTCTAATTTGTCTCAGCTGTCCCACATGGGTCCTTTCTGACCTTCAGAAAAGCTATCAAGAATGTTTTGTTAACGTCAGTTCTCTTCTTAAGGATCAGCTTTAAATACATATTTCTTTTGTCTTGCTGATGATCCACTTGGGTTTCATGGTTGTCTCTTCAAGCTGTGTAGGTGGTGGTCCTATCTGTTTTCTTCTCAAAAATTCTATTACTCAGCATGATAAAACCACGTGAAATCACAACATACACCTCCTCAGCTAATGAATTAATATTCTTTGTATAACTTTCCAGAGATTGTGATTTATTGGAGATATCTGACTCTACTTTACCACAAGTCCACCCACAACTCATATTTCAGAACACAAGTACTAGGTTGGAATCTCTCTCTGCTCTTCTTTTGAGTGTTGGCAATGTATGAATGATGCTTTAAGCCTGGACTGAGGATGGTTGAATGTCCAGTAAGCAGAACTGGATTTTGCTTCTTGATGTCACTGTGCATGCTCTGCCTGCACTGTGGAAAAGAGTTAATAATAACAGAACGTTAGCAGGAAAATGAGATAAACTGACTGCAGCACAAGCTGAAACAGAGCAGACCCTCAGAGACATACTCAACATTCGTGTACATGAGGAACACAGTGGACTTGATGGTACGTGCTGTTATTCTTAATGACATCAGCTGACATGACTGTCAGGCCTCGTAGTCCCAATAACAACCTTATCAGGTAACACAAGAAGCCACCACAAACGTGAGAGCTCAGAAGGGTTAACTCCCTTTTATGTATGAAAACACAGGATCAGAAATTAAGAAGCCTATCAAAGACAAAGCTATCACAGGGTGTTCTGTCTGAGGGCTCTTTCCTTCTTTATGACCCAAATCATGCTTCCACCACTGTCAGAAATCAGAACGGTTACTTTCAATGGATTTTTTTGACCAAGAGAAACATCATTTTTAAATATTCACTGTAAAATGGTGGTTTTATTTTACATGTTTAAATTGGCTATTATGTCTAAATTCTCAAACACCCACCTTGTGGTGAAGAAATTTTAAAGCTTTCAAACACACATGGCTATAGTCTAGTTCATAAAAGTTCTTCATATAATTGACAATTGCCTTTTGACTTGAGGCACTGTTAGGAGATAGTGAATCTAAGGGGAAGAAGGACAAGTGGACGGACATTGGTTCACTGGGGCCATGCTTTCCAATGGTCTGACATAGTCTCTTTGCTTCTCAGCCACCATGAGGTGAAGATTTTATGATATACACTGGCCTCAAAAGTAATGGAACTAACTGATGATAGGGTGAAATTTCTAAAAGTTGAGTCCAAAAAAACTTTTTCTTTTTAAGGTTTTGTTGTTGTTGTTGTTGTTGTTGTTGTTGTTGTTATTGTTGTTGTTGTTGTAGCCTGTGTTTTGTAACAGCAGTGAGAAACTGACTAGTATAGTACATACTAGTCAACTTCTTCCTTTTTTCCTTGGACTCTACCATCCCCAGCTTGGTAGGTTTCATGCTACTCTCAATACCTATGAGATTAATCTTCTCAAACTCCACAAATTAAATCATTGGTCTTAGTTTATTTTCCCGTTATTGTATAAAATATCCCGACTAAAGCAACTTAAGGAAGAAAGGGCTTATTTTTGCTTACATTTCAAAGGTATCATCATGGTTGGAAAAAATCATAGCAGCGGGAGCCAATTGCATTGCGTCTACAGTCTGGAACAGAGGGTGATGAATGTAGACAGATCTGAACTAGATTTCACCATTTTACACAGACCAATATCCCATGCCAAGGTAAAGCTCTCAGCAAAATTAAGATGCATCTTTCCACATGAATTCAAAAAATCATGAAATCTCCTACAAACTTGCTGAAAGTCTAACAGAGCCAAATCCCTCACTGGTGTGCCAGGGGGTCTCCTAGGTCATTCTAGATTCTGAAAAGTTGGCCATACTAGCTATCACATCATGCAGTGTGTGTCTTTCTTAGCCTAGCTTACTTTGCATATAGCAGAACTTTCCAGTTCTACACATGTTATCACAAATGACAGAATCTTATTCTTTAATGGCTGAGTATTTCACATGGACATATCATGTTTTCTTTCTCCATTAGCAGGTGTTTTTATTTTGTAGCTATCGTAAATGTTTCAATGAACACGAGAGTACATTATTCTCTTGGATACACGTATTGAAGTTTATAGAGAAGACTTACCATCTAAAAATTAGTACCAAATGGACCAGAGGCTGGGGAGATGGTTCAGGTGGTACAAAGCTTGCAGTTAAGCATGAGGACCCTAGTTTGAATCCTCAGCCATGTAAAAGAACAGGCAAGGAAGCACATGTTTGCTAGCCCAGTACTGGTGAGGGCAGGGACAGGCAGATCCCCTGAGTCCACTGGCTGGCCAGCCAGCCTAGCTATATGGGTGAAAACCTGGCTTCAAATGTAAAGGTGAAGATTGATCGAGAAAAATACCTGTTGTTCTCCTCAGGTCCCCACATGCATATGCATATATCCATGTGCACGCACCTGCATCCACTCTTGCATGCACCTGCATCCACACCTACACATACTTGAACACATGCATTCACCACATACACACAGAGATGATGAATGGGCAAACTTGTTTATTTACTTGTTACATATTGTTTATTGTCCAGGCCAGTTGGACAATCAAGTGGGACCCTTAGACCCCATGGAGAGGACTGAGACACAAGAGAAAATAAGAAGGCACAGCAAGTCAAGAAGTCTGATCAAGCTGGCAAATTTTTTATTGTTCACACAGGTTATATACTCTGAAAACAGGATATGGGGGGGGTAGGAAAGGAAAGAGGGCTTTGCAGGTGGAGGAAGCTAGCTGCAGCTCTGGGGTCTAACTAAGTTATTCTCATAAAGCCTTGCCATTACCAGGGGTTCTAAAAACATCTATCTAGCAGGATGTTGTCTAAATCTAGAGATCAGGAGGAAGGGTTACTAAGGTGGGTTGCTACGAGGCCTTGTTTGAAATTCTGAGAACTGACAAGTGAGTCATGGGAGGTAAGAGAAAGAAGAATAGTAGATAGGAGAGCCAAGGGTGAGTGTTTGCCAAGAGTAAGGCCTTGCCATGGCTTCCCACAGTTTATCATGACACTTTGCAAAATAGTCTTACGACACCCATGAAAGGGGCTGCTTAAAAAGTCTGAATGTGTATGAGGTTCCTTCAAATTCCAGAAATGCTCAAAAGTTTTAAGATTTAATTCAGACACTCATACTTCAATAGAGGGTTGAAAGCATGATTTGAAAATAAATATAATCTTAGTCTGTTCAATTATCTAAATGCTCAGGCAAAATTCAGTTTAAAATATCATTTACTGTATCTAGAGGATTTCTTTAGCTGCCCATTTTATCTACTGAAGCTAGGGATGATGTAAAAATACATATTTTTAGCATGGCATGGTAGCATACTCCTGTAATACTGGCACTTGGGAGGTAGACACGGGCTCTGTGAGCTCTAGGTCAGCTGGTCTATACAGTGAGTTCCAGTCCAGGCAGGTCTGCAGAGTGAGAATCCATCTCAAAAAACAAAACAAAACAAAACAAAACAAAAGCCCCTACCAATTTATCAATAAGTATGCTTTGAAAGAATGAGTGACTAAAGTCTAATTATATCCCAGCAACAAACCCTTTTAGATGTGTCTTTCATATTAGAACTAGTCTCTCGTGTGTAAATGTACCTAAGTTCTTGAAGGTATATCTTTATATACCTTCCCTGGTGGAAAATATGTGATGTCAACAATTACAGGTTCAAATATGAGCAGCATATTACTTCTAGCAAGCCCTTTGTGTCTGTTGCATTTCATGTGGGCAGTATTTCCTCTCTTCTGTTTTTTCTGGACAAGGACCTGCTTACACAGTACCACACACCACACTTCCTGTTTATTGGTGGATTGAGAAGAGTTAAACAAGCTTTGTTTTCTTTTCCATGTGTCCTCACTACTCTCTTTGTGACATTATGTACCATGTTACCAAATGGTCACCATCATCCATGGTAATTTTTCATTCATGAATATTAACTATCAACAATTAATTGTCTGAGAGCTTAAAAGATCTTCTTTCTACTTCATGAAGGTTCAAAACGTTTCAGAGTTTTACGTTTTGCGGATCGCATTCTTGAGAAGAACCAACCCCCTGTAAGCGGCTCTCATATGACGTGTGAATCTCTTTCTACCACTGAGATTCTCGCTTCAGATTTATGACTCTAGCAAAGCAGAGAAACCACATCTTGCTTTAATGTAATTTTAACATAGTTCCTGATGCAGCTGCTTGAACAGACTGCATACCGTTACACTGATGTTCTATTTACAAAAAAGCCTTATTATTTAGCATTCATGTAAACTTCTCAGCTAGTTCCCTTAGAAACCCATCAATCTAAACTAAAAACAAGCCCTATTCCTTTGCCTTTAGCATTCCTGATATGCTCCACGTAAAAAGCATAAAAGTAGACGACCCAGCCTACATGTTATAGACCTCAGTTAATGTTCCTCCCTCAGGGCATAGTGATTACATTCTAAAAATGATGTCTTTTTTCTCTAGCAGCCAATCACACTCTGAACAATGGTATGCAGGAAGGCACATATTGGTTATGTAGGGGTATGATGTGTACACTGTTGAATTCCATATCCCAGTGTCTTCCTCTTTTCAAGTATTTCACAACACTGATCCCTGGCCCAAGGCCATGTCCTCAAGAATAAAACACTCTTTCCTCATCAAAATGAAAAAAGTCCTGTTCTCAGACCCATCATTTCACCACTTCGAAAGAAAAGAAATAGATTCATCTGGCTCGCCACACGGAATGTTGTTTTCCTGGCTCCGAGTCTCATGAACACTAAATTCAATTACATAATGGACCATGTGATGTGGATACTGCTAGCATTCTATTTGGGTCAGTGGGACTAAGCACAAATAGAATAATCAAAACCACAGTGAATGTGGAATGCTTGTTTGGACTTGCTGGGGACACAGTGGGGAGGGTCAGGGATGTTATTAGAGTGAATCGTGCTGATTCTATTCCAACGTGATGCACAAGTTCTTGTGTGGTGCAAGGAAGAATGCTACATACAATTTTCCTTAGGTACAAGGGTGCCCTAGAAAGTAAGAAAATAGCCAATTATTATCAGATGAGCACCACAGAAAAACCTCCAGATGGACCTGTTTCTGGGTCAGGCAATCACCCAGCATCAGGAAGACAAGGTTTAAAATGTAGGTGATGTTGGCCAATCATTATTCCCTGGTATGATGGCTTTTGTTCAAAAGAATGTGGCAACACAGTGGCATGGCATGATAGAAGTTCAAGTGGATCATTCTACTTGGGGTCAATCTTATAGCCAACTGTCACTGTCTATGAGACTTGATGGGAATGTACTTAATATGTTCAAAATTAAGGGATATTTTTTTTTCTTTTCCAGTCTGAAAATGAAAGCAAAGTATCAACTGTCAACTTTCCTTAGTGTGGTATAGTGGTAATATCCATATAAAATGCTTATTTGCATAGCGTCTAGGGATCAGGGGTACTTAAGCTGTCCTTGCTGTTCAAGTCTTTAAGAAGAGCCCTATGGTTTGTAAGTGCAGAAACCACCCCAGTTAGGATACCTCGCCTTTCCCGTTGCCATCAAAGAGAAGATTCTGAGGTATAGCATGTATAGTGTTGTACCTGGAAAATCTTGAGCAAATCAAACAGAGGTGCTCATCTTACTAACCCAGCCTCAATTACAGCTTTAGCTGCATTACTTATATCCCTTATCCACCAGCCAAAGCAAGTGTCTTAATTTGATTTTTATTGCTGTGAAGAGACACCATGACCAAGGCAACGCTCATAAAGGCAAACATTTAATTGGGCTCTGGCTTAGATTTCAGAGGTTCAGTTTTGGGTTTTGTTTGTTTGTTTGTTTGTTTGTTCTTTTTTTTTTTCATCATCATGGTAGGAAGCATGGCATCATGCAAGCAGACTTGGTGTTGGAGGAGCCAAGAGTTCTACATTTCAATTTGAAGACAGCTAGTATTTTCCATAGCCGGAAGGAAGGCCTCTTCTGCATTGAGCAGAGCTTGTGCACTAGAAGACCTCAAAGCCTACCTACATAGTGACACACTTCCTCCAACAAGGCCACACCTATTCTAGCAAGGCCACACCTCCTAATAGTGCCACTTCCCACGAGCCAAGCATATTTGAACCACCATAGCAAGAAATCAAGTAGAGTTGAAATTATTATTATCACTACTAAACAGAAATACTCCAGAAAGGTTTTATCCTCAGACAAGGATAAAACCTTCATGGCGAGAGAAAAGTCCTTTTTAAGTAAAGAGAATCATTGACAGAAATAAGATGCGTGGTTTTTCTCGATTTATTAGATTTTGTTACAATTCCCCATCTATTTAGTTTTAACAGAGTGGTTGCTAAGACAACCCTTTCCAGATGGAAGCAAAAGACACTGATGGGATAGTCATTGCTCTCAGCTATTCAGACCTCTGCAGGAAAAAGATTTTCTGATTATCTTTCTCCTATGGTGATCATGGGTGTGAAAAAGAATTACTAACTTTTCTAGACTGAAAGGTGGGACTTAGAAGAAAAAGTACTGTGAGAAACGTTTGTATGATGCTGGTCTTCAGGGAGAGAAGGGGACATAATATTTTGTTTTTGATTCATATTGCAATATATATGATTAAAGGACTGTTGCATTATGACATCATCACAAAATAATTTCATAAAAAGATTTAGTTTTACTCTGCTCAGCATCAGAGTGAGAGACTTCCTGGTTCCTCTCTTCTCCATTCCTGATGAAACACTTAATGTCCAGCACTTTCATCCCTAATGGTACCATCTTCGCTTCTTAATGGCTTGAGAGTAGAGCACAGGACGCTGGAAAGAATGGGAAACCACTGAGTGTCTTTGAGTAGATGTTCAGATGGCATGTCACATACCTACTGCCCACTTCACATCAGATACCAGTTTCTTACAACTGCAGCTGGATTCAGTGCACACACCTGCAATCCAAGCCCTGGAGAGGTAGAGGCAGGATGATCAGGAGTTTATAGCCAGCTTCAGCTTCATAAATGTTGAAGCCATCCATCCTAAGCCACATGTGACCTGACTTCAATGGAAAAAGGAAAAAGAAGAGACAAAGGAAGAGGGAGAGAACTGGGAAGAAGTCTGGACAAACGTTTTATACAGTCATCTTGGATGAGCGTATGACTTTTCATTTTCAAAATATTTTCCAAGTAACATATAGAGATTATAATTGTATATTTATTGCAGATGCTGGATGAATTGTTTACCTATAGAGTCTCATTCATCCCTCACAACATGCAGGAGGAGTAAGCTCTTCCAGGTAGATGGGTCCCTAGGGTAACCTTTCCCCACCCCTGTTTTTTTGGTAAACATCAGAACCTGGCTTTGATCTCAAATTTGACTGGCTCTTATTTCACACTCCTACTCACAAATTACACTTTCCTGAAATTCAAAAACACCATTCCTTGACACAAAGGCACAAAACATAGTGTCTATTTCTGTACCACCTCTCTCCTTCAGGCAAAGGCTTTTGCTCTAAAACTGTCCCCCACCTGGAGTGCAAGTGCAAGGGTTGCTGTCTCTCTTCCAACTTGCTTTTGCCCAGTCCCATTTAGTTTTTCCTTTCCTCTTCTGTCTTCCTGTCTTACAGTTACTCCCAGTGGCCCACTAGAAAGTGGATCAATAACTCCTGTTGCCTACCTTCCATTCCAATACTCCATTCTTCTCACGAACCCAGCCAACTATAATTATTCATCAAGTACAGATTAAACGGAACTTTTCAGGGAGTTCATTGTCTACCAAAGCTGGTTCAGAACAAAATAAAACAATTCTCCTTCCAATGAGATTCTATTAGAAAGAACTCCATGGCAACAATTATCACTCCACATAATAATTGTTTGCTTGACCATGGCAGTTGACTACATATCAGTAGGGCACTGCTCTGTTCCTGCTACATCCTTGGGTCCTGTATCTTTCCCCTTAGAAAAAGTCTACAATTCAGCAGAGAAGTAAAGAGTATTATTTGAAAACTTTGACTCTTGTCCTATATAGAATCTGAGAATAAAAAGTTAAATAAATGATCTGCCTACTCTACAAAATACTATATACAGCTTTGAATTGAAATACTAATATATATAGTGTGTATATATATATGTGTGTGTGTGTGTGTGTATGCATGCACACATGTTTTTATGTATATATGTTAGTGCAGCAGGTTTGAAAAGCAGCATAAACAAGAGCATGTTTGTTATAGTCAAGGAACGCCGAGACAGCTCAGCACTCCAGGCAAATTTTTCCAACATGGGAGAAAAATAAAAGGTGCCACAAAAGGGACAGAGGAGGCTAGTGACTTCCACCTACCAGAAGGGCCCTTGTAAAGGTGAGGTTTATGTATACAGTCACAAACTAGAACAAGGTAGAACATGGCTGCCTGCCTTGCTACCACCACAACCCACAGTTCACGTTCTCGAGTTTCCCTAAGTATGTGGACTAGCCACAGAGACAGATTGTTGGGATTACATGCAAGGAACAGAACCTGAAACTGAAGTGAAGGGAAGGGCACAGGACGGCAATAGGCAGTGAGACAGTGTAGAGAGCAGCTTAAAGGTTCTGGCACCACTGGGAGAAGGAGTCAGGCATTACATAATGCACATTAGAACACTGAAGGGTTTTGTTGAAGAAGTGTTAATACTAAGTTCTAGGGCAGGGTTGTTCGTAATATCATTTTAAACTGAGAAAACCTGTAAAAGTGGATTGGCTTGATCTAACAATCTTGTCTTATTTCACTCAGGCTGTTACTACAAAATGCTAGACATTGTGGAGTTTATGAACAATAGGAATTCATTTTCCACAACTGTACAGGCTGAGAAACAGTGTAGTTACTTGCTCATGGGCATCAGGAACTGATACAATTCTCTGGTCTCCTGACACACTATTCCATCTTCGAGGATTCCTCCCTTCATACTCTGCTTCCCTAAAATCATCTCCCTAATATCATAGTTTTAGGAATGAAGGTTTGACATAGGAATTTGGGATAGAAGCACGAACATTCTAAACATGATAGATCTTAAGGTTGTTTCGAGAAGACTGAAAAATGCAGTCCTAGTTTAGAAAAATCCTAGGAAGATTTAAAATGAAAAAATTATATATATATATAAAATATATAAAATATGATATATAATGTATAATTATATATAATATCATTATATAATTAATATATGTAATATATTCATACATAATATATAATATCATATCTAATATAATAATAAATATAAAATATTATATTTAATATATCACATACTATATACTATATAATATATGAACACATAATATATTCATGTATAATATAAGGTAATATATATAAAACATATAATTAATACATATTTAATATTATATATAATATAATATGTAATATTATACATATAATTATTATATTGCATATATAATGTATATATTATATAAATATGACATAAATAATAATACATAAATAAATAATAAAATTTCCAGTATCAAAAAATATAAGTATAATATAAATAATGATAAATATTATTTATATTTATATAATATATATTATATAGTATAATATTATAAATAATAAAAATAAATAACAAATAATATATATACTAATATATAATATAATATGTAAACATATATATACTATATTATATAAACATGATATTAAATATATATTTATATAATATTATTTATATATTAATATATAATTAATATATGTAGTATAACACACAGTAATTACATTACACTATATACATACATATGTATAGTGTGTGTGTGTGTGTGTGTGTGTGTGTGTGTGTGTGTGTGTGTCTGAGAGACAGAGTATAGAATACAGTCTATGTTAGGTCAAAGGCCTAGGGGGCTTTCTGCTAGGTTTGATTGGACCAAACTCATCATCAGATTTTTGTTCAGGAGCCCTGTGTTAATAGCCCTTGAGTATTTGATGGAGGGAAAATGATATATGATTTTTTTCCATAGAAAATGATTGTTTCCATTGATATAAAATGAAATTGTTCTAAATTGGCAGAAAACAAAATGCACAAGATGTTTTCACCTAAAAAGAAAAGGAGAAAGCAGCAAGCTCAAGGAAATGGAAAACTGTTTGAAGTAGGCATGATGGTGTACAGACCTGGAAAGCTGAGGCAGGGGACCATGAGGTAGCCTGGAGTTACATAAGAAGACAAAGTGTTTTCTAAGAAAAAAAAAAAAAAAAAACTCAAATGTTCGATTTTACAAATAAAGACTTGGGAGCCAGATGCTGGGTGAAAGCCTACTTAGCTCAGAGAGACTAACAAAGCACTCAGCTGACCATCCTCTTCAGCTGACATTCTAAAAGAGGAACGAGTAAGCTCTCCTTCTCCACACCGTCTCAAACACCCTCAAACAGAATGTCCCTCCCTTCTACTTCCTGTGTCTATCTCTATCCATCCTCCTGACTTCCTCTTACTCTGTATTTGCTCCCTGGTTGTTTGCTCCACCTCTTGACTTATGGCCGACTTTATTTAATCCCATTTATGATAAGCAGAAAAATCTTGTATTACAGGTGTGTGCTAGGGCTGAGCCACATCACAACTAGAAACAGATTTTTCCAGTCAATAACACAATCTCAGGGTTCACAGTGTGATCAGATATCCTGCAATAACTTAGTCTTAAAAGAAAAAGAAAGCTGAGCCCCCAGCACTGGCTTTTTCAGCCACCATCATTGGTGGCCCCTCTCCTATTGAAAAGAAGAAGTGCTAGTTTACATGAAATAGACAGTTGTTAAAGCTTTCAGCTTGGGAGGGGCTTTGATGAATCTTTATTACTTTTGTGTTTTGTCTTCCCAGAAGCCCCTCTTCATCCTAACTTCTCAAAGAGCAATGATTAACCGATAGTTACTAAACCAGCAATGGAGAGATGGCTCAGCAGTTAAGCACACATCTTGAAGGTGACCGGAGTTAGTTTCCCAGGACCCACGTCAGGTGGTTCACCGCCGTGTTATAGGACTGCCATATTGAGCATTAGTATAAAACTTGGCATCTCTTATCTATTTTCAGCCAAGGAAGTTACAGACTTGGCACAACCCATGCACAGGCAAGGAACCTGACGTTAGATGTCAAATAGTACTCTGTCTATATTGCTCTTAGGAAACAGAATATGAACTAAAATCTGTGCTTTTAAACTCTAGGCCCAGGGCAGGCTAGATGTTCAGCAAGTAACGGCACATGTTTCATAAGTCTCATGAACTCGGTTTATTCACAGAACACACGTAAAGGTAGAAGGAAATAATTAATTCCACAAAATTGTCCTCTGTTTTCCATACACATATCTCTACACAAACCTTCCACACACACAGTTGTAATAAATTTAATGGGGCAGAGAATCATGAAACAAAGACTAGATTATATATCAGTCAATAATTTGCATACTCTCTTCTACCCAATCAGAACAAACACAGTAGTAAGTACAGACAATGATCCTTAGGTAATGACCAGGCAGTTTAACTAACAACGATTCTCTAAAATATAACACTCAACAGTCTAGCCTTTAATGGCTGAGCCATCTTTCCAACTCAACACTCAACATTTTTAAGAAATCAAGATGAATGTTATCACTGTGTTATTTCAGAAGGCAGTTTTTGCTGGGTAATATACATATTACTTTGATTCCTCAGGTCTCAGGGACATGCACCCTCCTGTCGATAGCTACACGGGATGTGTGGCAAAAAGATTTGAACAATTCATTAAATGCGAATGTAAGGCAGCACATATGGGGAAGTGTTTATAGGGTGGTTTGGGAAAGAGGACTGAAACAAATTCAGGTTAATATCCTTACCAGAACAAGCTGGTCCCGTCTGATAAGATCATAGAGGCAATTCTGCCAAAGCTGAATGCGAAGCTTCTGTTACTCTCCAGTGCCTGGGTTGAGATATGCTCTTCCCTTAAATCCCTAAGTCCAATGCCTTTTTATCAATGTTAGGTCTTTGTGTGGGTAATTCTAGAACAGGGCACATAATCAACAAAGCGATAACGCATGCTTTGCTTTCAGGTCTGCTAGCAAAATCCTGAATGGGTGATGGATAGTGCTCCCACTCAAGCCCAAGCTGCCAGCACAGGATTATCAACCGAAGCGATATTAAATGGGGTTTAAATTATTGTTTTAATAAGGCAGAATCTGGATTCCTCCCTGGTTCTTGACCAGAAGCCTTTGTCAAAGAATCAACTTTCCTTTGTGTTTCACCTCCAAAGTTTACGTCATGTAACATGGGAGAGCACTATTATTTAAACTATACAAGCTACCCTGGGTTCTCCAGCAGCCCTTTCTGAGTCTCTTTATAGATGAACTAGTTGGATGTTGGTCAAATTTTAATAAAACCAAAACGAGAACAGCATTGCTTTCTTTTTAGGTCATTGGGGTAAAGAGAACTTGGGGACAGCTAGAAATAGTTACAGCAAAACCAGAGATGAGTCTGTGGGTGTTTGAACCCTGTGAGCACTACTAAGCTTGCTTTCTGACCCAGTCTGCCCTCAGTGAGCTCCAGAAAAACCAAAAAAATGTCAGGTATGGTGTCACATCAGTCAGTTGGTAACCAGGAAGCAAGCTGCCACACTGGCCTGCCCTGGCACTGTCAAAGGGTCTGTGCTGTGACTCAATGTGGCTTGCTTGTTCTTGGAAGGAAGAAAACCTTGTTTGCACAGATGGAAACATGAGGGATATGTAAATGGGCTAGGGACTGTTCTCTCCAGTACCAGGTTTGTGTGCAGCTCTGTCTCTAGTTATAAAGATTATGAGGAATGAGCACCATAACAAATACCACACAAGCTACATAGGTGTTATCCTGGTATGTGTTATCACTTCCTGGCATGGAATCTGGTTCCTGCCATTCACAGTCATGAACCATGAAAAGGAGCTGAATCAGAGAGTGAAGGGGACTGTGGAGGTTAAAGACCTTCACAGGGGAACTTCAACATGATCCAGTTATTGAATTCTAAACTTAGTTGAGCTCCATGCTAACAGCTTTACATTAAGTCTTTCAACTGAAACCTTAGACAAACCTATGAGGCAGGAATTATTAGCCCCATTTGACAGGCCAATCTGTCACATCTTGAAGCCAGCAAATTTTTATAAATCAGCATAACCAGAGTCTGGCTGATGATACTGCTCCTCTGCTAACCTAACCAAAGTCTATTCACTGGAGTCCTGAACACACAACTCAGGGCTTCCAGGAGCAGGGTTTCTGTGCTGGCCAACTGGCCCCAGAGGCAGCCAACATTCTCTGGACTGCATCCCCATTATGGGAAGCTGGAGTGTAGCCTTCTGCACAGCTGGCTGTCCAGCAAGCCTCTGTTTCCCCTTGGATCTCCTTCTGTCTGCTAGTTTATGACACTCAGGCCTTCTTTTAAATCTGGCAGGATCTTAAGTGAGAATCACATTTTGCACTTCTATGCAGCTTACTATTTGAAAGTCTTTACAGAGGTCATTGCGTTAAGTCGCTAACCCATCCTCTTCCTCGCATTTAAGTATGTTACTGTCTTAAATACAAGCAATAATAAGGGCATACTTAGCAATTGTTTGAGCATTTAGTTTTGAATTAATAAGTGGAGTATGGTTGGCCTTTACTAAGGCAGCTGGTGGCAGATTCATGTGTTTCTGGACAGCCATAAGCCTTAATACACGTTTTTAACAAGACAGGAGGGCTTCTCATATCAAAAATCTACGATTCTACCTGTGTATCTTGTGAGCCATAATCTCATTTTTCTCTTCATGAAGATTAAATAATTTGCATCAGAAGCTGAGATGTCAGCCCCAGAGCCTTGCCTGTGGTCTGGGAAACTCAGTCTCATTTCCTTTGCATGAAAATAATGATTACTTTTATCTAATGCTTTCTTGGGTCACAAGGCTATCTTTATAAAAACTTGGTCTTTATTGTCAACCCCTCAGAGTTAGGAGGCTTACAGTCCACCAAACTGCCTGGGTTTAAACCTCAGATGGAGCACATTCTGGCCCAAGCAAATTCTTCAACTTTTCTTTATATCAGGTCCACTATACATGAAGTGGAAGCAATAAAACAATTCCTACCTCAGTTTGGTGGGGAGATGAAATGGGTACATGGGTTTAAAATTTCTGGTACTTATAAGGCTCAGTATGTGGGTTGGCTGGTATTAAAGTAGTAAACATCCATGCCATAATTCTGTAAGCAGAATAAATCTCATTGTAGACTTCCGAGTAATTTTTTTCCATCCTGCTTATTTGCATGAAAGGATTTTTATATACATCCCCGCTCCCCAATACTAACACATACTTACACATGGTGGATTTATTCCAAGTTCCTTCCTTATTGGATACCTGAAAACTGCCCATAATGCCAGGCCCTACGCCTGTGCTATATTCACATGGACATACCTATGATTATTCATAAAATTATGCAGCCACATATTAACTGTAAGCAATAATGAAATAGATTATAAACATGTGCTCTCTGTCTCATTAACATTTTTATTTTATTGTTCCTACCCACATTTTGTTCTCATTTTCTTAATAGGGTATTTTAATGCTTCTATTTGGTGTAGCCAAATTGTCAATACTACAACGTTTGCTCTTTGGGACAATTATTAGGTAGATTAGGGTATTTGAATGTGAGGATACAATGTATCTCATTACATCCTTAGGCTACATTAAAGGATGACAGAGAAGGGAAAGAGGAAATGATCATATACAAAGCAACCAAGAGCATTTAATATTCTTGCTATATGTAACAGCCTACTCTTGTAACTAATCCATCCTAAAATATGGACATTCATCCGTGAATGGTCCCCATGACCCAAAATACATCTTAAAGGCACCTCAAAATGTTACTTTGGAGACATGAGTTTTTATTGGGACAGATCACACTCCAAGCCCAGTTGGACCAAGTATGACTCATATTCCAGTCAAGACAGAAGAGGAAGCACCATGTCACCTTGGTATTCACAAGAATGTGTAACTTGAAACTCCTGTGCTTGATTCTAGAACGTATCCATTTAATGGTTAATCATAGAAAACTGAACAACAGAATGGGAAACTATAGACAAGAATAATACTTTTATATAGATATAATCTCACTTTAGAGAAAAAGAACATGCATCCAAGTGACCACCTTTATGAGACTGTTGTTCATATCCTCTCAAAATGAGGCTGGAGATTGACCATCTGGGCCAGATGTGAGTCACTATGTTCCAGTGTCAACTTGAAATGAATGTGTTGGTCTATTCAAGTTGCCTTGTTGTTACTTGATATTTTTATTTCTTAGTGTCCTGTGTTGCTTTCTTATTAACTACATCCACTTCCCAGATATCATTTTCCTAGGTGTTAAGAGTTCTGCTTCTATTGTAAACAGGCAGATTTTGTGGAAATCTACCAGCCTGAGTAGTCATAGACCTTGTAAATAGGCAGCCTTGGCGGATATTACCAACTTAGATAAGGACAAGTAAATCATAGGCAGAGTCATAGTGACCTGTCCCCTGAACCTTCACCCAGCTGATACCCTGTTCTGAAAGATATCTGTACTCCCCCTGAACACCTATGCTCCTGTGTCATCCCCTTCTCCACATCCTGCATTTTTGTGTTTATAACCCCTGTGTTAAAAAGTAAAAAATTATGATTTGATAATAAAATAAAGATAGAAAACAAAACAAAAAGGAGTTCTGCTTCAAAAAAATTTAGAAATCTGCTTTTCTCCTCAAAGATCTGTATCGTTAGCATTCTCTCAACATAGTTTTAGACTCAATAATCTTTTTCCCACTCTAAACTAAAATTCGCGTTCTGGTCTCAAAGTTTGTTCTCCTTTCTCCTTTACCATTTATAGCACCTGGGTCCTTTTCGTTATACTCCAATTGTTCTCTGTTTCATGAGTCCTTGAAAAAAAAAGAGAAAAACCTTTGCCTTCACTTCTATTGGAAGTTTAACAGTTTTATGCGATTTCAGGAAATATCCACATTTTCAGAAATACTCAACCAATAACACAGATCCTCCGACACCCTAAATACAGCCCTGGGAATACTCCCCTTCGGGCCATACAAATCTCAGTCTTTAATGAGGAGTTTCCTTATTTATTTCAAATAGACCAGTGCAGTAAATTCCTCAGAGTGAAACGTGACTGACAGATAAATAGCACCCAAGAGAATGGATTTTTTAAAAAGCACCCAATGGCTTCTACATTCTCCAGTCGGCTCCTGTGGTGCTTTCTGAAGCATGCTAAGCCCTCAGTGGGTCAGCACAGTTAGCAGACTAGGCTGCCAGAGAGCCAGATGTTGCTGTTGGAGACACATCAGCAACACCTCGTGCGCAGCCACACTCTGCAGAGACTAGACAGCAAATAAACTTTGATCCTTTTATTACAGTCATTTGAACAATCATCATGAGAAGGAGTGGTTGTACGGAGCAGTTGTTTTCTCTCTGTAGAGCTTGCATGAGGCAATGAAGATTAGATGCCAACAGATGCTAAGTTCTTAGTAAAGTAAGAGGAAGAGACTGAGGCAGAATGATCAACTTTAAGGAAACAAGGAATATTCCTTCTGTTCCCTTCTCAGGCGAAATATACCTTGTTCCATGTTTGAGTTCACCAGCCAGTGTTTGGTCAGTGTCCACTGGTAACATTTACCTTGGCATCAGTCCACAGACTTTGGATTAAACACCATTCTTTCCGAACTGACAAAGAACTTAGGTTGCCACCCCCCCCCCTCATTACTTTTGGTAAGAACTTTATCTTGGCAATGAAGTTAGTGACACCTTGAAATCTCCCTTCTTCCTGTTGTCAACCAGGCACTGAAATGACAAATACAGCAATGAGGAAGCATTTTGTGTTGAGTAACAGTTAACTTTACCCACAGTTAAGGTTTCTCCATCTGCTGAAACCGTTTGTCACTTAGATACGTAGACTAGAACATGTAGAATATTTGCTGCACAAAGACAATGGCTCTAACTCCCAGTGCAAAGAATGAACAGATCCCGGGACAGTACAAAGATCAGTGGCTTCCGTCAGGAATACAAGGACCTCTTTTTGGTTTCCTTAAATACCAACAGTCACTTATCATTTGCCGATCTATCTCTAAAGACATCTGGTAGCACCACTGAAAAGGGACACTCCCATCTTTACCCACCATCTTCATGGTGACTTCAACCACCCCACCACCCCAGCCTGAGACATTCTCAGAGTTGTGTCCAGCACCAGCAGTACCACTCTGAAGCTGCCACCAACTCACTACCCTAAATGCAACTGCTAGCATCTTCTCTTCACCACCCTACTCCAAGGTCACCACCATCACCCTCACCCCACTACTCCTGCTCCTTTTCACCTTTGTGTGTGAACAGGAGAGCTGAGGAATGAGTAGGTCCACACGGTCCATCCAGATCATCGCTCAGCAAAGCGGCCCCGGCAACTGTTAAATATCATCTGGCTGCCCCACCCATGTCTCTGCACCATGTGATAGCCCAGCTGCCTGGGGCAGCTCAACCCTGCCAGGTTGGACTGGGACTCTGAGGCCACTCAGTGGAGAGGGGCGATCCAGCCTGGATGAGGAGACCCCAACCTGGTGCCAGAAAACACCTTTCCAATGCTTAGGTTCATTCACTTTCATTTGTACCAATCCACTCCAGCCAGAAGTGACTGTCCCTGTCAGTGTTACTCGTGGTTGCTTTGTTTGCATTACTGTATTCCAAGCTCTTAAGACATTTTTCTTCTAGGCATCTCTTTATAGCTTATCAGTTTTGATTCCTGTGATAAGTACACTACAGGAAGTGATAAAGATTAAATCAACAAAACAGAGAAAAAAAATCCATATGGTTCCCTTCCATTCTCTACCCTATCATAATTCTTAAAAGCAGCCAAATGGTGAGATTTTAATTAGTATGGGGAGAGGGCCACTGTGGATATGAGAATTAAAATTCTAGGACATTAGGCATCAAATAATAAATATTTGATTGTTTTGTTGGTGCATAATTGTGGACCTTCATTTCTATGATTAAATGCTGTGTATCTGAGGCTAAAACAGTGATATTCTGAAAATATCTTCTAAGTAAGGTAATAGACAATAGCTTCTAAATAAGTAATGACAGCGAAACAATACTGGTACAAATCAATAATAACAGTTTGTGTTTGGGTTTTTAATCATTTGCCCTGACTGAGGTTCCCTAGAGAAAAGAACACAAGAGGATTGCAATAGTTTCCTATCATGCTGTACTGTTAAGAGAAATTACTAGGCCAGACTCACAGATTAATTATGATGGTTATAGTATTGGCTGGATAGAAGACCTCTAGATTTATTAATTAGTTGCTTACCTATCTCTTAGTCTTTCTAAAACCTCTTTTTTTTTTACACGAAATTTCCATGAAAGGAGAAAAAACAAGATGGCTTCCCAAGTTCCATAATACTCTGCTTTGGGTTTCCCATCATTTGTAGATAGACTCTGATTTTTAACACATCTCCTGGAATGTAAATTATGATCTCAGTTCATCAAAGAACATTCCTGAAAGGTCTTTATCTCATCAGCCACGATTTCACTGTGGCCCTTTCCAAGTTTCTGTAATCCAAAGGGATTATGAAGGCAAGATAGAAGGAAACGCTCAGAGTCTCTCCTATGAGATAATGGTGATATTTCTTAAAGTATCCTTGTCTCCTTGCAATATTGTCATCAGAGAGGGTCACATTTTCCTCCCTGAAGCAGCATCTGCAGAGACATGAATCACTCTGGAGAGCTGGAGCAGAAGGCAGAGGGGAAGGTTTATATGTTGCAGTCCAAAGAGCTTAATCAACAAAGACATACAGTTTGATGGTCGCCTGCTTTCAGAGATTTGGAAAGAAGTTATTCCTTCCACTCCCAACTCTTTCCTAATACATGTCTCAAAACAAGTGTTCATCTCATCATTATCTGTTCAAACTGCTTGGATTAATTTATTAGCCCATGCAATCAGAAAAGAAGTGGTGCTTGCTTAATGCTGTGCCAGAAACATCAGGATCTAATGAATGGAGTTCTGGCTTCAGGGCCAAGCTGAATGGTTCCTTTGCCAAGTCCATACAGGCTGACTCAATCATTATGCTTGATTAAATATGGGCTTGGGAGTGCACTTCTTGAATCCTTGAAAAGGTAATTAAACTGCTATGACCTGAACTTCCTTATCTCTAAAATGAAGGGATTTCTTATGTACTATGAAGCTATAATCTTCCCATAGACCATTCCTCCATGGGAAGCCTCTGCATAAAACTTCCTTTTCCACACCACAGCATACTAAGGGCATAATTAGCCTTTTGCTCTCGTAGACCTTTCATTTATTCAACAAGTATTTATTGAGTTTCTACAAAGTGTGTGGTATTGCATTAAGTACTGGGTATAGAATGGTGATTGAGCAGATATTATTACTTGCCATGGAACCTATAATCTGGTGTGGTAGCCACATATTAATAAGGAAGCCACACAAATAAGTGGATAATTACAACTTAGATATGTACAAGAAAGAGGAGCAGGATGCCAACTAATGTTTGGACACCCTTGCCCTTGCATAACTAAGTCAAATGTGAGAGTGTGGCTCCCTGAGAGAAGAGAAACTGAAGGAAAACATGGAGAAGAGACAAAAGACCTCCATCATGCAGAGGATGTATGACAGACAAGCTCCAGTGAGTTTTATGCCACTTACATAGATGTACATAGGTAGAAAAATCTCAGCACCAGTTTCAAAGAAAACTCTCACTTACTGTTCATGCACAGTAAGGTGTCATATGAGGTCTGCTTACCTGACTTCCCCTGGGAGAGAGACAGCTATTGAATCATCCCCCAAAGTGTCACATGGTCATAGGAATTGTCTCTCTTTCTAATATGCCACTATGTAGAAGTGGGGGTTAGTAAACCCCAAGAACTTGGTGGAATGTAAGTAAGTACTCCAACTACCCCATTCTAGTTTCTACTGAGACTTGTATATATTTTTTTTTTTTTTTTGGCAAGTATAACATAAAATACAGCATTGACTATGTAGACTTATCTGTATGCCCAGTTACAATCCTGGCTTTTTATAGCTCTAAACCATCTGAACGTGATTAAACATAATTTTACGCAAAGACATAGTTCTGTATTTTGTGTTAGAGCCCATGGTAGATGTGACAGTCATGGAACTTAAGTTCAAAAGGCAGAATCTGTTCAGCTAGCAATCTGTTCATCTAGCAAGCTCTCTGCCCATATATGGGCTGATTTCAATGAATATGGCATGAATGTTTTCTGGGGCTCATGTAGATCACTGAAAACTGTTTTCCCCAAGGTTTCAAACGTGTTACCTGATGCATGCTTACAGATGATGTAGTGCTCGTCTGGGCTACACACCCATTATATTGTTCTCTCTTTTCTACTCTGGCCCCAGCATGACTTGTCCATCATTTCCTACAAGGGAAGTTATAAAGGAGAACACTGAGTGGCTTTTCTGCCCTCACTTCTACACATCTGGGCTTACAAGAGTAAAGCTCTGTCTATGACCTTGACCTTGTGAAATGCCTAGAATTGAAATCTCTTATTCTCTCTTCATTTAACACCAGGTTTGCCTTCTGTCTAGTCCCAACTCAATCGACTCACGCCTTCATCCACCTCTTTTTGGCTTGGTTTCCAGTGGCAAATGCCAAATCCTTGCACACAGTCCGCCATGCTTCTGTGGCTCCCCATACTCTCTATTCTTCACCATGTACCAGCTTCTCATCCCTTGCACCAGTTTTTCTTGCTCCTTACCTAAGGTCAGGACTCTGAACCCACGGCAATCCAATCTTCCCCACACATTTTAGAAGCTACTAGTATATTTCTATTCTGTGATTCCATAGGTTTTCTGCCTTCAACTAAATTCCTGATGATTAAAACAGTTGAAAAATGATACAAAAGAGAAATACAAAAATAATTCAAAATTATACCACACAGAAAAATGATCAAATGTATTAATGAATGTCATAATGTTCTTTCCTAGCCCCTGCCACAGATGACTGCCATATAACTATGACACCATTTTTATTGAAAAGAATACAAGATGGTGGGCAACATACTATTTCACTGTAGTTTTATTTTTTTCAAAACTTGTTTTTAATGATGGTTCTTAAACACTTTAACCTCTCTTGTGGCCAACATCCACCAGAGGTAGTGGAAAAGAAAGGATACGAGGGAAGTGGACCTGTTAGAAATTGTTCTTTGGAGCAACTCCCATCTGTGTTGTCTAGAAATTGGCAGTCAGTTCACAGGTTAGGGGTGGCAGCTTGATCCACTCACAAACACTTCACAGATACACCAGCAATTCAATTTGGTAGAGTCAGCATAGCAAACACAAATCAGCAGTGGTGGCACAACCTAGCAGAAACAATCAGGCCTCAGCCTTGGTGCAAGTCAGCAAGAAGGACTAGGGCCAGCAGGAGCACCAGGAAAAAAGTTCTCAGTTGTGCCTCTCTCAGTGAAGCAAAGATCAGCAAAGACTCGAGACCCACAAGCATTGCACAGCTAGCTCTATAAGCAAGCTTAGCTCAGTCTTCATCACTGTCCATCAAGTTCTATTTATACTCTCTCTAACAGGTTTTGCCTCAGCACGTCTTGCCTCAGCTGAAATTGCTCTGCCAGTCATCCCAAGTCCTTGGAAGCGGTAAGAAACATCACCAGAAATTTTTGGTGCATTTCTTTCAGTGGAGTCCTGACAAATGGAGCTCAATGACACAATGTAAGATGGACCAATGCATGGGTGTTGTGGGCAAAGAATGCCTCATCATGTGTTCTTTCACATGCTTGCTTTAACAGAGCATCCTTTCTCCTGTGTCTGCTTCAGCAAAAGGTTCCTTCAAGAGTCTGCCTTTCACCTGTGTCCACTTCAGCTAAATGATCCTTCATGTGTTTGCCCCAGCAAAACAGCATCCAATACAACTAACTTTCCAAAGAACCTTTAAGTTCCCACTTCATTTCGCTGTCCATTTGCCTATCTGTTACAATTTACAATCACTTGATAGATGGATGCATAGACATCTGTGTGTGTGTGTGTGTGTGTGTGTGTGTGTGTGTGTGTGTGTGCATATGTGTGAGTATGCTTGTGTATTTACTGGGGGACATTTGGATGGTCTGAGAGTCAATGTGGCCATCCAGAACATTACAGATGGTAGAGTTGCTATTTGTAAATCATCCTGAGTTCCTTTTTCTTTAGAAACGCCTCACTAGTCCACAGCACAACACTTGCATAATAATGGTCCTATTAGGATATTCATTTCTTAACCACTAGACCTGTCAACACCTTGCCTTTCATGCCAAAAGAGATAATGTGGATATGCAGTTGAGCAATGAACTGTTGTTATTTTAAGCCAGGTCATCTGTTTTCTGAAGAACTGGGAAACTGTTGGGAGCCGACTTTAAGCAGAAAGCGGCTAGAAAGCAGCTGTCAACTTTGCAGCCATCTGGAGCCATATACCCTGATGAGAGACTTGTTTTTCAAAAGCCTACAACAGCTGAAACACACTCTGATAAATATATTGTTTATCCCACATAGCTTGTTTTGTTGTTTAGTGACCCCAGCTGCATGGTGCACGTGGTAAAATGTTTTCACCTGTGTTCCCCTGCTTGTGCTTATAAATACCCAGGATTTCCTTGTAAGTGTGTGGTGTAGTAGTAGGAGGAGTGGTATGTGTGGTGGAGACAGTAAAGGAGACTTGACTACAGATCCTCTGGTTTGTTTCCATTCTTCGCGTCTCTACCTTCTTCCCCCACTCTCTCTCTCTCTCTCTTGCTAGACCCCGATCTGCAGAACAGAGTGGGCCGTAACAGCTTGGTGCCCAACGTGGGGCTCCAGTAAGTGCTACAGGAAACCAGTACAACGGTCTCATCCCATTTCTGCTAATGCTCTTCTTGGAGAATCAGTGAATCTGCCATTGTCCTCTCTGCACTTTGTCCAAAGGAATAAAATTTCCCAATGAAACTTAATCTTTCCATCACACACAGTCTTCTGTTGTTCTATAGCTTATTTACCCAAGGGTAAATTTAACTAAAATTTAATTTAAATTCTCCCAGGAAGGGAAGGAAGAAAGGGCATCTCGCCATCATATCAGCTAACATGACCTAGCTAACCTGCTGCAGGTATAACTAATGGTCTCTATAAACAGCTGCTATCAATAGGCCCCCAGTTCCCTGTAGACTCCAGAAAATGGAACCAAACACAGACTACATCTTCACATTATAGCTTTCCTAAAAATCTTGGTATAAACCCCAAACTTTCTTTCCAGTGTGGTTTTACATGATCACAAGTATCTTTTATGGTACGGCTTAGTAAGTATCAAAGGTTAAAACCTAAAGCAGTGGTTCTCAATTTGTGGGTTGAGCCATTTAGGAGTCTTATATCAGATATGAGATAACCTCTATAACATATATTTCCATCACAATTCTCAATAATAGAAAAATTACAGTTATCAAGTAGCAACAAAAATAATTTTACAGTTGGGGGTCACCAACACATGAGAAACTGTATTAAAGGGCACAGAAATAGGAAGGTTGAGAATCACTGCTCTAAAAAGTGAAAGGAGTTACCAGCACACGGAGAGCACTGGAAGCTATCAGCTCTGACTCTCAAGCTCATGACCTCTCTCTAAACTTAAGACATTGAGGCAAACCTGCCACTCACCCTGAGAACTGCTATTCACCACACAAACAAGGACCACAATGAACCCTTGTATTGTGTCTATTCCACGATCCTTTGATTACAGCGCCTGATGCCGATGCTGGCTCACTTAAGAAAATAGAGATTTTATTGCAAGGGTTTTAAAGAGCTCTTGAAATCCACAGGAGGCTGAAGACTGAGATGTGAAAGCATCAGCCATGAGTTTCTCTGGAGACTCAAGGAAAGAAAATGAATGGAGTCATGAGGGCACTATCTGCAGGAAGAAAAAAAACTGAAAGATTTCAAAGCCTGACGAGTCATGTGAGCAATTCTTCAAAATTTAATGAGTGAAAATTGATTGATTATTTCTAAAATAAAGCAAGCAGAAAGAAAGAAATTTGGAAGGAGGGGATTTCCCTCCTTCATGAACTATCGCAAACATTTTGCAGACATCAGCCTCTCTGTGCTTACGGCATGCCCGAGATCTGGTGTTGTTATTGCACCATTTCAGCAGGTAACTGAGATTCTGACAGCTGGGTGCCTTGACCAAAGTCATAAAGCAATTAAAAGTTATACTAGATTCCCAGCATGGGCGACCTTGTTCTTGTGAACAGTAAACTCATGGACTATATCATGAAGCTCTGAAAATTCCCCCTGAAAGTTTTGGATGCTGCTGAAGAATATGAAATGACTATGGTAGTAAAAACAAAATTAATACTATCTAATACTATCTCCTTATTTCTTTGAGAATTATAGAAATAGCATTTAGACAATATGCAAGCAAGCTGAATGTATTTGAGCTAATTCACCGCAAGGCTCGAGTCTCTCCCAACATCTGAAGACCCAGAATCACCAATATTAAATATCTTTTAAGCAAACCCCTGGGTAGGTATTCCATAGAGAGACAGAGTATGGTATGAAGCCAGAGTGGAGATCACTATTACACAGATGGTAAGGACTCAAGGGCAGCAAGCCGAAAGGAAAAATGAACGTGTATTTCCTGAGTGGTGTTGTTTTCAGTGATGTGTACTAAAATTCATTTTATTTTATTGTTTGCACAGGGTGATTCACAGAGAAAGCTGCTGGCATAATGTGGTAGTTTGGATGAGAATGGCCTCCATAGTCTCTTACATTTGAATGCTTGCTCTCCAGTTAGTGGAATAATTTGGGAAGAATTAGGAAGTATGGCCTAAGTGTGCTTGGTGGAGTAGGTGTGACCTTGTTGGAGGAGGTGTGACTTTTTTGGAGGAGGTGTGGCCTCTCGAAAGAGGTGTGGCCTTGTTGGACGAGGTGTGGCCTTGTTGGTGGAGGTATGCCAAGCCACTTGGGTGGGCTTTGAGGTTTCAAAAGCCTAGACCAGACCCAGTCTCTCTGTCTCTCCCTCTCCGCTGTGTGTGGAACAGGATGTAACTTAGGGTAATCTTTGCCTAAGTTTTCAAAGAAGGCTATCAGGAGCTGAGGTACATGTCTGAAGCTGAAAGCATGAGTGAGAATGTGGAGTGGAGTGCTCCACCGGAAGCATCTGGCAGGGTGGTGCTGTGGGAGGGGCGAGAAGCTGGTATATGTGGCTAGAACGCTAGGAATATGTGATGAGTATTAAGTGGTGGGCCAGAAAGATGAGCTGATTTCAGTCAGGGATGTGCCTACATCCTGACCCTTGGCTGTGGCTCAGGACCTGCCAGTGACAAAGGTACCATAAACCTGTTTCCTCTGAATGAAAGATACGGTGCAGATCATGGTAGAACAAGAACAGAAAACTATAGGAAATGCGAATGTAGGTTAGAGGCGGGAGAAAGGGGACAAGAGGTCACCATAAGTGTGAAAAGTCTAGGGCACTTGGAGCCTGTGACATGGCGTTTCCTTAGCTTCTTGGGTCACTAAATCCCTACTTCAGTTAATCTAAAACGTAAATGGCAATGGTGACACTTGCCTCATGTATTGTTGCAGGGTTTCAATGTACTACAGTTTCTGTCAACTACCTGTTCTGTGTGTAAGGCCTGGCACCACAAGACACGGGCAGCAGCAGTTGCTGCAATCTGGTTTATTTCTGAGCTTGCCAGCACCTCAGCGTTCCATAGTGTATCTGCGGAAACCGAGCTGACAAGCAAGATGGTGGAAGCAGGACGCTGATTCTGTTCTGGTTTCAGCCAGGATTATTTGTTCAGTCCTAACAGCTAGCATGAGGCCTCCCTGGGGACCCTGGGAAATCACCAGCCACACGGTAACCAAAAGGCAGGCAGAAATCTGAGCAGCCAAGAGGGAGTCGAGGCAGCCTTTGTGGGGAAAACATTTGTTCCCCTTAAAGTAATAGGATGTTTGAAAAGAAAACATGAAACCTTGGAGACGCAGACTCCAACACATACATTGTTGTTACCACTCCCTCCAGATGGGCTCACAGACCACGCCAACTACATGATCTATTTCTTTGCCAGGAACAAACTTACGGCAGAGAATGCCGTGTTCCCGCACAAAATAATCTTTGTGGTATAATAAACGAGATTTGTTTCCAATTGCTATTTTCCCAGAGACAAGCAACCATTCTAATTCTTTAAGTTCACGATTCATTCAAACCTTATAATATCCATACTCGAACTGTGGTTCTGGGTGTTGCTTACTGGGACTGAAAGAATGCCCTGGACTTTTTCCAAACGCTAAAATAATGCTGCAGAAAATGAGTGAAATTAAACCGGTCTAGACCTGAATTGAGAAGACTGTCTGAGAAAGAGAATTAGCTGCATCCAAATTTAGTTCGACGTGCCTCTCTTCATGGGAAGCCCGGGACAGCATAGCTCCAACAGGAGGTAGGCAGGCATTTGGCCCAGGTTAGATGAAAATGCACCGTATGGTAGCCTGGGAGACTCCATGGGTCAGCTTCTCCATTCCCTTGCTGTGACCCGTGTGAAGCAGGACACAATCCACTCCCAGGGTTCCTGATGACGGTGCTATTCACCCTTTACCGGGCTTTCTGTCCCTCTTTTCTCCCTTCACTGACGTCAATGACATCTAACCTAACTGACTAGCTTCCTACACTTCATAGAACTCTTTATTGAAGCTTGTTCTAATTATTCAAAGTGTGAGAAGACTTTCCATTTGTCTTCCTTTATTTTCTGAATAAGTTTCTTTTTGGTGGCCCAGACCCCCAACATTATTTTATTTGGCATTATTATGTAAAAACTTATCAATATTAAGACAATCCAGGGATTGAAGGAGCAGCTTGTCTTCCTGTAAGTTTATATATACATGTATATATTCATATTTGTAAAAAGCAGAAGATAACTTTTTAAGGTTTCGTTCGTGTGTGTGTGTGTGTGTGTGTGTGATGTGTATGGGTACTAGAAGAGGATGTCAGACTCCTGGAAGCTGTAGCCGTAGGCATTTGTGAGCCACTGGACACGGGTGCTGGGAACTGAGCTGAAGTTCTGTGGAAGAGCAGCAAGGACCCTTACCTGCTAAGCATGAACACAGACCACTGGTGTTCAAGTTCTTTTTACCCATTCCCTCAGAATAAATAGCTTCTAACTCTGTGGTAGACAGTTTTGTCTAATTATGAATCTGAAAGGAAATTCACAGCACTCAACAGAGTGGTCAATGCCATGTCCTGGAACAGAAAAGATAAAAAAAAACCATAAAAACAATTAGCTTGTATTATCTCATTAGGTCCCGCTAATAAGTCAAATCATCCTTCTGGCTACATTTCTTCCAGAAAATGGTTGAGTATGATATATGAATAACTCTCCCACTGGCTATCTTCTCTATGTACTTTACCTTTGTTTTATGGACCATTCTTCTTTAGTTTGGTCTCCTTATGAAGGTGGGTCTCATTTGAGAGACAGTCAAACACTGTGGCTATGCTCACAGGCATCAAGTTTCTGGTTTGTGCCTAGCTAAGCATTCCTAGATGTCTTGCTCCATATTCTGTTGCTATAACAGAATTCCACAGCCTGGGTAAATTACAAATAATAGAAGTCTATTTGGTATTCAGTTCAGGAGGCTGAGAAATCTAAGAAGCTGGAACCAGCATCCAGCGTGATCTTTTGTGCAGCATCCAGAGTCAGGCTAAATGTATCCTTTCATCTTAAAGGCCCCACCTCATACCATTACAGTGACGACTGAGTTCCAGCATGATTCTGGAAGAGACATCCAAGCCATCATACTGGTAAGTGTTAGCTCCCCTGTGCATCATTATTTCATTTGTAACAAGAGCATAATTGTTGTAATGATTCCATATCTATGAAAGTCCTTGAAAATGTCTAGTTAACAGTCACTGTTCAGGGAATGGTGGGACGGTCTTTATTTCTCTCCTTTTGCTGTCTTCTGCTTTCTCCCTTTTCATGAAATTCTTCAGGTTTGTACGTTCAACCTGCATCAATAACTACAACATCAAGATGACCTATACTGTTCTCCTATGGGCTACTAAAGCTAAAACGTCTGTGTTGTGGCATTCTGTGACAATATGGAAATGAGTCCATATTAACCATGATGAGATGAACACCAGTCTTTCTCTGTCACATTGACTAGAGACCATTATAGAATGGTCTATAATATAATGGTCTCAGCTTTACTTCCTAAGGTACCAGGGTAAGGCTAGTAAGAACGTGTCAAAGGGATCTACCTTCACAGTTCTCAACTCCCGTATTCAAACAGAGTATCCTTCTGGAACTATTTCCAACAACCAAACTAATTAAGCCAGCATTTGTTTTAACAAGATAGGCAGTCAATAGATGTCAATCCAGTCTCAACGCAGGTTAATAAATAGCATCTAATGAGTGTGGGATGCTAGTGGAGTCCGGAGTGAATGTGAATTCCTGACATGGGTGTGGCCAAATGAAGGATGCCAATGCATCAGACTCACGGGAATGGCAAGGCCTTCCCTTGGTTGAGTATGGTTGTTGACAGTGTATTCAGAAAGTATCATCCACGGCTTCCTCTGCCCAGAAGACTGCAGCCTGAGACTTTTCCCCTGCAGAGTCCCCTAGCTATGGAGAATACCTCACCTCCTCGCTCAGCTGTATAAAATACATGAGTATTTTATACAGTTTCTAGCTGCTAGTATAACTCCATCCCAACCCTACCTATCCCCACCCTTTCTGTTTGTGTATCTGTGTTGCTTCATTTACTGACTGTGATATCTTCCTAGGCCACATCTTGACCCACTTTGTCCGAATCAGGTCAATCGCAAAACCTGCAGCTCATGGTAAATGAGTTCACAAATACAGCTTACAGCATTTTCGGTTTCCCTGCCAAACTCGATTTCAGTAGGCTCGGCTCTTACGTCAGTTGTTACGAGGGAGTCATACTCTTAATCCTTATATCCATCATCAAATTTATAGTATTAAAAGTTTATGTTCACACACACACACACACATGATATTTTTACTATGAAATACAGCTTTCTGTTTTGTAGCATAACATCCTAGAATGCTTGCCAGGTTAAGCCATCTCATGGCTGCTGTTTCTGTGTCTGCATTACTCCTTCAAATGAGCACTGCTTTTAGTTTATGTTTGCTGATGGTTTGGTTCTTGGTAAAATCCATGCAAAAATGATGTCTCCGTGTATGGATCATATTTAAGTTTTCCATAATACTCCTGCTTTTCAACCATTTTCTCTACCATCATTTGATTATTCACCACTATGAATGATATCTTGACCAAATGTTTGTGTGTGTGTGTGGTGCATATGGTATGTAAATGCTTGTGTGTGTGCGCACGCGTGCATGCGTGTGCCTGTGCTTATGTGTGAACACTAAATGTCTTTCTTGGTCACTGACCACCTTACTCTTTGAGGCTGAGTCTTTCACTGAATCTGAAGTTCAACAATTCAACTAGGCTAGGCAGCCTGTAAGCCCCAGTTATATAACTGTCCCCATCTCCTTCACACCAGGATTTGGTCACATGCTATGCACCTCGGGTTCCGAGGCTCCGAACTTATATCCTGTGCTTGTACACAACAAGTATTTTACCAACTGAGTCATCTCCCCAGCCCCCATCCTGGCTATTTTGCCTTCTTTTCCTAAGTAGTGACATCATGTCTTTCTTAAGAAATATTGTTTCCCTTTAAAAACAAACTTTGATTTCCCCTCATTTAGTTTTAAGGCTAAAATTAAAATTTTATAGTGAAATTAATAGTTATTTTTATCCCTCAGACTCAGTAACTGTAAGAGTTCCTGAATGGGATCAGGGGCTAACAGCACTTGTTGCTCTTCCAGAGGGCTTAGGTTCAATTCCCAGCTCCCTCATGATGGCTCACAACTCTAAGCCTAGTCTCACAGGACCCATTACCTTTATTACCTTTGTAAATGCTTCATGAATGTCTCACACAGACATAGATATGTGCAGGCAAAACATTCAAACATGGAAAAAAGTTATTTAAAAAAAAGTAAGAGTCCCAAAGTGTTGCCATTCTAATGGCTGGCAGCGTGAACCTGGGAGAGCTGGGTCTAGAAATGAGGTAAGCTAAACTCTCATGCAATAGCCAACATTATTCAGCACATCAGACAATCTATACCTGATGGTTAAGAAAGGTCACCTGAATAAAGGTCTCATGAGTTCAATCTATATATAATCATAAAAACAAGCTGTGCATGGCAAAAACATGTTTTTCCATAGAGACACATGAAAAATGACAGCTGAGGTAAACCCACTCCTATCCACTACACCTGGAAGGAGAACAAAAACACATTCCAAGAACATCTTGTGTTTTGAAGAAGCTGAGGTCACAAGACTCTTGTCTTTTTTTCTTGGAGTTTTTTCATAGGCACTCAGAAATCTCACACGATTCCATTCTTGGACCTAAAGAAATCTACAAACTTTTTTCTTAGTGAATTGACAAATACAAGACAGTGCTTTGGAAACCTTCACCTAATATATTTAATGCCTCTTGACTACTTTAAAATAGGATGGACTGTTTCCCTACTGGCCAACAGTGCTTTCTGTTCCAGATTTAAATCTGTGAAAGAGCTTTAGTCATGACCCTTCCATTCTGTGAAGGTTTCATTATCAGACAGATCAATAAAGTTTCTAGTTTAAAGTATATAAACGTTTTCAAAACAGTCTCACTCTGATAGTCCTGGTTACAAAAATATCAGTTGTTCTAAGTAGAAAAAAGTACCAGCTGGCCTGGGGTTCAGGCCTGTATGCTTTAACTGGGAGACTAAGGCAGCAGAGACTCAAGTATAAGGCATGCCTGGGGTACAGAGTGAGATAAAGTGCCAGCCTGGGAACTGAGTGAGCGCTTGGCTAACCTGAGCAAAGTCTCGGGTTTAGTTCTCAGTCACAAGACAAACAAATGAATGAACAAACATAACACAACAGGAAAGATAAGTAGCTAAAGGGGAGGGGGAGGGGAAGAATAAAGAGAGGCCTATTATATCTCTATTATTCAGTCTCTGAGAGATAATAAATTATTTCATCTTAATGCAGGTTTGCATTAAGGCATCCAGAGGCCAGCTGAAGATGTCACTTTGGATCTTGCATTTTGCTTCAGACAAGTTTATAGGTTTTCTTATTTTTTTCTTTTTGACAGCTTTATGGAAATTTGTTTTCTAAAAAGCTTTAACCTTCAGCATATTATCCCACTCAGTCATTTTATCTGAACATTTAGGGTCATATGAAGTTAAAGTATTTCTAGAAAATACTAAATGTTTAGAACTTTTAAATGCAGGAAAACCTACACAGTGATAGCAGAAGTTGATATACCAATGGGATAGGGAAAACCTCCCAAGACCCTATGTCCAGGTGTAAAGCCATGGGCAATTATCAGCTGCCGAGAAAGGAAGAGTCAGTAATCTCCAAGGATGTGAGTCTTTTCCACAGGATCACCTGGAGAGTTTATCCAATCCCCAGTGGTCAGCTCTGAACTCATACACACATGAGCAGCACTAAATGGATTCAACAGGCTGCATTTATGTACACTCACAGTGTGTGTGTGTGTGTGTGTGTGTGTGTGTGTGTGTGTGTGTGTGTTTGAGAAAATAATGATAAAAGAAACCAATCATTTGAAAAGGGAGTCAGATGAGCCAGAGAGGAATTACAGTGAGAAGAGGGAGGGAAGAAATTATGTAGAGCACTCACTTATAAAATTCTAAAGAAGAAGAAGGAGAAGGAGAAGGAGAAGGAGGGAGGAGGAGGAGGAAGAGGAGGAGGAGGAGGAGGAGGAGGAGGAGGAGGAGGAGGAGAGAAGAAGAAGAAGAAGAAGAAGAAGAAGAAGAAGAAGAAGAAGAAGAAGAAGAAGAAGAAGAAGAAGAAGAAGTAGAAGAAGAAGAAAAGGGGAGGAGGAGGAAGAACAGGAAGAACAAGAAGAAAAGAATAAAAAAGTTTAAAAAAGAATAAATGAAGCAAAACTGCAGATCAAACTAAATAAAGGGGTTATTTGGGCTATTTCTCCACTTTGGAGTGAGTATAGTAGATCAAATAAAATTTACTAATATTATAAATATTGTAGTATTTAAATAATAATAGAGGCTTGTAACCAGGACCAAAGTCTGCACACTAAACAGACCTTCTGCCCTTCCCTCACCACCTGTTTGGAGTCCACCCTGTTGTCTTACTCACATCCCTAAGAATCTACTGACTTGATTTCTGTAACATCTGACTGCAGGGCATGCTTATATTGTTATTTTTCCTGTATCATATCTTACAGCTTTATTAAAATGTCCATGTTTGTAGATAATCAAACTCCTGTATAATTTAATGATTTTAATAAGTGTATTGGATTTTGCAATCATCACCTTGAATACATGATGAAATACTTTTAGAACTCCACTGAGATCTTTCATGATATGTATTACTCGCATCGCTACCTCTGCCCTAAAGCAACCACCCATTCATGTTTTGTCTTGATAGAGTCTATTTTCAGAATTGTCCATAGAAACCAAATTATACAATGTTGGTTTATACTGCAGTTAGTATTTTTGAGATTCATCCATGCCAATAAGCATATTAATAAGTTTTTCCTTTGTTAATCACTCGTTGTAATGGCAGCATTTAATTCCCTCACCCATTCACCCTTTGGTAGGTCCTGGGCCAGTCCTTGTTTAGAGTTACTATCCCAATGTAGTACTCTTACAAATATTTCCATATGAACCTAACACAAATGTTTTAATGTCTTTTGGGTAACACTTGTAGTGGGCCTTCTGAGCCACCTGGGAAGTGCCTAGGTGACTCTGTAGTATATTGCTGTGCTGCTTTAGAAGGTAGCTCTGCAAATTCACATTCTTCAAGCAGTGTGTTTGTTTGCAGCCTCGTGTTGCCACCAATACTTACTGTTGTCCGTCTTTAACACTTGAGTCATTATAGTGGATGGATATGCTACAAGCTATACATACCTATAGATCTAAAAAACTGCACTTTCAACCAAAGTCCCAGACAGCTTTTAAAGCAAATCATAAAAGATATATCAAAAGGCAGCAAGTCTAGAAAAGCCAATACAACTTGGGAAAATGACAAAGTTGACAGACCTGCAATATCTGACTTACTCTACTAGTGCATGCAATCATGATGTCACTGAGTAAATAGGCATACTCATATGTGACTTCATATGTGACAACTATACCATCAGACAATATTACCTAGTGACATCACATCTGTCTTCATCTATAAGCATGCTCTGTGAGGTTCACACAAACATCAAAGTCACGCAAGGACACCCTTCTTAAGATGTGTCTATTGTTGAGCATGATATGACTGTATTCAGGACTATGGAGTGTCTCTGTAAAGACAGGCAGATCAATAAAGCAGAAGGACAGTTAAAAATGTGAACTTATTTAAAATATGTTTTGTTTTGTTAGTGAACTTATTGGGCAGTTCCTCAGGTGAACTTTGTAAAGGACAACATTTTTTTTTTTGCAATGCCAAAAGATTGGACACACATACTTATTGAGGAAAAGGAGTCATATATTATGGAATCACAAGTTCTTTGGAGCATGCATCCACTCACTGGGGTAGGCTGGGAAGTAGAAGGATGAGAGTGAGTTGGGGCTGAGTGTGAGGCATCACCTCAGGGAATTTGGCCTGGGCCACCTCAGAAAGTCTCACAGGGATGGCAACGAATCTGGCTTTGACTCTGCTGGAGAGAGACAGTCACTCCAAAGTTTTTGTTCTGAAGGGTAACATCACATGACTAAAAGAAATAATATGGCTGACTGATGAGGCTGAGGTCTTAGTCTCAGAAGAGGTGGGGGCATGGGACACAGGACAGATAGGCTGGTTAGAGGTGGATCTGGCAGTCACAAGAGACCTTTCAGAGAGACCTTAGGATAAATGTTGGTGAGAGAGCGGAGGGGAAGAGAGAAAGGAATCAATGAAGACAAGCTAACAAGAGAGGAGATAAAGTGTTATCACACACAGTATTGAACTCCAGAAGTCTAAGAGGACAAATCAAAAAGTAGAGATGGGCTGATGGATTAAATACTTCACAAAGAATAAGCAGCTTTAGGCTGAGAAAGGGTTTTTGAAGTTTAAGTATGAAGGGCTATTTGGTGAATTCCTAGCATACAGTATCAGTTACCTAGGGACCATGAGCCCATGAAGGCACAGATTTCCCTAAGGACACTCTAGCAAATCCCTCTAAATTGAACATTTTATCCTGGAGGTTAGCTCATTAAGAGTTCCAAAAGAGGATCATTAAGACTCAGGAAGTAAGCAATTCACACATCTGAAAAAGTTCCTGAAACTTACAAGATTCACATGGTGTCTTCCATCCTTAGGCTTCATGTGCAGTAATGATTGCTAACAGGAGGAAAGTGAGATGCCTGCAAGTCATGCAAAGGGCTCTGTTGTTTCAGTTTTCATTCACTGTCTCCCATGCTAAACTGAGCTTTTAGGATTAAGCTATGAGTTTATCATGTTTAACCCCTTACCCATATTCTTGTAATTCCAACAAAGTCATTGTTTAATAGTCAGAGTCTGGTGGTATCATTTCTTTGGTCTGTCACTGGTTACCTATTTGGAAGGAGTAGATGTTCACATCTCCCCAGGAATAATGTCACACAACAGAAAGCAAGGACAATAGCACCAGTCAGACAATGAAACTTAATTTTAGGATAAGCAGGACCTTCTGTAGAAGGAACTACTAAGGAGGACCAAGAATGTAGAAAATGGGAAGAGTTATAGAGCTAAAAATTGATTGAGGAAACACCCCAGAACTTCCTACATACTTGTAGATACTGTCTTAAAAGTGGTTTCCTTTTATATTTCTGAGATGTTTACTTTGTTCTCATAAACATGTTTAAAATACACCAATTTGCCAGGTGTAGTGACGCATGCCTTTAATCCCATTGTCTGACTGGTGCTATTGTCCCAGCACTTGGGAGGTAGAGGTAAGTGGATCTCTTGTGAGCTGGAGATCAGCCTGGTCTACAGAGTGAGTTCCAGGACAGCCAGAGCTGTGACACATAGAGTCTCTATCTCGAAAAACAAAACAAATGAACAAATAAAACACACCAATCTTCATTAACCCCATCTCTCCAATCACATATAAAATAATCTCAACTGGGATTGTCCCATTTGTCAGTTTATGCTTCGCTAGGACTTGTGAGTATGACAGGCCAGTTTGAGAAGTACCAATCAGCCTCTCAAAAGGTGTCTATTAGATACTGCCCTACAGGGATCCTCTAATACCAGGTGTCCTAACAGCCCTGTGCACAATCTGAACTGGATACTGCTTCATCAATAACTCAGCAGCATGCCTGTGGAGGCACCTCTTTGGTTTCTATACACAACATCTGTGGCTTGCCATGCAGGGCAGCCTGCCTTCTTCGTAGGAGGTAGGCAGGATCAACTGAACAAGATTTGGGGAATTTCACCCCCCACATACACATCCTTCTTTAATTTTTCCTTAAAAGGCTCACACCCAGTTTCATTTTCACACACAACGAAGTCCTTTGTACTTGCCCATGACCAAGTCATAGAAGTAAATGTTTTCTTTTAAAAAGAAAGTGGGCATGGATGACGGGCACTCGAGTGGAATGTGAATAAAGGCTTTCCCCCAGCATTACCAAAACGCCAAAGGAAAATAGAATTATGTTGAGCTTCTAATGTGGCAGCAATACTTTCCTTTTTAATTAATTTTTTTTGTTATTTTATAGTCCTTTTCTAAACCATGAGGAATTTTAGAAAACATTTCAATTTAGCAATATTGGCTTAAAAGAGCTAAGTCTCTGAAGTGAGCAATACTGTGAGATAGTGGAGATTAATTACTCTCTACTCTCTTTTCCTGCAAAACTTTTCAAAATGACTCTTTCAAATATGCTTTAATGTCCCTGTATGTAGAATTCATTCTCAGTTTTCTACACAAAAACTGAATGTGAGTGACTAAACCAGAGACAGTTCCGTGAGGCCAAGCAGAGTGAGTGGCTCAGAAGGGCTGGACCCCAACTTTGCAAACTGTGGTGCAGACACACACATGCATACTTGCTATGCTTTAATTTGAGGTACACCTGCTTTTTTCAGCAATCAGATGATGTCAGCATCCCAAGCGCCACTCTTCTCCCTGAAAGCAACATGCTCAAACCTTTGTCAAATCTTCCTTTAGAGTAGAGATCTAAGGCATACACAACCAATAGAATCTTCAGGTGTTCCGCATTGTGATTTCTCCAATAAAAACAGAACCAAGAAAGAAAGTCCCCCCCTCCCACCACCACCAAAAATGACATCTTAAGCAATTTCAGATGGCAACTGAGCTATGTCATGCTTGCTTTGATTGAGGAACAAGGCTTATCAGAACTTTGAAACGACACATGAGTGACTTCCAGTGCTGTACAGTTTCAAGTGTTCCATAAATATTTATTTGCCCTGGCTTTTACCTGAGGTCTACATTATATACTGTGACACAGCCTATATACATATACATATATGCATCTATGCTTAGATTTCTGAAGGAGAATCCCATCCGCTGATAACTATCTACCATGTATGCTATATTCTAGTGAGTCCAGATGTGCTAAGAGTTTTGTTTTGTTGCTCATGATTTCTCACAACAGGATTTCTTTAAAAGTAGACTTTCTAAATCATGAAGATAATTGGTACCTGTGTCAGACACTACACATGTGCCTACTTTCACCGTGTAGACCACTTACAGTCTAGATGTGAGATATTCTGGAGGTAAACTATTAATTCCAATATGTGCTACATTATATGGGGGAAAATGAAAAGGGACCCTGGTTAAATATAAGAAAGCAAATGTTAAAAAGATGGCCAGAAATGACCTCTTCAGAAAGAGAAATAAACTGAGACTCAGGGGATGGAAGAGAGGCAGACATGCAGGGTGCAGGAAGGGGGGCAGCATTCCAGAGAGGCAACCACATTCCAGGAGCCTGGAAGACCTCTGAGGAACTGGCAGGAAGCCAATGATCTCCCTGTGGTGAGAGAGGAGAGGGTGTGAGCAGATGAGGTCTGAAGGAGAGGCCTGAGTGGGGCATGCAGGGATTTGCAGGCAATCATACAGAGTTTAGATTTAATTCTAGGTGAAGTGGGTAGCCCTTGAAAGATTTCTGAATTATGCCAAGTCAGGCAATGCAGCTCAAGTTATTATAAATGATCCTGTGCTTCCAACACCATTGCTCAGTGCGTAACGGTGCGTTTTCAGAAAGACATTTTGCCAAGTTCCAGAAAAACCGATTGGCTCAGCATGGCCTGTGGGGGCAGTCAGAGGATGAGCTTACACAACCCAGACTGAATTAACAAGTGGGTGACTCCTCTCGTTGAATGCTTGTGATGAGAGTGTCAGAAATAGGCGCCATCCCAATTCAAGGCCAAATGCTATAGAGAAATTCTCGTTCTGAGTCTCAAATTTTTAAATCCTTGCAAAGGGTATGTTTGTGTAGAATCTTTTGAATGTGGCATACAGTTTGCTGGTCAATAATGCCCACTTTCCCAACCTGTATAACTGAGAGCTGTAGCTAAGGGAAGAGGTGAAGGAATCTGTCGGCCAATTCTTAGGTATCTCCACTCTCTTGCTTCTGTGGGAGTGTGGTTCAAGCTTGGCTGCCACTCTAATATCCCTTCTAGTAAATTCCATCTGAGGACTATGTAATTAATCTCCATGTGGAAAAAATATTGGTGTTTGTTTCTACAATGCCTATGCCTCATCTGAACTGAGAATTATATTTACTCTTTATCCTTGTCTCTTTCCCAGAACCATTTCATGCACAGGGTAATAAACATGTAAGAGGCTCTGCTCTTAGCCTTTCCCTTAGTTAAACCATCTGAACCTGAAACTGTGCTTTTCTTAGTGTCTTAATTCCAGGATTTACAATAAAGAGACTTTTCTATGTTGCTGTAGAAAACCTAGAATTCACCGTATTATTTTAGAAGAGCATTGTCTGGAGGCAGAAAGAGCTCTTCGGCTATAACCGATACAAGAGGCAGTCTTTGCTAGTCATCTTTGGCCATTGAACCCTCTAATTGTATTTTTTTCAGCATTGTATGCTATACTTTAAAATTTTTTATGACTCACACTTTCTTGATAAATGCCTCAAAACTTATTTTCCTGTGTTATACTAAAATAAAATGGCTGGAGTTCACATATACCACCCTCTCAAAAATGTTTGCATGCCGATTGGATTGCAGCATTTTATGATAATGAGAAAATTTACTTGATTTTCTTGTATATAAGGAACTACAATATTCTAGGAAGCTCCCTGTCCCTAGCATATCATCTTAGCTAGAACACGTCATATGCATAAAGCTAGCCCTGTTCATTATGACACATTTTCTGGAATAAAGCTAACATTTATATTATTGGCATGGACTTGGTGACAAAGTAAATCTTACATTCTCAAAAATTCAAGGTTGGATGTGGAATTAATGGAAAATCAACAGCTTCATAACTACGCTTAAAAATCAGTTACTTAAAAAAAAGTATGGGGAAGAAAAGGCTAATTATTTTTTTAATTATTACTATCTGTAAATGTACCCTGATCTGGTCAATTCAAGTACTAATGAGTAACAGCTGGGGTTGAGGCACAATTATAAAAATAAATCACTTTCGACTGGTTATGTTTTCTTTAAAGAAGATCAAGAAGACACTTCACTGACCCAAATGTGGATGGATTGTGTTATTCTCCATGTCAAGTTTAAAGCTTTTCTATGGACATGTATGATGGTGCATCATATTACATGAATGTATCAAATGAGGTCAACCCTTGATTAGAGAATAAGTAGAAAAATCACACAAAGTTGATACAAAGAAGAAAGATGTTGGTGATGTCCTCATTTGTAGTTCTGTCTTCCTAAGCGTCAGGTAAGTCCTCAACACTATATTCCATAAGCTAGACTTCTATAAATGCAGAGGCGTTTATTTTGTAACCTGACTCTTAGCCCCAGGGTAGTCTTCATGGTGTCCAGCTTTAGGGTCCCTTCAATGAGGATCATTTACTTTCATGTAAATATGGAAAAAGCTTTCTCTTATATATATAAAAAAAAAAGTCCAGTTAATTTTGCTACTGAAAATTAACAATGGATGATGTTCATGGATGTTCATCCCACCCTGGAATTTCGATTCCACACCGACTTGGTTGAATCTTCTACTGATCCACAAACATCAGCTTCAGGATAAAATGCTCTTGAAAACTGGGAAGAGAAAGAGATGAGCAACATGGCCTACAGAGCAACATCACGTGGCCTTCTTCCCCATGCTCTTTGCTTATAAGCAGTCTTTCAGAAGACGCCGTACGCTAGTCTATTTTTCTTTTTTTAATAACTGAATACTACAAATGAGGAGATGCATTTTCAAATAATATAAATTTACATTTTGCCATTGTGATGGATTATATGTCTGTGGTCATAGCCATTTTCTAGCCTATTCTGAAGAGTCAGTCCCACGGTAGGATAGGATATGGCAGAGTTAGATGACTTACTGGATCTTGTATCCTTTCCTTATTATAACTAATTTATGATCTCATTTAATTATCTAACCTGGGACCTGGTGTCATTTGTCCACAACTCAAAACAGGGATTAAATTTCAACGTGAGTTTTGGTGGAGACATTCAAAGCATTACAGGGTAAATAGTCTTCCAAATCACAAAACTATACCATGTTACCAACACTGAAATGCACATACATAGACACACAGACATACACACACACAGAGAGAGAGAGAGAGAGACAGACAGACAGACAGACAGACAGAAACAGAGAGAATCTTCTTGAAGAAACACTATGTTGTTGTGGTTGAATGAAGTAAAACTCCTTTTAAAAACTCACCCACTGGAAGTATAATTATATTCATTATATTATAATATGATTTGTGGTAAATGGCTTTCTGAAAAACAAGTAATTCACAATAGAATTTGGGGAAAATAATTTAAAATAATACCCATGGAAATGCCTTTCTTCATCCAACAAAGAGCTAGTGTTAGACTGTTTATGGTCGAGTTTTTGCTGAGACAACAGCTGCGGTGTCTGATGGGCTGTTCTTCAACGCCACAGCTGCCGCCAAGAGAACATCTTCTGAATGAAACACACCAAAGTCAATCGCTCCCCCACTCTCAAAGTGAACGTTCTTGCAGTCATTCTAGGGAGAACTGTAGTCCCTACATCCATTTAAGTGCCCGATTTGCATGATTTCAGTCTGCTTTTCCTAAGAACAATTGCCACTGTTAAAGAGAATAGTTTTCCAACTTTGTGTAGGCAATAAAAGGCTCTAAGAAATTGTGCACTGATGGAAAAGTCCATATAAATACACTATCTGTATTCGATTATCTGCTGCCAAGAAAATTAAAAGATAATCTAAATGCTTCCGGAAGTGATGCTGGTAAACAAACCTTCCACTTCAGTGATGTAGAATTTCTTTGTCCAGTGAAATTACAAAAGGCAAAACCTGGAAAGACTATGACTGCATTTCATTCTCTGTCTTTAGTACTACTCCTAGAACTATTAGTAGTAATAGTCACGGCAGTAGCAGTAGACAGAGCTCAGGTTGCCACATTCACCCAGCTTGTTCTTTTACCCTCTGAGCCATCTCACCACCCTCTCATGTCCTAACATTTATAGTACTATTCCCTTGAGTTTATGTCCATCTTCAGTGATCTCTGCTGAAATTTTATTTTAGTCCAGATACATTATAATAAAAAAAATTCACTCCAAATCCCAACAGAAATACTAAAGAAATTTACTTTCAAAACTTAAAAGTCTTAATTCTAAAGTTTACATGGAAAAATAAAATAAAAATAAACAACAGAATCTAGGAAGACTCCGGGGAAGAGTAATAGAGGGAACTTGTCTGGACAGCTGTTTAGAGACACTCACAGATGGGTGATTTAAGCAGATCGAACAGAGTATAAATAATGAGGTAGGCCACACAGAATAGAAATTCCAGAAATAGATTCATGCATTGGGATAATGCGGGAATTTGGACATTTCATATCAATAGACTACAAACACACTTGAATAATTGTTTAGTTCTTGACTGCTAAAGCATAGTTGATAAGTAATCATCCAATTTGAGGACTTAATTAAATTGGTAAAATACAAATAATCCTAAAGTTCACAAATGATAATAGAAATAACAATACCATGCGAGCTGTGTGACACCAATGCAGGGCTTCTACAATTACGCTTTTAAAGGATGGGGATTCAAGAGATATGTATGCAGTTTCGGCAGGGGACAAATTCAGAAATGGTAAATATTTTCATTTTTGTGAATTTTAAGGGAGTAAAGGAAGCATCAGAAATTCTGGAATTTCTAAGGAATTCACCAGTTGCACAGTTGAGAAATTAAATGTGCAGGAGACACAATGGAGAATGAGCTGAGTAGAACGAGTCAGTCTTCTGGGACTTGCACTTTTCAATCTTGTGTGTTCATCTGGAATGCATTATTCTAAGATCTGTCCTTGCTAAACCCAGAAGAGCCTTTCTGAACTTTCAATCATATCTGTTTCACACTAAGAAACCTACTGTACAGTTTTCAATTAATTCAGTGAACTGTAGTTTTATGTTACTCAGAAAAATCATTTTCATTGAAGACAAACAGAAAGTCTAGAAAGAGTGTCAGGTACACAGAATCTGAAAAAAATGTGACTTATAGGGTAGGCATGAACAACATAGTCAAATGGAGTGTCAGGGTAATGAGAGAGTTATTTCTTGGAGTTTAAGCATCTAAACTTTCTAAAATAGTACCTTATATTTAATAAATATTGCTGAATAAATGAATGTAACAGAGCAGATGTCACAGTCTGGTGAATACAATGAACACAGACATTGAGAAATAGTCCCTTTTCATTTATTATTTAAAGTTATTTAAGCATAGGCTACTATTTGGTTATGTTATCCAGAAATTTTACAAAGGCCTTTTTGAGGGGTAAACTTTGTTGATTTCAATGCATGTCCCTTCTTGAAGTAGCTTGAGAATATCTTTAATAAAACATTAGATTTTTTTGTAGATAAGTAAATATGTGGTTAAAATTTTACTTAGATTGCATAAACCAGTAATTCTCAATCTGTGGGTTACAACTCCTTTGGGTGTAACATGTAGTTTTTTGTCTTTAGCTCTGAGATCAGCTGCTCTACCAGCCCCCACCCAGGTGCCCTTGAATCCTCAGACAAAACATACACACATAGTTTGTTCCTTTTCAACTTGCCTTAGGACACAATTGCTGGCTGCTACTATCTCCCACCTGGAAAAATGTGCCCTTAATAATATTTTTATCTCCACTCCTGCCACCTTCCCTAAATTTCAGTGGCTAGTCCCATTTAGATTCTGTCAAACATCCCTGGCCATCCATCTATCATAGTGGCCGAAGGCCCCAGCTCCTTCTGAGACTTCACATGGTGTCTGGCTTCTTCTCCCTCCAAAGCATGGGAAAAATTACCTCTCCTTCCTTGAATCTCTTTTTCTTCCCTGGACCCAGAAGTCCCACCTGTACCTTCAACCCAGCAATTGGCCCCTGGCTTTCTTTACTGTCAAGAACCAGTTGGGGAACAAGACCTTAGCATCAGAATTTCTCCCTTCATTTGGGGGTTGAATGACTCTTTCACAGGTGTCAACTAAGACCATTGGAAAACACAGATGTCTACATTATGATTCATAATAGTAGCAAATTTCAGTTATTAAGTAGCAACAAAAATAATATTATGTCTGGAAGTCACCACAACATGAAGAACTGTATAAAGGGTTGCAGCATTAGGAAGGTTGAAAACCACTGGGCTGGACCATGGTGATAAATTACTTGACCTCTTAAAGTCTTAATCTGAACATCATTTTAGAGAGTGTCTAACTCGACATTATCTTTCAGGGCCAAGGCTAATAGCTTTGAGGCAAGAAGCTAATCAGAAGATAATTTAAAACCAAATTTTTCCTTAATCTTAAGTATCTAATATCTCTTGGGACTTCATGATAGCTTATACTCAATCGGTAAATAGACAAAGAAGGTAGGAAACAGTGCACTGCTTCTTAGAAACCTCACATTTCCTTCACCATTCCCATTGTTGAGGACCATGATGTGGCTAGAAGTTAGATGAAGCATATAGCCCAGCTAGAAACCAATATGTAGCAACTGCTGCACAATAAGAGTAGAGTTAAAAGTCTTATGACCAGCAGAGCCCGGGTGTTCAGTGACTCTTACCCATCATCATACAGCATTTTCTACTTTAGCTGATGGACCAAGGAGAAGACTTGGTATGGACAGCAACACTAGGAAGGGAGATATGATGTCCAGAGTTTGAGACTACTAGGTGTGGGGACAAAGGATGTAAAAAATAAGACCAGATGCACAATAGTGACATAAGGTTAGTACTTTAACTTCTTGTGCAGAGAGGCAGGAAAGCCTAGGCAAAGTCTTCTCCAAACATGGCTTGCTGCAATTGTCTTGTACTTACCAACTTGGCAGGCACCGCTTTCCCTTAAAATATTAACTTTAGTGTAACTGCATAATGGATTTCATTATGTTTTCCTCGTTATCATTACACTTCGGCCATGGTCATCTAGATTGTATGCAAGGTATATTAAGAACATGCAGTTCATACTGTAGCTAGTAATCAAGAAAATTTTAGCATATTTACAATGAAGTTTTTCCATTCACCTTAATTGACACACTGTTTATTTTTGTTTGGATGCAATTATTTCTGCACATCAGCATTCTATATATTTTTAAGTAATTACTCTAAGGGAAAGTTATTTAAGTTTCAGAACAAGGTTGTTCATACATTGATAAATATGAAGCAGCACCAGTACTCACAGGTCCAAGTCTCTAGAGAACATTCAAATCAGTTGCCAAAGCTCCTGAGCTAAAGAACTGGATGTCTGTGAATGTACAAAACCTCAAGACTATTGTTAAAATTCTAGGTAAATTAAAAGTTACTTGAAGCAGAAACTAAACAGATCTTTAAACCAATGGTTCTTCCCTAGAGCACCTCTAATCATTTCAGGAGAAAATATGGTTTTATTTTTTTAAAGTTATGAAATTTGGAATCATATTGAGTGTTGAGGTAAAATGTAGACAAAGTCACCTACACAGTAAACTCCTTACTTACAAGTGACCAACTCAGGCAGAGTGGAAATCTTTGAAATCCATATACTGACACTGCTGGAATGGCAGATACCACAACGCACGACACTGTAGTAAACACCAGCTTTCTATCATTAGTTTCTTTGGAATGGATCTGGAAGTGTCTGACTTAAGTATGTATGAAGTTGAGGAACTGAACTGAGAATAATAAAAGAAATTTACTCCAAATTCCACCACAAATACTAAAGAAATTTATTTTCAAAACATTAAAGTTTTATTCTAAAGTTTATATGAAAAAACAAACAACAATATCCAGGGAGACTCTGGAAAAGAGTAATATTGGGAGCCAGTCTGGACAGCTGCTAAGACATACTACACAGCTATGTGATTTAAGCAGACTGAGCTGAGTATAAATAATGGGGGCCAGACAGAATAGAAATTCCAGAAATAGATTCAAACAGGAATTGGGATAATGTGATAAACTGGGCTTGTCATATCAATAGACTACGAATGCACTTCTTAACAATTACTAAATGGGCTAAATGGACAGTAATTGGGGAATAGAAAAAAAAACTCTTCTAAGAAAAACTCCACATTAGAAAAATGCATGTTAGAATAAACCTAGGTTAATAAAATAGGAAACATGGATAAATTTATTTATTATTTTTAACTGGGGAAATTCTTTTTAAATATGATGTGAAATTCAAGATCAATATAAGGGAAAACTGACAAAGCACATGAGATTGTATATGGAGAGAGAGAGAGAGAAGACAAGCAATAAGAAAAATATAATGCAGGTGGGAAAATTATTCAATATCTATTATACAGAAAGATAAATTTTCTTAATATGTAAAGAGGTATTTACTATAAATCAAGAAAAGTCCCCAAAATGTAACAGAACCATAAAGAAAGGATATGAACAGGGAGTTTACAAATAAATGGCCAATAAACAAAAGATTGTCAATCCCCACTCATAGTAAGATAACTAAAATGTACAACTACACAGTTGCTTTTTTTTTTTTTTACTTTCCACCTTGAAAAACTCTGAAAGTTGCATTGCATGTAAAAAAAAAAAACAAAATGAAATTCTCCAGTGCAGGGAAATTTGGCAGATCTAACAAAATTCAAGTATGTATTTGATTCAGATGTTTTGTTTCCAACAATCTGTCTTACTGATCCACTGACATGTGCACAGGATTTTTTTTTTTGACTGCATTTACTGTTTTTAGCATCAGCGAAATACCAGACACTCCCCTCCCCCAGTATCCAGCAATAAATAATTAGCTAAAAAAAAAATATACAGCCAATCAGCGAAAAGTATGTGGATTTTTAACATGAGGAGCACTGTGCTGGGAGAGGAGAGACTGGCTGCCTGCATTGGAAAATTAATTCCTGTGCAGAGGAGCACTCATATTCTGTAAAAGGCACAGGGAGAATGTGTGTGTTTATAAAGTGAAACAACAGAAGCATAAATCAACTGACATCGTTAATTTATCAAGAGAGTTGCAGAGAAGGTGGAGAGCTGAGTATGGACTAATCTAGTGGGGGAACAGAAGTAGAAGGCCAGGAAGAAAAGAAGAACAATGTGTATGTCCAGATGGTTACCAAGTTACAACAGCACAACTTGCATTGTCAACTTAATGAGGACAGGAAATCGCTATGTACTCAATAGAGACAGAGCCTCAGGGCCAGGACATATGTGGGGAAGCCGGCAGAGCCATCTTAAGTCTATCTCCTGGATGACCACCTGGAATACCAACTGACATTCAACCACTTGTGCACAGGGCCGAACAGCCAAAACTTTACAGTGACTCTACTGCAAAGCATGGTGTTTCGTAAGCTAGATATTGATTTTTTTTTTCACTTACAACATTTTCAGCTTACAAAGGATTTATAAGGTACCCTTGTAAACTGAGAAGTATCAAGTACTGTATTTCTATGTGATTTTTGATCAAGTGACCAAAGACGATTACCATAGGATAGGTCATAGGATAAACACTCTAGTCCTCATATAACGGTAGACTTTAGGGTCAGCAACTGCAGTAGAGGTCTATGCTGAAGAGCTCAAGTACAGTATTCTAAGTCCAGAGGGATAACAGGAGACAAAACACAAAAATAAGAGCCTGCCTGGAGCACAAGGCAGAGTTTTTGGAGTTTCATGCATCAAGCAGGAAAGCAGCTGTGGCATCCAGCTTAAAGTAAAGTCTTGTTCATTGGCTGAGTGGACACATAAATAAAGGATACTGGAGACACCTGTTCTGCACTTACCCTGCTCGATGGAGAGTGACATCCGTCCTTGCCTGCAGCTGCTTCTGGGACACTGGCTCTACTGGGTCGGGGAGGGGGTGAAAGTTCATGTTGACTTTTATTGGATGAACTTAGCTAATATTTCAGAAAAAAAATCAGATAAGACCTGGCTACTTAGAAGCAGTTATAAAATGCAGCCAAGAGAGGGAATGAACGTGGGGATTACAGAATGCTTGGAAAGTCCCTTGTTACTGACTATAAACGCAGGGAGAAAGAATGCAAAGGCTGTGAGAAGCTAAGAAACATGACTTTCTGGCAATGCTCAGTCTCAAGGTGTGGCTTTTGTCTAAGTCCGATGACCTCCAATGACATGCCAACGTGGTGACCTCCAATGACATCCCAATGTGCTGAGAGAGTCTGTATGAAAAGGAGCAAGGACATGAGGTTTAAAGATTATGTTCACGTGAAAAACTGTATGTTTATGAACACACACACACACACACACACACACACTAGTGAAAGTGAGTCAGTCCACAGCCAATTAGCTCTCCAGGGGATTTATAGTGCCCCCCCAAAGAGAGCAATCTCAAGGAAAAGACAACTTTAAATGTTGCCCCATAGTCCTTTGTGTCTCACATGCATTCCTGAAAGGGGCGAGAAGCAAAGCTGCACAGCCCTGGGAGTCATACACCCTCCAGGAAGGACTCAGTGGTGGCTCCGAAAGGTGGAAGTGGAGTCACAAAGATTAAAGGCAAGGAGTCTCTACTATAGAACACGATCAAGTCTAAGCAAGTCACTCTATTCAGCTCAAGCTCAATCTTCTGAGGGGCCTTCAAGCACAGCTATAATTTCCATTCTCAAAATGGAAATCCGAATTATAATGATCTTGTCCCTTGCCTCTGCTTCAGTATGTGGTGTGTGTGTGTGCGCGTGTGTGCGTGCGTGCGTGCGTGCGTGCGTGCGTGTGTGTGTGTGTGTGTGTGTGTGTGTTGGGTGAGGTTGAAAGAGCTGTATTCTCATGCCTCTCGTGTGTACATTTCAGAAGATATGTTCAGAGCTGATGAATAGTGTCCTGATATTAAAATAGATGCAGTGAATAAACTGGTTATTGACTATGTCTTCTAGGGACTATCCAATGAATAACGAATCATAGAGTTGGCCAGACTAGGGCAACTCTTGGCTTACTAATTGCCTTCCTTCAAGATGCTCTCATCCAGATCACCTTTCTCAGTCTCCCTTTCCTGTCTCAGGAAAAGTATTTCTGATAGTACACACTCCATCTTCAGAGTTCTTCAGGATGATCTTGGAAGCCATACGGCAAAGACTTCAGAACCTTCATCCACCCGAATCGCTGAATGACCACATGGTTGAAGCCCATCCCATCTCTACCTCCTCAAATCAACTCTAAGTGAAAATTTGCACTGGTTTATGAAGCCACTGAGATTTGAGCTTGACATTATAGGAACCAACAGACATTCATCCAGGAGCTGACATCTTCAAGGAATGAAGGTGATATACGCCTGGGGAAAGAACTTTAGGTGACTGTACTTGGCCTCATAGCAGATAGTTCTGTGTTAGAGATTTGTGGAGAAAGGAGAAAGAGCAGTCTAGAAGTACCAAAGATAATTAAGAAAAATGGCCACAAGACCTTAAACGCCTGCTTATATGAAGAGTGCGAAAAATAAAGTATCCACCTTTTATGAAGGATGAAAATGTGGCCAGGCCACCAAAGAATAGCCACATTTTAACTGAAGAAGAATGGGAAGAAGACATCCACACACTGAATGCGAAGCAACATACGGGACCATATGGGAACTAAAATCTGGTGGAGGGAGGCAGCCTTGAAATTCTGTCCTTTGCAGAGTGGTGACTGACATGGACAGATGTGAAAATCTTGGTAGGTCCCAATGCTGAGAGGCTGAAGATCTTATCTGTTGAGGGGTCGGAAGCAGGTCAGTTCCTGCCCATGACTACTGCTGATAGAGGATCAGAGTCCTGCCATGTATAGTTTTAGTTGAAAGTACAAGCATTGTTCTGCCCCATAGAGTAAGACCTAGAGAGGAGAGGTTTTATTCAGATTCTTGCGAAGGTTCGTTTTATTCCAGGCCATTGGTTCTGTCCCCCTTAACTCTTCCTATGTTCTCTGGGCTTCCTTAGAAATGTTTTCTTGTACCTTGAGTCCGTGTGCTTATTGTATACTTTCTAAAGACAGGCCATGTTTTCCCCTCCTTCTGAAAGCCCAACCATTTCAGAGGGTGTCCGTTCAAATAGTGTCACTTCTAATATGAGCTACTGTTACCCCATGTACCCACACCAACTGATGAATGATTTTCATTTTGGTGAACTTTCACAGAGATTAGATCCACCCACCTGGGCAGCATTTTCTATTTAACATTGTTTCATACATATTAGACTCTGTTGCAATCGCTCTGACTATTTCCTTCAAGCACATTCTTTGGGACCCTCAGGTTTGATTTATTTTGTGTCTAGAACTTATGATTATTTCTGAAGGTTTGTTTCTGGGTTCATAATTCTAGACTGTACAAGTTCATAAAATTTGAAAAAACAAGTATTCTGTTATCCCCCGTTGTTGCTATTGAGAACTCAGCTATCTCTGTTATTATATTACATTGCAACATTGTATTTACAACTAAAACACTGACCTGGCATTTGCCATGTGCTATTCTGTTTTGAATTCTTACTGGATATGCGCTTATTTGTTTTTATTTTACCCCTTGAGTTTAAGGCACTGTCACTTTCCTTTCTACATTACAAATGAAGCAAGTTTGCCTGGTTGTCACCCAATTAAATATCTGGGTACTCTCTGGTCCTAGGGCTATCTGCCTTAAATTCCTGCACTGTGTTCTCTCTCTCTCTCTCTCTCTCTCTCTCTCTCTCTCTCTCTCTCTCTCTCCATTTTAATGAGGCATATATTTGCTTTTCTTCCCTTGCTTAGTTTCATTTAGGATTTATTTAACACGCTGAGGTTAAGGGCTAGTATCTTTCATTGAAGAAAGACATATTTTCATCTGTTTCTGGAAAAGTTGTCTTCTCTTTTAAATTATTCTTTCAAAAAGATCAATTTGGGAGATGATTTGGTGGGCGAGAGAGCTTGCCTTGCAAGCCTGAAGACTTAAGTTCAAGTGTCCAGCACCAGCTACGATGACCTATGTATAACACCTGTACTGGGACAGGGGGTGACACAGGAGGATGGAGGTAGGTCACTGGCCAACCAGTGCAGAAGAAAAGGTGAGCTTCTGGTCCAGTGGAAAAGTCTATCTCATGGGAGTAAGAAAGAGCAATCAAGAAAGAGATGGTACATCCTCCTCTGGCCTCCTTACAGGTAAATACACCCATATGCCCAGATACACAAAACACATACACATGCACATACACACTCACATATAAGATATATATATCTCATACGTACAAATAGAACATTATTAATAGTATTGATTTTCTGTGTACTTCATGCCTTTGCTCTGTCTCATGTCTTTCCACAGCCCAAGGCTCTTCTTTCTGTACTGTAATCTGGACCCTCTCTTGGGATTGGTCTTCCATTTGATTGTTTTTGGCTGTGAAAAATCTGTTGTTTAGTCATTCCAATTCATGTCTAAATGAATCCTTTTTTTTCTTTACACTTGGAAGTGCTATCTAGCTCATTTTAAGTAAAAGTCCCCACATCTTGAATCCTGCTTTTCTTCATGGCTCTTTTAGTTTATCCCATGTTCATTTAAACCCTGTGGACTTTTCATTTGGCCGCTTTATCTCTCACATCTGTAAATGGGATTCTTTGCTTTATTATTTCCATGAGTCTCATTCTCAAGTCTGTGTTTTCTTTTGTCCATGTGACTTCTTTTTAAGTGACGAGATCATGTACTTTTGAATCTTAATCTAGGGGAATCTTCAAAATCTGGATTTCTTTCTAAAATATACATACTTTCTTGAAAATGATTTTATACACTGTATTCTGATCATAGTTTGATAGTTTGTTTTCCCCAAACTCTCTACCCACCCAATTCCATATTCATTCTCTCTCTCTCTCTCTCTCTCTCTCTCTCTCTCTCTCTCTCTCTCTCTCTCTGTCTCTCCTCCTTGTCTCTCCAGAAAACAAACAGGCAAAAACCAAACCAAACAAGAATACAAAATTACAAACAAAACCCGCAATACACACACACACACACACACACACACAGAGAGAGAGAGAGAGAGACAGAGAGAGAGAGAGAGAGAGAGAGAGAGAATGCACATACAGAGAAATGGTAATTTACAGGGAGAAGACCAGTAAGACAAAACAATGTCCAAACAAAGCAATAGGAGACAGAAAGTCTACAAAAACATCACTGAGTTCGTTTTGTGTTGGCCATCTACTGCTGGGGATGGGGCCTACTGTTAAGTGTGGTTAACAGCCCAATGAGACTCCATTGGAGAAAAATGAGTTTTCCTTTGCAAGCAGTTGTAGCTTCTAGGTTAGGGATGGGAGCCCATGCCCACCTCCTCCTCCCAGTGTCAGGATCCCATCTGGCCTGAACCCATGGCAGCATCCACAGGGCCTGCATAGGTTTCCAATTTATAAACCCTCAAGAGGCTCAGTGCTTGCTTCTGGCAGGTACCAGGGAGCTTGTCAAGTGTAAATTACACTTTAAATAATGCTTTCAACTTCAAGATTTAGATTTTTCGTTTTCTGCAGTCATATGGACCTGTGATTTCTGACTTCCAAACTATACAAATTGGTATCATAACTTGTCAGGAAACACATTCCTATTTTGCTCTACACAGAGCTAAGTGTGTATCTTTACTTTATACTGCCAGGGCTATGGCTGCTTTAGGTCCTCTGTTGTGAGAAAGAGACAGCAACTCTTAAAAACACTGCCTTTTGAAGGGCCTGCTTTTGTCAGGGAAAATCTCTTATTATTCAGTATAGTGAGAAATCTTGGAAAGAAGAGGCATCTGCAAAGACTGATTGTCTGAGGAGAACCACAGGAATATGTAGAGGTAGAATGTCACCAATCCAGAGGATAATTACATTTTTTTTCTTGGGTTAGCTTTAGCTCTTAGGCCTGCAGAAGAGATTCCCCACTTTTTGCTATACCAAGCCTCTCTCATATTTCCACCCATGAGTTTTTAAAATGCCTTGACTTATAAATTTCTTTGTTCTCTTACTATTAAGACTCTACAAAATTGCTTCCACATTGGAACACAGAACCTGTGGTGATTTAATTCTATGTTTCCCAGGCCATGGCTACTCAAATTTGGCTCCAGAATAAATTATTTCTTAATAATTTTGAGGTGATAGCTATTTTTTTCTTTTACATTGGCAGTTGTGGTTGTTTGAATAGGTTTGGTGCACAGACTCATGTGTTTGAATGATTGGCCCATGGGGAGTTGCACTATTAGAAGTTATGGCCTTGTTGGAGTTGGTATGGGCTTGTTGGAGGAAGTATTTCACTGAGGAGATGGGGTCTGTGCTTTGAGGTCCTCTCCTATGTTCAGGCTCTACCCAGTGTGAAAGAAACCCTTCTGTGTGCCTGTGGGTGACAGTCTCCTCCTGCCTCCCTTCAGATAAAGGTGTAGAATTCTCAGCTCCTTCTCCAGCACCATGTCTGCCTGGATGCTGCCATCTCCCAGCCATGATGATAATGAACTGAACCTCTAAAACTGTAAGCCAGCCCCAATTAAACATTGTTCTTTATAAAAGTTGCTTTGGTCATAATGGTGCCTCTTCACAGCAATGAAACCCTAAGTCAGTTATTTCTAGTAATTGTCTTGGGGATAATTATACACACATTTTAACAACACTGACAACTACTGGCTGTTATTAGACTAGCTGCATCATCAACACTCAGTGCCTTGTCTAGGGTTTCTGTTGCTGTTGATAACTGATAGAAGTCAGGACAGAAACTCAAACGCAGCAGGATCAAGGAAGCAGAAGCTTACGCAGAGGCCATGGAAGGATGATGCTTATTGGTTTACTTCACGTAGCTTGCTCAGCCTTTCTTAAAGAACACGGGGCCACCAGCCCAGAGATGGCACCAACTACATTTGCTGGGTCCTCCCTCATTGATCACTAATTGAGAAAAGGCCTCACAGGTGAATATCCTGGAAGCATTTTCTCAACTAAGGGTTCTTCCTCTCTGATGACTCTAGATATGTCAATTTGGCACACAAAACCAGCCAGTGCAACTGTCCTCTTGTCAACTTGACACACAAAAAGATCACTATTAAGCCCAACTCTTCCTTTCCGTGTCATCCCCAAGATCCATAACTTTAAAGGTCCCATGGTCTTCACAAACTGAAGCACACTAAAATTCAATTCCTTTAAAATAGCCAATCTCTTAAAATCCAGAGACTTTTAAAATTCAAAGTCTCTCACTAAAATATTCTTTTACTTCAAGAGGGGAAAATCAGGACACAGTCACAATCAAATTAAGGCAAGATCAAACTCCAGTTATTCCAATAGCTGGGATCTACTCACAATCTTCTTGATTCCTCCAAAGGCCTTGGACAACTCTTGAGCTGTCTGTGTCCTGGACTACTCATTGTTTGACCCTACCTGCCCTTCGGGGTTGGAGGTGAGATGGTTTGGAGTAAATGATACAGATTATGAGAACAGGTGAAAAAGCCACAGCAGGCTCATCTTACTGCTCTTGCAAGCTCCTTTAACACCCTTCACCCACACCCTATTGGTCCCAAGAAACATCTCTCCGAAGCAGCAGTTTCTGATTGGCTGGCATTGTCTGTGTCAGCAATCCTTGGCCTCTCAGGCAGTCTTCAATTAGATCCTCCTGCAGGAGATGCCTCTGTGAGTGTGAGGTCCCTGGCATTTATGCAGAAGCAGTTCACTGTTCCTCCTACAAGGAGGAATGAAATTAAGTGACCAATCCACACCACTGATCTAAAGTCCTACACAATATATTAACTAAGAATTTCTATATAATACTCGAGAAGTTACTTAGAGCTTATGCAGATGGTAAGTTATGGTGAGACATTAGAATGGCTGAGGAGAGAGAGAGAGAGAGAGAGAGAGAGAGAGAGAGAGAGAGAGAGAGAGAGAAAGGGAGGGAGGGAGGGAGGGAGAGGGAGAGGGAGGGGGAGGGGGAGGGGGAGGGGGAGGGGGAGGGGGAGGGGGAGGGGGAGGGGGAGGGGGAGGGGGAGGGGGAGGGGGGGGAGGGGGAGGGAGGGGGAGGGGGAGGAGGAGGAGATACATCTAATGGGAAGTAAGAGCATCAAAATAAATAAATTCTTTTTGATGGAGGTATTTGAGATGGTTTAATCTAAGAAGAATATTAATAATATTGTAATAGTGTTGATTTTAAGCTGATAATTACAATGTAGCCTTCCAAGACATTAAAATTGAAGCAATAGGAATATAATGAGTTGAATGGTGGCCCCATAAAGATAAGTCCAAATCTAATTTTCAGTAGCTGCTTGTAAATTGTAACCTTTTGAAAATAGAATATCTGTAGATGTAACTAGTGATCTAGAAATAAAATAATTTTGGATTGAGGGCACACAGTATATTCAAAGACTTACATTCTTAATAGAAAAAGAGAAAGAAGATCTAAGATACTTCTGTAGAAGAAAAGGGCTGGAGAGATGTCCATTTGAAAGCATGGTTCAGAGGCAAGTGTCTATACACCAAGGAATTCTAAGGCATGCTGATTAGATCCTCCAGGAGATCGAGGAGACCCAAGACAAGGTTGTCCCTCAGAGCTTATACAAGGAACTTACTCAGTAAATTTGTTTTGGTTAATCAAATCCTCTGAGATCTTAAAAATCATCATACCACACTAAGTGTGAGCTCAGGTCTCTTTCCAGGATGTCTCCAGATACGGTAGGATTCTAGTTATTGATAAAACTTTCTTTCACCTACTCTTTGAAACTCAACCCTTGTTACCACTTCTGGAATGGCCCCTTCCTCTTCTACGTCCACTCAATCCTCTCCACTCACTACACTCACTTCAGGACCCACTCTCTCCTCTATTATCCAATAATAATAAATAATGTTTACTGAAATTTCTGGACCCCATTACTATATGCCTTCAGTCCTTGGCCTTCTGAACTTCATTTAAAAGAGACCTTAAAACATTGATTAGGTTGCGATTCTCACTTTGTGTTTACATCAATACCTCTTAGAGGCTGTGCTAGAACCAAAGTATTGTCCCTGTCTCCAAGACACAAGGTTCAGAAGTCTTAGAGGAAGTCATGACCACTGTGAGGCTGTTGCTGCTGGCCTGGAAGACCACATTTTAACATACTGTTTGGTTAAGTTACTTGCCCAAGTATACTCAACTCCCACACTGCACGTTCAGCTGGGCTTTGTACTCAAGTACATAACTGGAGCCTGCTCAGTGATGTTCCATTAAAGCCTTCTTTCCAGATTAGGCGCTTAGTGATTGTCAAGCAATTGACAGTTAATGTAACTTGGGTTATTTATTATTCCGTGTCTCTCCAGTGAGAGCACATTTGTAACAAACCTCTTGGCAGGTGCATAGCATAGCACTCTGTCTAATCATGATGCTTAGCAAAGCTTGGCCGGTTGATGGACACAAATCTCTGCTAGATTCAGACTATTTTGACTGAAAAGACCTAGGACTCCCTTAGGCTAGTCCTTGGCATGAAGGTTGATTGTAAAAATATGTGTGGTGGTAAAGGGAAAGAATTGTGGCAGGGATCTTACTCACATTGACATGAGCTGCAGGCAATCTGGTTAGTCTCATGATCATTCCACAGCTATTCTTTGATTTCTTCTCTACCCATCTTCCTATCCTTACTGTTCTCTACTAGATTCTCTGCATAGTTAGGTGAGTCTGATTAGCAAGGATAATGACTACTATCTTTACTTGGGCAAGAATTTTCGTACTAAGTGAAGTAATGAACATGTTCCATTTGTAGATTGAAGGGAAATGGGTCATGGGAACATCCTGGTCTCATCTGGGTAGGGTCTCCTGGCCCAGAATGTAGCTAGTTAGGTTGTGGTTCTATTATTATTAAGCCAACGAACAGGAAAGTCCCTCTGACTGACAGGTCTAGAACAAAAAAATCACTTTTTACCAAGTCTCCTTGTTATAACTTCTGATTATAACAGGCATTTGAAACATGCCTTTGAAATACATTCTGCAGCTCGTAAGGTTTCTTCTCTTACATATTTTTCTTCATTAATTCTTTGATGCGATTTCCCCCATAGTTTTACGTGTAATATTATATTCTCAATGGAGCATTGTAATAGAGCCATAAAAAATGAAGGAGAACAGTGTAGGGCTATTAATCTCCTATCCAAGAATGTGAGAATAACATCTTAATTTCACATCGCAGAGGGTGGGAATAGATATGGGAAGGAAGTTCTGTCTTAGGTGAAACAGTACTGATAGTCCAATAAATTCAGATGTCTGCAAGTGCTTGCCCACTTGGCAGGGCCAGAATGTAGCAACTGATACCTTTTATGCTTTGAACACAACCTATATTTTCAGAAAATCTTGAACAGAGATTGTGTTTTACCTTGGATAGCTTACACATTCTTTTAATTTTTGTCTTTTTTTTAAATCTGCAAATGAGATATTGTATGTTAAATTTCCAAAGGCAAACATACAATGCTTGCACTGATCTTACCAAAAGATTGTTTCTAAAACATGTGTTTTCTAAAATGCCTTTATTTTTAAAACAGTTCACAATTCTAATATAATTTTTAAAGCCAGAGTTTCTTTGTTTTAAAGCAGAGGTTCCATTCATACTTTATTTTGTTTTTTCTTTGCTAGTTGATGCCCTATAACTTCTGAAGCCCTGTCTCAAATTTCAGAATTTTATTCATCCATAAAACATTTTTCTGAATGACTTCTGTCTTGAATAGGTTACTAAACCAATATATTGTATTGACTTTCCTACTTGGATTCCTCTTAAAAACATGAGTGTTCTGCCTTGGGGGTTAGTTTTCTATTCTAGTTTCATTATTCCTGGAGCTCACTGGAGCATACATATTGTTCTTTTATTTATTGGAATTGATATGCTCAATGTCATCTTCTCAAAAGATCATCATAAGAACTTAATTATTTCAGTGTCCTTTGTTATTTTATAGCTTCAAAGTAATATCTTCTATTTATGTAATTATTTCCCAATGGGGGAGACCATTGGATATAACAGTTCATGATTCTAGTAAATTATTGTATATAAGCATTTACCAATAATATTATTTATCATCAAAAATAACACATGAATAATTATAGTGATTCAAATGATTAAAAAGATGCTAAATTGATCTACTTGAAGTCTGATATGGTTTTCTAAAATGAACTAAAACATTACCATTTTTTATACTTAAGTCATCTCAAATGACACAACTATTTATTGTTTTATGTTAGTAGCCAAGTCAGTGCCTACCTTCCTTTAAAAGGACAGGGAGGAAGAGTAATGTGCCCTTGCAGTTAGCCCCAGTCAAACCTGTTTCAACCATACCTTTGCCCTGGTCAATTTTTATTGTCATCTTGACATAGAGTCATCCCGGAAGAGGGAACATAACTAATTAATTGTCTAGATCAGATAGGCCTGTGGTCAGATCAGTAGTAGTCTTAATTGATGACTGATATGGGAAGCTCCAGCCTACCAGCAGCAGCGCCATTCTGTATATATGAAAGTCAACTGAGCAGGAGCCAGTGAACAAACCAATAAGCATCCTTCGTTGATGGTTTCTGCTTCAGGTTCCTGCCCTAATTTCCTTCAGTGGTAGAATGTAAGCTGGAATTGTAAGCACAATAATACTTTTCTTCTCTTAAGCTGCTTTTGGCTTTGGTGTTTATCACAGCAACAGAAAGCAAATGAGAATAGCCTTAGACGTAAGACTTTCATAAATGACACCATGAGATCAGACATTCACAACAGTGTACAACATTTTGTCACTAAAATGTGAAAGTCCAACACTAAGAGACAGGCATTGTATGAGCTCTTTGCAACAAAAAAAGGTTGAAATCTACTTTAATATTACCTGTAAAACTGCAGGAAGAAACTCTCTTTAGGAGAAGTAATATGACCTGCAACGAGTTCTATGAAAGCCATTATAGGATGTGGGGGGTGGGGTGAACATCTGGATTCCTTCTACATCATCAAAAGCCTCTGGTTCAGCCCCTTAGGAATTCATTTATTCATTTTTCCAGTCAACCATAAGATTAGAAAGGGGAAGGTGAAGAGGGGGTGAGAAAACAACTTTGATTTGATTAAATTTTTCTTCCAGTAAAAAAAAAAAAATGAATATATTATGGTCACGCAGAAATGAAGACGGGAACAAGGAAGCGAGTCTGGCAGTGCCTGAAAATAACCGCTAATGAGCTGTGTTTGTGTCGCTAGCCGTTGAAACAGTTTCTTGTCTTTTCAGTCTTTTCCTTTTTGACACATACCATGGCACAGCATAATGTAGAGAGGGAATTATTTTATTTATAAAGAGTCAGGATCCAACTTTCCCAAATTGTTTCCCCCAGTCTGTTCCTAGGCACTTCTCCTTGCGAGTTTAAAATGGCAAAGAATGACTTGTATCATCCTGCCTTATATATGACCCAATTGAACTTCATTCACTCCTGCGGGTCTCAAAGATGGCGTGTAGAATAATATGTTATAGAGCACCAGTGGGAAATGTGGCCTATGGGCCGTCTGTGTAGGTTTGCACTGTATAATTTAGCTTCAGTTGACTTCAGGGGGTGAATAGCCTAGAAGAGGCATGCTCTATAATTTCCAGCAGAATTTCAGAATAAAGATCACATATGGAACACTTTTGGTCTAATAGTTTTACCTGTTTCTCAACTTTCCCAAGAATATGTATATATCTTGTTTGTTTTCATGTTCTCCAAAACAGTATCATAAATCTCAGATTGAAAAGACGCAGAGCTAAGAGAGCACTAATAGCTTCCACGAAGCCAACTCAGAACTGTGTGAATTTCATAGTGGAAGTGAGTTAACCTTCCATGGATTTGTCCTGCAGAATGGCGTCTGTCATTTTATAGATTCACAGCAGCATATTCAGAAACCCGCAACCCAGACATAAACACCAGAAAACCACGAATGGGATGTGGGTTATCGCTTACTGTCTCCTCTCTGCAATAGGTCGTATACTAGGCAGTTCACGGCATTGTTCCGGCTCTATACCGAGTGCATCATTACCTGTGTGTGCAGAGGCAACTGAAGCTGAGGACTCACGGAACCTCTCCTTGAGCAGCAAGTTTGCAACAGAAGAGGCCAGGTCTACTTAACCACAAAGCAGAACTTGACTGTCTGTTTTTGCCTCAAACGGTGTTAGCAAATGACATCCGTGACCAAATAAGAGTAATTTCCATTGGCAGTTAAGCCGACCTTGATGGAACTAGGGTTAGAATTTCCATTCATTTTCAAACCACGTGGAATAATACTGCCTTTATGTTCCTAATATAGTCCTTGCAGATTAGTTTATATCATCATTACTGCGGGTTTAACCTGCCTTGGGATAGATGTGGTTCACTCTTGAAAATCTCTAAAGCATAGCAGGGGTAGAGCTTCATTTGAAAAGGCCCATTAAATGATGTATACACAATTTAAGATTAAATAGTTCACATTCTTCTCTCTCTAACCTATTCCCTAAGCTCTTTTTCACCTCCTTATTTCACCATACTGTAGAGACAACTTATACTTTTTGGCAAATTTAATTTTCTTTAGAATGTGCAAGGCTTTCAGTATTTTACCAAGAGCCTTTTATGCCCATGAGAAGACAAAGGAATCTACTTCCTGCTCATTCAGTGCATCTCCAGGTTGCCCCCTCTCTCACTTTCAGCTAGGCTCTCCCAGATGGAAACAGGGTGAGGCTCTATCATATCCAAGGACAAACAGCTGCTGAGACAGATAAAAACTTTATTTCTAATGATTCATAATAAATTTGTAAAAGGACAGCGACAAACCCAGGGATCCTTGGGTCGATCCTCAAATTAACAATATCAGAATTTAGCATTGTCTTCTAATAGCTTTCCTGGCACGTGTGCTGAATAAATCATACTGATAAGTAATGGTCTCTGTTAGCCCATGTTAGACCTTGTTCATAATTTACTCATAGTTTATAGATCTATAGATGCTAGGGCTTTGGAATTTTTATTGCTGAAAAAAGTACCTACAATTACAGAGGAAAACTGGCTAGAGATGTAATAAGTGTATCGTCCTTACAAACTTGTTCCAAACTTTTGTTTTGCTGAAGATTTAAAATAAATTTAATAACATTAACTATTGAAGAAAAAAGACTAAATGCTGTATTTATTTTCATTTTAATCCCTCAAATTTACAGAGAATTCTTTTTTTCTAACCTATCTATTACATGGTTGCCAATATACAATGTTTTCCCCCTCATTTTTGAAGTAATGTTAATTGAGAACCCTAATATTTCAGTCTTACAAAGCACTTTTTCAAAGATGAAAATTGGTCAGGTTCTAGGTATGTAGGCAGAGTCATCAAGCATTCCAAGTCTTCTGATATTTGTATATAGTTGGGGAGAGTCCTATAGAGTCTGCTTACAAAACCTCTGAACATTATACCTTTGATCTTCTAAACCTGTCATATTAACTGTTTTAAATGATGAGAAATGACTACATTCTAGCTGTCCTAAAGGAAAAAAAATAATGTAACTTGTTGAATGCTGAATACTTTGTGAGTTAAAATTTGGGCCTTGGCTCTTTGTCAACAAGGACATTTATTGACATAAGTAGAGAATCAGTTCAGACCTCCCATCTGACAGAGAAGTTGGTTAAAGAGCTGCTTTCACAAATAATTTGTGGTTGTTAGTTCTAAATCTATAATATGCAATTATCAGCCACTTTTCTGGGTACCTTCAGCTCAAAAGTGAGGGAGAAAGAACAAAATTCCTGACTATAGTAATTTGAAACAGACAAATAAACGCTTAAGTAGATTCTCACATGTATCAGACAGAGGAATAAGCTATGGGCTAAAAGTCATGTTTAATAAAAATTAAAGATTGCCCAGGACAATGCTTCTTAGAACCAAGAATGGGAATGACAAAAGCGTTAGAACTGAGTGCATATGCCAGAGGCTGAAAAACATTACAAGCCACAGAATCTAAAGGCAGTGGGGTCAAAAGTACATGGGCTTCTCCAGGAAGAATCTTAGAGGCAGAGGCAGCACAGGTGGAGTAGTTAAAAGGCAATTGCATACAGCCCAGGGAAAGGGTGGGGAGGAAGGAGGTGAGTGAGGCCAGGAAGGCAGAAAGTCCAAACAGAGCCATACAGTAGAGTTCATTCTCACTAAGACCATATGTCTCAGAATGGGCCACCAATGGACAGGGAGACTAGGGCATGATTCATTGAATCTGTCCCTGTCGGTTAATGTTATCCCATGGCAAAGCTGAGTGTCATCTTCCTTTAACTTCTGTATTGTGGTGTCTTGGACTGGAGAACAGACATAACCCTCAGAGAAGAGAAGGGGATGAAACCACAAATGGTTGAGACAGGAAGCTGCCAGCTTATGGGGAACCACCCATAAGCACATCAACACAGTCGGGGCAAGGGAATCTAGCAGAAGAGAAACAGTCTTTGCATTCAAATCCCAGAAGATGTAAAGAGTGAAGGTGGATACACTGATAGGTGAATCCTTAAACAATGATATTTTAGAATTGTGGAAGTTTACACTAGTAAGAAGATTAAGGGAACGGCCTTGGGGACTAGTCATAAGGTATACTTAACTAGATGTCCAGATATCCTGGTTTGAATATGAAGTATCAAGACTAATCTCTATCTAGTAGTTGTATTTTGGGAAGTTCTAGAAATTTTTATAGGAACACAGCTGGACATGGGGCAATGAGACAGGCCCTTGGAAGTTAGTTGCTCCTGTGACTTCTGGTCACACCTTCTGTTTGCTTGTCAGTTATGAAGTAAATCATTCAGCTTCACCACAAGTTCCCACAGCCTGGTGTTCTGCCCAAAAGCACAGCCTTAGCAACCATGGCCTAAACACTCTGAAAACATGATTTGAAATAAACCCTTCATCATTTAAGCTATCTGTGTAAGATATTTTGATCTTAGCAATAAAAAGTAATAGACCATGGTATTAGGAAATTGTTCAAAAACTATAGAATAACTAGAGAAAATATTGATGACAGAAAGAAAGAACAATACCTGGTACTATACATATGTATGAGTGCATATGTGTGTGGAGGGTGGGTGTGTATTTATGTGTATATATATAATTATGTATGTATATATAATTATGCATGTATATACATATGTATGTATGTATGTATGTATGTATGTATGTATGTATGTATACGATTTATTAAAGTGGCTTACAAGCTGTGGTCCAGCTAGTTCAACAGTGACTGTCTACCAATGTAAAGTCCAATAATCCAGTAGTTTCTTAGTCCACAAGGCTAAAGTTTTAATGTGGTCTTCAGTATATGCCAGAATCTTAAAGAAGTAGACTCTAACACTAGTGAAAGAATGCACTTGCCAGCCAGAACAAGAGCAAGTAGGAAAAAAAAGGAGAAAGAGGGAGCTTCCTTCTTCCATATCCTTTATATAGGCTGCAAACGGAAGTTGTGGCCCAGATCACAGGTATTTTAAAGTGAGTCTTTCAAATTCAAATGGTTTAATTAAGAAAAAAGAAGCCCCTCCCCAGGTGTACCCAGTTGCTTTGGTTTTAGTTAATTCCAGATGTAGTCAAGTTGACAACCAAGAATAGCCATCACAGGGAGTGTGGAAGAGGGAACACTCTTCTTCACTGAGTATGAGAACTCATTGTGCTTTCACTGGGAAGCCATATGGAATATTTACAAAAGAAGTCGTAAAGCATTCCACTGATGACTAATAATATTGAGAAGAAACACAGTGGCGTTCCTGAAGACAACATCTAGTGTTGCAACCAGCAAGGAGCCATGAGGACTCTCATGAGTATCTATACAGTGTGTCCTCTAGCATATCCACGCTGAGAAAAATTTTGCTGTTATCTGCTAGGGCTTTGGGGGTACATTTCTCATCACTGTGACAAAAAATACTTGATAGAAACAACTTAAAAGAGGAGTTTATCTCATCTCAGAATTTCAGTAGATTCAGCCCGTGATCACTCAGCCAGATGTGCATGGGCTGAACATGATGGTGCCATAGGAAAGAGCTGATGAGCGTACGTGTCTCATAAGGAGCATAGTAGGAAGTGGACAGGAACAGGTCAAGTGCAAAATACTTTCAGAGGCCCTCTCTCCCTGATCTATTTTCTCCAAGCAGGCTTCACAGCATAGTTATCCACTACCCTTGAGAATGTGCCAGTAGCCAGGACCAAGGCTTGAACAGGGGAGCCTGTGAGAGCTACTCACATTGAAACCTCAACACCCCCAAATTCCCTCCTAATTATCTACACACATGATCTATGGTACTTGTGCAAGAATGCTCCTTGATTAATCCATTAACAGCTAAAAAGGGGGGGGGAGGTTCAATCACAGTTGAATGGAAGAAAACATTTCATCATATGTAATGGCTACCATGCAAAGGTAATACTACCATTACAGGTATTTCAGAAACATGTCTCATAAACATAAAACTGGAAAAAGGGGAAGCAAGAAATAAATTTATGCATTTATACTATCTATATAAATACCAAAAGGACATAAATATAAACTATTTTCCTTCCACGTGTACACAAACAATGCCAACCCATTATAGGAAACACCACAAAGGTTTCTAAGTAGAGTTGAAAACGGTTTGTGGAAGATTGGGCACACAGAAGACTTCCAAGAAACAAAACATGTTCTGTTTCAGGGCTGAGAAAGAACATTGCTATAGTAAATTTCTTAGTAATGGTTTTGAACTTCTATGTGTGTATGGGTATCAGAATTTTCTGAAGGTTTCTGGTCTATCTGCATTTTCCTAACTTATTCTCAAGAGCTAAGATGGCTGCTAAACACCCTAATCTTTGAGGTATAGTTCACACAATTTGCAAAGGCTAGACTCCAGGAAATGGAGCCAACCTCTTTTCTGTCTCCTACTAATTTTAAAGACCCTACAAGGGCTTTGCTGAGATCGCAGTTTCTATGGAGCTGCATGCACTGAGACATCTGGAAATGAAAGTTTTTAATTAATGGTAACATTTATATTGTTATTCAAAGTGCTCTCTGTAAGCCGTTCCTTTTTGGCATTCCAAGAACACGTCTAGTCGGCTATCTCTCTTTCGGGAATTTTGTCATCCCCTAAATATTTGCACTTGGGAAGAACAAAATACCTTAAGAAAGTCACCATAGCTGATTTCCATGTGTCTCTAGTGTCTCCTAATGATGACAGCAGATTACTAATGGGAGATTGGTTTGCATGACACTCGTTATCTATTGAGTTCCAGGACAGCTCATACCTTGGTGCTTTCTCAGACCACCAAGGGCACAGACTGATTTTATTTTCACACGTTTTTCCATGAATTCTCTGTTTTTGATCAACGGATCCTTCCAATTGCCAGAAGCCAAAACATTCAAACTCAGAAAATCAAAGTTTTGGAGCCTTTTCATACCTTTATGTACTGTAGGAATCCTAAGCTAATGCATTCTCTGAGACACTGCATGTGTAGCAATGAAAAAGAGAACTTCCTGAACACATCAATAGTGTAGCATTTCATTTGCATTGAATGTTAGTAATTGCCCTCCATTGTAATCATTGGTCAATCATTAACAACATATCCTAAGGAAGCACAAAGTAGTCTCCTTTGGAGAGACTCAGTAAGTACACCATGAATGACCTTTAAACATTAAAAAAAAAAAAAAAAGAGCTAACATATAAACACTATCTGGATGTCTGCAAGGCCATCTACCCTGTGCTTTTATTTCAGCCTGTTACCTGAATGCTCTCCGAGTTATGTCTGGAATGAGTATTCCTGCCTTAAATGATCAAGTCATTCAGGATATTCTGTTCTTACAATAAAACTTGTTCCAGCAAAATAATTTACTCCAGTCTCTGGGAAAATAGTGATTTGATCCGGAAGATTCTTTTGGAGGTTTTTAATAGGATGGACATGTGTGTTAAGCTTTATTTACTGTAAGAGCTTAGTAACCTCAGCCACAAAATTGCTAAGACCTTGTTCTTTTATTTTCTCAGTTTTTTCTTTCTCCTTTGCGTGGTGCCAGCAAAGAAAGGGCATGCAACTAGATCCCTTCTGGTGGCAGATGGTTTACCTTGGAGGCTCCGGAATGACACATTCCATAATTGCAGCCATTTCTCATCACTCTGTTCCCTTTTGTTCTATTAAATGGATAGTATAGGCTCCAAAAGTATATATTTAAATAACATTCCTTTAAGTTAACAGATGTGAAAGAAGTAGACAGATCAAAACACACGCGGACACTTGTTTTCTTAAAAAGGGATTTGGATTTATATCTTGGGAAATGAGGCCACATCAAACTTTCCAGGTTTTACTTTCCTATAGTCATTCTATAAATACAAACCAGTTTGCCCTTTGAAAAGTACGAGGTCTTTACTAATTGGTAGCTATCACATGTGTCAATTAAATTTTTTTATTTGACACAGTCTGGGTGTGGGCAGAGTCATTGGACAATGGAGTGAGGTAGAAACAATGAACAACATCCCTGGTATGAGGAAAGGCAAAGAATAGTGACATGTAGGATCCAATAAGAGACACTAATCCAAACCCATTATCAAAAGTTGGGTTTCTTTACTTCTTTTGATAGATAATAAGTCTATTCCTTCTCTCCTCTCCTCTGTTTCAGTGTTAAGGAAGCCAATGAAAAGCATTTTCTCCCAGTCATCAGAACTTGGTTTCCTCTGATCATGGGGAGAAAGGAGAATGTCATGATGTTATTAAAAACAATCACCATCCTTAGCAGTGGCTTAAATTGCAAGTGTCTGGTCCCCTTTCCAGAAAATAGGAATGTCTAAATGTTATACATAATTTTCAAAATGTAACTAATAATGGTTTCCTCAACTTGGTTCTGTTACAACTATGATGTTGTGTTATGTATTAACAAAGAACACTGACATGGTAGCAGTGAGATTAGCATGACATAGAGTAGACAATGCCCTGTGTGCGCTGTGTGTAAAACTTCTGCTCATAAAATTTTCTTCCACATTTTTAAAGCCATATCTAACTTATTTTCAATCTGTGACAAGAGATGTAGGGTCCTAAATTATTCTTATATTCTAAATGTGGCCAATGAATTTCTAGGCATTCATTCCATTAACTGGCAGATAATTCTGATATCTCACATGAGCCAAAATTTCAAGTCAGTTGAAAATATTAAAAAAAAAAAAAAGGGCTGATGAGAACACAATTTTAATATGTAAAATTTGTACATGCTCCTCTAACAAGCTACAACCCCCCTGGATATACTGTTATGAGGCTCAGATTTCTTTGCCAATACCCCAAGAGTCAGTCTGGTGTTTCTCTCCATTTTGGAGTACTTTGCCTACAACATGATATGATCAACACTCCAAAAGGGAAAGTACCACAAACTGGCTGTGCTATTTTTTTCCCATTAACCTAGAGGCTCACACTAGGTTTTTGAGCATATGTGATCTTTGAACAATATATTCTGAAGTCTTTCCCAGATCCATGAGACGATCACAGAATTTACTGTCCTATGAATCTGGGGGAAAAAGTTCAGTTCCTCAGATATCTAGGCTTTTTGACAACACTTTTAAAATGTTCAAAACAGAAGCTTGCAACAACCTATACACGTGTTCTCAGTTTTTATTTTGGTAAATTTTCCCAAACTAAGAGACTAAGGAGCACATGGACCATATAATAACCTAGAATAAACTATTCTAGGCAAAGAAAAAAGAGAGAAGGGTTATACTTATTAAGTAGGGGGAAAAAAGCCAATTGTCCCTTAATGCGGCTAAAGCCAATTTGCTCACAGGTTAAACCAGGGGAAACTAGACTCATTGTGAGGCCCCGTTCTCATAGTTCTTCTGTGAAGCTCTTTCTTCTCACTTTGCCCAGACAACAAAACATGCTTTGAGTCACAGATCTGATAGAACCGGTATCTAGGTGTGACTTTAAGTCAGTGTGCTCTTTCAAAGGCTATAGTTGCATCTTAATCCCCAGTTCTCTTATCTCCAAGTGTGGAATTTAAAGCTAGGCTCTTTATTAAGAGAATTTCAAGTACTAGAGAACAGGCGGGTGGAATTTAGGTGAACTTGGCAGGACAGGGGCCTGGTTGCACACACAATGTTCTGCCAGACTGCAGCCTCTGCCTTGGAGTTGTAACTAAAACGCTGTCCCTGGACTAGAAAGATGGTGACTTTCCCTAGGTATCCACCAAGCCCTAGCTCCTTTGTAACTGAAATATGATGGAAAAATATATGCCTGCATTTCTCTCTAAAGACAGCAATCTCACATTTTTGGCTGAGCACCCGTGACTAAAAGCCACAAAGGCATAATTCCATCTCAGAATACCTTAGAGGTGGGACTCCAGGCTTTCAACCAGCCCCTGCTCACGTGTGTGCCTGTGAAAGTTTACACTGGAAACTCACTGAGAACTCTCAGATGTGAGTTTATCATGATCCATGTCTAATAAGTACAATTATCAACAGGACAACAAAATTCCACATTCAATCTTTCGATTCATAGCTCTTGGGTCTTTTATTCCTGGTAGCCTGCCATATTTCTTCAGTCAATTCTTATGCATAACTTTTAGGTGAAAACATTTTACTCTAATGTTATTTTACAGGGAAATAGGCTATATGATATAATGGTGGCTCATGGCATTTGTGTTTAGGTCCAAAACGTGAGGGAAAACACACACACACACGTTTGTGTGTGTGTGTGTGTGTGTGTGTGTGTGTGTGTGTGTAATTTTCCAGTACAACTGCCTCTCAAAATATGTCAATATATCTTTTACTCAAGCTATGGGGTAGAAAAGAATGGTTTTGAAGTGTGGTGGAAAAAATATTTCAGCAAAACTTTTCATTAAATACTTCCCTGTTTATTGTTTTGAAAAATAAAATAAGCCCAAAGATATACTTGTTCCCATAGGTACAAATCAGAAAACTGAGGCTGAACCATACTCAATAGCTACTCCACATTACTCAAGTGGTACTGAAATCACTTCTGTCAACTCTAAAGCTCATGCATGTAGCAAGAGGAAAAAAATACAATAAACTGTTAAGTGACCCACTTGGGAAGTCTGATGGAACAGTGTACAAAATCTTTATGATCAATGGTCTGTGAATAGGAAGAATTATGAACTTCAGCCACTACTATATGATGCTTGTTATTAAAAAGGGGGGAAGTTGACTTGATAATGCGATTTAAGGATTATGAACAACTATAAACATATCTCTTACAACAGTTCTAAAGATATCTGTGAAAGTACAGAGAAAGGCAGATGCCCACTACAGAGCTCTTTAAGATTTATTTTAATTTTTAAGGAATGTATGATATGTATGACTTTATGTATGTGTGCATTTATGCCCTGTGTGTGCAAGTTTCTGCAGAGGCCAGAAGACCACGTAGGATCTCCTTGAACTGGAGCTTACAGTGGTTGTGAACTACCTGGGAGCTGAACTTGAATAAGAAGAGTAGAAAGTGCTCTTAACCACCAAGCCATCTCTCCAGCTCCCCAAGAATGCAGTTCTAAATGATGATTTAAGGCATCCTACAGAATCCTCACATGTTACTTTCATCATTTACAGCTGAGAAAACTGAAGTCAATTCGATAACTTTTCTGAAGTTATCCAATTACCAACTGATAGAGGTGTTGAGTCCACAGCTCACTGTTTTAACCATAGCATCTAGAGTTCTCTTACTTAGGGAGTGTAAGCTAAGTAGCAATGCAGGAAGACTTAAAGACTGAGAAGAACAAGCCTGGCAAGGGGTTTACCTTGCTGGATTTATGGAGACAGACCCCAAAAGTATGTGTGTTAAAACTGCATATGCATGTGCACATACACAGCTGTGTGTGCATGTAAACGTGTGTGAAAAATATGCATGCAATGTGTATATCTAGGAACAAGTATGTGACAAACACCACCAAAAAAATCAACTCAGGAAAACGAAGAAAAATGTTGGTGAAAGAGCTAAAGCAAGAGGAAAAGTATTTTGATCTAGAGTCAAGTATGTGACTGCTAAGTTCTGACCCTTCCCAGGCACTGCAGATGGTGGTCGAAGGTTTCAGATGTGATCCCAAGAACATGCTGACCTACATTCTGGTTTAGTGACTGTGGAAAAATGACGGTAATTTTAAAACATGATAAGACTTGAGCTTCAAAGCAAATGCATTTGCTCATTTTCCATAAGAAATGAGTTACATGGCTCTGTTCGCCTCTAAGGGAAGCAGACTGCAAAGACGAGGAGAGCACCTGGCTCTTGGTGTCCTCACACACATGGCCCAGAGTGGCTGGTTCATGCATGAGGTCAGGAGTGGCACGGCAAGTTGAAAGATGCAGCTTTGTTCTTTGACTTTACAGTGTTGACAAGCCCACATGGGAAATGTGTTCTGCAGAGTCACAGTACATGTGCCGAGCCTGCCTGCGTTCTGCACTCATTCACTGTTCAGCTTTTGGTCTTCCTCTTCCTGGCCAGAGGCTATTTCTTCACAATGTATAGTTTCCAACTTTCTACTCGAGAACAGCACCTTGGTGAAATTTAGTATTTTCTTGTTTTTTTATACAGACTCATAAACTAAGTGATTGTTCCACCTCTGGAGCCTCCTATTCTATCTGTCACCCTTGTCCTAGCTCATATTTTATTTTATACCATAATATATATTGTTCTTTCTTTCTCTCTCTCTCTCTCTCTCTCTCTCTCTCTCTCTCTCTCTCTCTCACACACACACACACACACACACACACACACAGACACACACACAGCCTCTTTCCCACCTTTGGTCACAAGCCCTTCTGCTTGTAACATAGACTTTGATTAGTTTTTCTCACCACTGTTGTCAAGTAACTATGTTCCCATGTTGTAGATACCAAGTATTCATTGAGCAAATGTGCCCCTATAATAATTTATCAACAGAGTCCTGAAGTTTTAGAGGCCAAGAAAGGTAACAAAAAATATATAAGCGTTGATGACTCCTACTGTCTCACTCTAGAACAATCCTAGGAACAGAAACCACTCCAAGACCACAGCAGCTAAGGCCAGGAGAACAGAGTGCCCTGCGTGGTCCTAGTTTCACTGGATTCTTTGAAGACCACATGGACCTATTCTGATACTTGTCATCATTTCACTTGATAGGTTTTAACAAGCCTGTCACTGTCAGAATAACAAAAGTCAACCCAGTTGAGGTTACATTCGCCTTTTCATCAATTAATTTACCTAATAAATAATGCAATAATTGTTGAGTCAAGCATGTTAAATGGAATGGGGATAAGAGCTAACTGCTGACTGGACAGCATACAAACCAGGAAAATCAATGTAGATTTGAAAATCTGAAGACCACTCTCCCAAATAGCTGCAAAAAATAAAGAGGAGGAGGAGGAGCAGGAAAAGGAGGAGGAGGAAGAGAAAGAGAAGGAAGAGGGAGGAGGAGGAAGAGGAGGAGGAGGAAGAGGAGGAAGAGGAGGAGGAAAAGAGGAGGAGGAAGAGGAGAATGAAGATGAGGAAGAGGAGGAGGAAGAGAAAGAGAAGGAGAGAGGAGGATGAAGAGGAGGAGGATGAAGAGGAGGAGGAGGAAGAGGAGGAGGACGAGGAAGAGGAGGAGAAGGAGGAGATCTATGTAACCAAGTCTTTTTATGTGGTTTTAGCAAAAATCATAAGATAGGTGTCAGACACCCTCACAGTCCAAATTAAGGTTTACCTCACTTACACAGGGCTCATCAAAAGAGATTTTAAATCCCTCACTCATCATGGACCTTGAGGTTTTACAAAAGATTAGAGGTGGATATTATCACAATATAAGAAATTCTTGAGGCTTGGGTTTTTTTCCCTTACTATTTTATGTGAAAGAGGGGAGTAGAGCCAACTGGGAGGACTACAGGAGATCCATTCAGATCCTTAGAAGAAAGAAGCAGCCAGCTGTGTGTGTGTGTGACTATTAAAGAAATGAGAGATGTAAAATACACTGAGAGAGAAAGGAGGATCTATCAGAAGAAAGGGGAATTCTTAATTGCCCAAAGAGCCATGAGAAATAGGAGGAAATCGCTTGATATTTCCCCTGGGAGCATTTGTTGGGGGTTGATAGATGGCCAACATAGAGCTGGCTTGACTCTGTTATAGGATTAAAAACAGAGATCTTTGAAAGAGGCAGGGGAATTCCAACGATGGAGACAACAGGCACAAGTGGGCAGATAAGACTTAATGACCTACTCGAGTCATGCAAATATCTGCAGCAGAGGACACAAGAAGAGAAGTTTGGGACATTAGAAGGTGCCTGACACCAGAACAGTTTAATGTAGCAATGGATGAAAGAAAAAGTCCCAGAAAAATGCTCTGACAGGCAAATGACAGTGTCAGGTTTGTGCTTTAAGAAGTACAACTGACATCAATTTATCACGAGAACTGAAGTAAGCAGACTGGGCTGAGACAGTTGCTACCATATATGACTTTTTAGTGTCCAACTGTGTTTTATAAATAAATGTGTAATAATATCACACAAAGGTCTCAAAAGAAATACAGCAAATAAGAGATTCTTTTTATGACACTGTAGTAAAAATGTACCACTAAAATATGTCACTAAAAAGTAAATGAAATATGAGAGGGACTTTACTACTCTATCCTTGAGTAGGGACTTGGTAGAGTTGTTACACTGCAAATCCTCAAAGAAAAATTAACATTAATAGTTTTTCTTATCTTTTGCCAGAATCTACATGTATAATTTTTCTAAAAAAAAAAAAAAGAAAGAAAGAAAAAGAAAGAAAGAAAGAAAAAAACACAAGCCTTTCAGGTATAGTATCCATTAAGCACAATGAAATACAATTCAAAGCATTTAAGATGAGACAAGCTCTTTACATGCCTGGAACCCTATATATTCCAGGTTAGCCTTGAGCTCAGCAACCACACTGTGAAATCTCTCCTGCTAAGAGTGAGTAAAGTCATGTGCCAACATACCCAACCAGACCATATAAATGTTTCTAATGTCTTTGAAACTTATTCTTAGAGAGAACTGTTTAATCACTGGCATCACTCAATGTAGCATTTGGAGATATAATAAGGATAAAAGGATCTTTGTTATTAATATCTATATAAATTCCCTATAATCTTAAATGCACTATTACCTTTTACCTGTAACCTGAGCGACATATTCTACTCTCTTGCCTATGCACCTTCCAGAGAGAAAGAAAGGTGAGATGTGCCAAACAGAATGTCAGAATTATGCAATGATACTCAGCTGAAGAAACAATTATTTCACTAATTTTAGATGAATGGTATTAAGATCAATTGCCAAAGATTTCATGATAAAATAACTGCAAAATTAAAATTCAGACAGAGTGTTCTCTCTAATGCATGAACTGTCTTTATCCTACCATACAGGCTTCTGCATGAGGGTAGGAGGAGGTTAGAAAATCTCAGGTGACACGTAATTGGGCTTAGGTTTTGACAGCCCCAGAATAATGGTGAGAAAAAGCAGGATTGAGAAGGTAATATTCCAAAGCCAAAATTGACCCAATCTGACAATGTACTGAGCAGAAATAGGGAGATGATGAAATCCAAGTTTACAAGCCTGGGAGAAACAGCCAGTGGTATTTAAGAAACCAGTAAGTAGCAGTTGCCAAAACCTGCCTGAAATTATGAGCCTGAGAAACTTCTGCCTCCTGAGACTCCTATGAGAGCAAGATCTGCACATGCAGAGTGAATGTGTTGGAAACTCATGGTAAGGTGCCACTCTCTAGAAACAACAGATGTTCACACACTGCCTTCTAGAACAGAGGTCCTAGCCCCGTAGAACGTTTGCTTTGCTGAGTATAAGATGCAAGTTTGGAGACAGAGATGAATTGCTCAAAGAGGCTGCAAAGAGAGATAGGTATCTATGACAACATGAGGGTATACAAGGGTGTGTGTGTGTGTGTGTCTGTGTGTGTGTGTGTGTGTGTGTGTGTGTCTGTCCTCTGACCTACTCTATCACAATCAGTTTTAATCCCCTGAGACCAGGTCTTTTACTCAACCTGTATGTAAGTGAATGGCCTGGAAGTCCTAGAGATCTTCATGTCTCTGTTCCCTGACCCTAGCACTGGAGTTGCAGGAGTATGCATGGCTACTCCTGGTTTATTACATGGGTGTTGGAGCTATGGACTCAGGTCCTAATGACAGCACAGCAATCACTGCTCCCCACTAGCATTCTCCCCAGCCTATGATTTTCCCCCCACAGTGTCACACATCGTGCATTTTTCCCTAAAATGTGTCTATTCTAAACAAAGAATAAAAATTGTTTTTTCAATGTAATGACTTGAAGTGTCAGCTAATTGCTAGTATTTTTTAAAGCACAACTGCATTGATAGGATAGTATTACTTGGCAACAAATTAGAAGATGTATTGATTCACTGGTGGATGATAGACAAATTGGTGGACAGATATATAAATGGACAGATTGGGTAGACAGATAAACAGTTAGATAGACAGATGGGTAGATGGACAGGTAAAATGAAAGAGGTTTGCCCCAAGTTCAATCTGCACACTTCACACCCATGAAGATTCATAGGCAGTTCAACGCCAGTCTTCTAGAATTTAGATCAACAGCATCCTCCCAAGCAACACTTTCAAGTTCTTGGTGGCATTTGTATTCTTTCCTTATTGAGAGGGATCGTGATTCTTCCCCTCTTGCCTATTGACGTCACCGATCTTTGCCGGTAGAAACAGAGTATGTTATGTTTGTTTTACCGGTGAAATCCTTACGGTCTTCTCATGGAACCCTTTGGCCATCTAAAGGAAAAGGAACGCAGTGAGGTCAGCAGCCACTATGGGGCAGCAGGGGGCTATACCCTTGAGCCTATGAACACCACTGGGTTCACAGTCCTAGAACTGAACTTCATCCAATATCAATTTATAATTTAAAGCAATAGCCTTTTGTGTGGCCAATTCTTTAGTGTGGCCAAGTTATTCTGTGGCCTGTTAAATTTATATGAAACATATTTTCTATATCTTCTATACAGGTAAGGAGTTTAAAGAGCTCCTGTCTCGATCCTACATCATATCCTAATATAGCTAGTTATCTGCCAATCATAGGCAGATTCTCAGAATAACTTAAATACAGAACAATTAAGTCTTTCCCACCGTTTAACAGGCACTGCACCACTTCTTTGTCTTGTTACTGTAACAAAGTAACTGACTACAACAACTTACCAAAGAAAAGGTTTATTTTGGCTCTCAGGCCGGAAGTCACTGAAGGCGGGAGCTTGAGGCAACTGATCACACAGCCAGCGGCTGCCATGAGAAAATGGAGCGATAGAAAAGGTGATACTCTGCTTTCTTTTTCGCTTTTATGTAGCCTGGGATTATAACCTGTGGAATGATAATATTCAGTCTAGAAAGGTCTTGGTAGACATGCCCAGAGGTTTGCCATAGGGGATTCTAGATCCTCTCAAGTTGACAGTCAATAATAGCCATCGTCATTACTTGCAGCTTACATTTGCTGAGGTCATGTGCATGCATACCACGAACAGTGTGGGGGCATCTTACATACATTGGAACTCTTAATCTTAATGCTCTCTGGGGTAGTTTTTATTATCCCGTCCCTGCTTTGGGATAAGAGAACAAATTAGAGTAGATAGACTATTTTAAAGGCATACAGATCCCACCCACACCCTGGACCATCACTCCTTTGCTCACGAAATCAGAGACGTTCTCACAACCATAAGGTCCCACTGTAAGAGCTGAAACACAATCCACTCCTCTGCTGCATCAGGAAAGCCCATGTGGGGTATGTGACTGGCTTACCAAAGTCACCAGGTCAGAGAACCATAGAGTGAAGGAGAAAGACCGAGCAGAATAAAACTACTTTGAAAGGGTTAAGGATCCCAGAAGGCTGTAATACCAGGTTTGCAATCAAGGGCCACTCTAAAGAAACAGCAGGGAGTGGGCAGAGATAATCTCAGTCATGCTATGAGTACGGTCTTTACTTTAGAACTATGTCAAGCCACCCAGAAGGCCCTGTTTAAACTTTACCCCATTTCCGAATGGACAAGGAATTTTTTTTTCTCAAGCCAGGAAGCCGAGCATCTATTGAAGCAATTGATTCAACAGTAGCCATATGAAAAGTTGGACTGAGTTTTAGCTAAGACTATTTTTCCATCATAAAATAAAATAAAAATTAAGCATCAAGAAGCGTTTGAACTTACCTCCAGAGTAAAAACCACAACATTCTTCAATTTTATTTTTCTGGTAGGTCAATAAATGTGGCCTTAAAAAGGAAAAGGAATTGAAAGGGGGAAGAAATATCTCCTGTTTGACTATTGCTCCAGCGACCCCCACATGACTTTTCTTGCCCATGTGGAAGGGAGATCCACTTAGGGCATCAGACTTTCTCTTGCCCATGTCTGTGGGTATAACTTGGTCTCTAAAGGTGCAGAACATGCTTGGGCGAATGGTGTCTGCCATATTTTTCCAAGCAGTAAAGCTAAAGTTTGAGGTTTGGAAGAACTAAATGAAATGGTGCTGGCAAGAATTTCCAGGGCAAGTTGTTGCAATGTGGAAATGGGGATTTTATTTTTGCATATGTGATATATCCTTTACCCAGTCATTCTGAACCATAATTGATTAATTAAAATCAATGAAAAGCCAGGCTTTAGGGACCAAAGAACAAGAAATTCTACTCAAGTGTTTAACCTGGAAAGATAGATACACTGGTTTCTTTTTTAAATTCTGTTCTAGTGAAGTGTGACTTCCCTCTGTAAGGAAAAACCTGCAGGCAGAAAATGGACAGGTTTCCCTGTTTATCTAAGAATGCCAAAGCTAGAGGATGCTTCTCATGCAGAATGAGCTGACCGATAGCCACAGAAGACAGGTGAGTGTGTGTGTGTGTGTGTGTGTGTGTGTGTGTGTGTGTGTGTGTGTGTGTATGCTTTGCAAGAAAATCAATATTCTTTTGCTTTTAACATGTTCACTTCAAGAATAGCAGATAATAATCACAATATGGGTAATTTCCATTAACTGCCAACACATCTGGGAAGCGGTTTTAGAAAGAAGGAAGTGGTAAGAGTCATGACTCGGAGACATTTCTATACACTGAGTCCGGTCCCCTTCATTTCAGAGTCATCTTCTGATAAAAGTATCTTGGTTTTAATTAAGGGGGAAAAAAAAGGAATTGCTAGTTCACTGGCCTCTCCTAAATCAAACCGAGGTGCACAGCATCTAGAATGTTCCTCTGCCCCTTGTTTGGCACCTCACCTCTGTTTTTGAAAAGGAAATTATGGCATGCTTACTCTCTTCCCTTCCAGCTTATCTGGAACTCTTAATTCAGGCAAAAGACATTTAGTGAATGACTGGGATTGCAAAGAACACAAGTCCTTACTCTTTCTGATGTTGATCATTTGAGATCTCAGGACGCTTTTGTCCACAGGAAAAACCTCATGGAGTTTCTCAAATACCAATGTTATTAAAGTGAAACTCCAAGATTTGTTCCCATTTGAGCAGAAATAAAAGGAAACCCAGATCCCTTGGGGGGGGGGGGGAGAGGGAAGACTTTTGTGTGTGTGCTAATTGCAAGTACACCGTGATTTAAAAATGAATCAGCAACACTTTAACTATGAAAAAAGCAAACAAATAAGAGTAGACAGGAAAAAAAAACCTTAGGAATTTAGTGATTCCTGTAAAAAGTCCCATGTAAAATTATTACCACCCACCATCTTCCTTGTGTTGCTCATTTTCTTTTTTTCTTCTACTAACTAGAGCCCAGATTTGATTTTAAAAAAAAAAGGGGGGGGGGCGGGATTTTTGGCATCTCTAGATGATGAATTGTGTAAATTATTGTTGGATCAAAATTCCTTTGAAATAACTGAAGGTGTTCAACATCCTGTCAAAATGAATGTATTTTCAGTGCCACAAAGATGCTGACACCCGGCTTTTTCCCAGGCTTCTCTGAGGTAGAGCTCCTGTTGGGAGTGGCTCTGTTTAAAATTGGAGACATATGGAACACTCTCCAGTCAAGAGTGGAACAAGCCTTTCCAGTTGGCAGAGTTACACGCTGACTGCTTCTGATTCAAGTCCATATTAGGGTCTTTTTTTCCTGATGTGTATTTTCTCCTTCATTTCCTCCTCACCCACTGCTAAATGCTGCAAGAGGGTATCTCATTGCTAGGTTGGTAACTGAAGCAGAAACATGATCTAGTTACGACACGATTATACTGGGCAAATCATTTGTATCCATAATTCATTTCCTTCATGAATCGACAATAGAAAATCAGTTCAAAGATTATGTTTCTTTATTGGTATAAAAAATAAAACCTGGCAGGCCACTTTGCCTGTTGCAAGTACGGATGAATGAATTAGCCACATCTTATGTTTTAAGAAAAATGAAGTTAAATACATCATAAATTATGTGCCACATATTAAAAATATATTACATGTACCACTGAATTATATTTTTTTACAGACAGGGCCTTTCTATGTAGTCGCAGCTGTTCTCAAACTCATAGAATCAGTGGTACTTCCGGCCTGGCCTTCCAATCATCTGGGATCCCGGGTACATGCACCATGCCCAAGTTCATTAAACCCTTACACAGTAGAAGACTATTATTACCATTGTATTATCATTTGCATAATTCATTAAGAAAGTTAACAAAAAATTTGACTTCATTGTTCAACATCAATGCAAATAATGAGTGAAAATACAATACAATTTCAGTTTATTTCTGCCAGTGAACATTTTGTTTATATTTTTCATTTTATTCAAATTTTCATATGATCTCTGTTGGGCATTGGTAATTGTCTCTGTTGTAGATAAATAACACTAGTTGTTATTATTCAACTATTTTTTTTAACGATGTGTTTATTTATTATTTGTAGGGCAGGGGGATGAGTGACAAGGTGAACTTGTAGGGATCAGGTGGCAACGTGCAGTAGTTAGTTTTCTTCTTCTACCATATGGGCATGGGGCCTGGAACTTGAGTTGTCGGGTTTTATGCAGTAAGTGCATTAAGTCTCTGAGCCATTAAACAAGCCCAATATTCAATTACTATCAATGAATAATTTAGTGACACCAAATAAGTTTAATTTTTGTATCACTTTTTACCTGCACTATGATTTGTAAAATTATTTTTATTTGTTTTTATACACATGAAGTTTATAAATTAGGTTGTACCTTCCTAATTTCTGTGAATACCATCTCTTAATTTTTAGTTCATTCCACACATTTTCTATTCTAGATCCCCTTACTCAGAGTTGTAAAAAGAAATTCACAAATAATAAAAAAAGAAAATGAGAATGTAGTTAAAAAGAAACTAAAGGAGGAACTGAGTGAACAATTTCTCTATTTTTAAAAAAGAAAATTAATTTTAATTAAATATTTTTAATGTATTTCTGAAAATACACTATGGTTTTTCAAAAAGGACATTTTTAAGACACAGGTGCCTTAGTGCATGAGATTTGCCTGATAAACCTAACATACAGTTCATTTTTATAAACATCTCATTTGTACTCTTACAAAAGTATCAATTCTAGTTATTAGGTATAAGGTTATGTTGTTAATTGTGTCATCTAAATTATCTATAATACAATACAATTTTTTTGGATATTTAAGATGCCAAGAGGCAAGTTTGTTTGTTTGTTTGTCCCCAAGCCAAAAATGTATCTAGCTTTTTAAAGATGATTTTCATAAACAAGCTAGTATTCCAGGCGGGACATGGCAGACACCCATAAATAGTATACAGGAACTTTCAAACTCCTTTATGTATGGACCACCAAATCAGGAAGATATTATAGAACCCTAACACTGTAATGCACACCAAGCAAGTATAGTAGAGCTGATCGCTCTAATTTTCAGCTAAAAGACTGGCCGACACTTTGAAAACAGCTGGAGAAAACCCAGAAAGTTGTGGAGAAAGATGTTAACAGGAGCTAACATGTCTCAGGCTATGGAACTTGAATCTCACATCCTTCCTGTTGATGGAATTTCTGGTGTTTGCCTTTCATTGGCCATACGCAAGGGATCTCACAGATAGTACATGAATAAGAATGTTTAAGGCACCAGTCACAATGGAGAAAGATGAACCATGTCTTTGGAAGACGGTTGTCAGTTTACCACTTAGTGGGGGCAGGTGAGGTTGTTCTTATAACAGAGTGAAATTCATAAAATTACTCATACTGTCCCTGGCAGCAGTCCTTGATGGTGATGGGTAAATGCTGTTTTATTGTTCTTGTTAGTCTGTGTGTGTGTGGGGGGGGTGTTATTTTAGAGACAGGTTTCATGTGTCCCAGCCTTGCTTTGAACTTACTGTGTAACCAAGAACAGCCTTGAACTGCTAATCCCCGTCTCCATCTCTTCCCAAGTGCTTGGATGTGCCACCATGTCCAATTTTATTGGTTGCTGGAAATTGAATGTAGGGCTCCACACATGCTAGTCAAGCACTCTACAAACTGAGCTATGTCTTCATCCCTGCAACTGCCGTTTGGAGTTGAGGCATAAGTGTTCTTATTTGCAAGTCTGTATTTTCTCTGCCTGTGTTACTAGCTTGGGCCGATAGAACCTCAAGTTTGTGGTTTGTGAATTTTCAAGTTACCATGCGAAGTAGGATCTGCACAAGCCATTGCACCTACTCCAGCTTGACCAAAAAGAAGAGGATTTCTAGACAGTTTCACATTTGGATTGGGTCTAAAAGATTATACTCATGTGACATTGTCTGTTTGTCTATCTGTTTGCTTCTCTCTTGCTCACTCTCTTTTGAGAACACACACACACACACACACACACACAAATAAATCTTAAATTAGACAGATCATTGTAGATCATAATAGTACCAGAGATCAAGAGAATTATAGCCTAAGGATTTATTCACAACATTATTTTTATATAACACTCAAGACGAAGGTGGAACTCTAAGGACAAGGAGAGATGAATAGATTCTAACATGGCTGCTCAGATGATGACATCACAGGCCATGCACGTGAAGAGCTACTTGGGCCCATTTGCTGCAGGTCTAGAAAAACAAACAAGAACTGGAGAAGGTGTCGGAACCCAACTACCTATGTTCTAGCCACCCAGAAGCAGAGGCAAGCATTCACATCTGTATCTCTTTGTAGCCACTTTTCAAGGTTTCAGCCTACAAAATGCCTTTTTAAAAGACTTCTTACCTAGACGTAACTGTTTCTTCTCTCTAAGGTTTCTGAGCCTAGGTAAAATTTCTTATTGCCCTTTATTTCCACTCTTTCGGAAATAAGTCATGTACAGTTTTCATCTTGAAGAAGAAATTTGTCTCTATCAATAGAAAGTAAATATTCTCCCATTTCTTAGCAGTGGACAACTTGGAATACCTAACTGCACGCAGGTGGGAAGTAGACAGAAGCAACAACTGCTAATAATGTAACGAGCACATAATTTAAAATGCCATTAGACTTAGCCTGTTAGTCACAACAACACAGCATATTTGGGAATTGAGATACTTGGGAAAACATTTTTATATTCACACAGCCATTTTTTTTCAATGGTGAATCAAAAGCAAGATAAACAGCAAGAGGGGCACGGGCATTTGGAACTGATCTGAATTCTCGGCATGGCCTTTAAGAGAGGGCTTCCCACTTCCCATCAGAAATTCTGTTGCATGGACTGTTTAAATTACTTTGTAAGTCAGGTTTATAGTACAAGGATACACTCAAGAGAGTTGGCTGTCAGAAGGGACAGAAACTCAATTCCGGGACATTTCTTGAAAAGGTATTTAAAATTTTTATTAATATGTACAAGTTCTCTGGAGAAAATAAAATACTTCTCTCATTCACCCTTACTGATTCCCTGTGGGCAATAGGAGATCTTTTATCTACATTTCAGAAAGATAATATTATTGATACATTCACTTTATGTTATACTCTGGCAAAATGTTTATTGATGTATGTCCAGGAATGTCTTCGTACAAATAAGAAATTTCAAATATTATATAAACCAATAGTTCGTGGAAATTCTTCTCTATAAAAATTTCCTTTAACATCTATAAAACATGTTGACATTGTGTCAAAATCATCAGTATTAAACAGTGCTGGTTGATTCTGAGGTGAAAACATCAAATAAATCAAAACACTCGTGACTTCTACCACTTATTTGTATTTTTGCCTAAAACTCACAATATCTCCTCCGTCCTCAACAGTCAGTCAGATCAGGGCAGAAAGGAAGGATGGAGTTATGATATAAAAGACTGCTTATAATTAAAGAGTTGCTAGATAGGAGTGGTTTTTTTTTCCTGGTTTTGTTTCTTTTTGGTTTTGGTTTTGAGTTTCACAAGTGCAGATAACATGTCTTTATCTAACACTATACCTACATACAGAATTATTTGTATATTATATTCTTTGATATTGTATGTTAGACTTATAGGGTTGTTAGGGGAATATATTGATTTTAATCCTCTCATGGATACCCATTTCTTCTCCCCATTCCCATGAATACTTTTGGTTTGGTTTTGTTGTTGTTGTTTGGTTTGTTTGCTTGTTTTTTGTTTATTTGTTTTTTAATTTCCATAGAGTTAAATTTTTTAAGTCTATTTGTAAGTTATGTTATGAAAGTTTCTTCTTCTGGCATAAGATTGTGGCGAATGGCAAGATCTAATTGTTCAGGGTTGATTAATATTCCATTGTCTATATGTTCCATGGCTTTGTCTGTTCATTCACTCGGGCTGTGAATGATGATGCAATGAATATGGAAATAAACACATATTCATGAAGTACTGACTGCCTCTCCTTTGGGCTATGTTCTGATTAGTTATATTTTGTCATTTCTTTAAAAACTTCTACACTGTTTCCCATACATTTCTTTTATTTATCTTTTGATTTTTTCTTTTATTGGATATTTTCTTTATTTATATTTCAAATGTGATCCCCTTTCCAGGTCTTTCCTCCAGAAATCCCTATCCCATCTCCTCTCCCCCTGCCTCTATGAGGGTACTCCCCCAACCCAACCACTCCCACCTTCCCATCCTAGCATCCCCCTACTCTAGGGCATCGAACCCCCTCAGGCCCAAGGACTGTTCCTCCCATTTATGTCCAACAAGGTCATTCTCTTCCATACATGCAGTCAGAGCCATGGGTCCCTCCATGTATATTCTTTGGTTGGTGGTTCAGTCCCCGGGAGCTCCTAGGGGTCTGGCTGGTTGACACTGTTGCTCTCCCCATGGAGCTGCAACCCCCCTCAGCTCCTTCAGTCCCTTCTCCAACTCCAAGGACCCGCACTCAGTCGAATGGTTGAATGTGAGCATCTGCCCCTGTATTTGTCAGGCTCTGTCAGACAGACCAGTTCTTGTACAGTCCAGGCTGAATTGAAACTACTGTTTAGAGAAGGTTGCATTTAAATTTCTGATCCTCCTGTCTCCAGCACCTAAGTGCTGGGGTTACAAGCATGGGTTACCACACCTGTTTCATAAAACCCAGGACTTCTTCTATTGTAGATGGACATTCTACTCTCTGAGAATCCTCCCCAGCTCACACAAATGCTTTTCATGTAGGCTAAGAAAATTAATACTTTTTGAGAAGTATTTAATTTTAAAAGTCTCATGTATATATATTGAAGCTATGTTATAAGGCAAATAAACAGTTTAAGTTTTTTCCCTGTCTTTGTCTCATGAAATGACTGTCTCAATAAAAAAAAATTTCCATGATTTAATAACAGAAGCCAAAGCATACAATATGTGATGATAGACAAGTTGATCACAGAATAAGAAAGAAAACGGTCAGAGCACTCAGTAACATCCAGAGATGATGAGTTCAAAGGAGCCAACATCAAATGCAATTGTGCAAAACCAGAAGGAAAGAGAGTGCTTACTTAAAAGAAGGTTGGAAAACTGCCACTCAAATGAAGTCTGATGTAATAGTCAGCTTTGGTTGTCAACTTGACATAATCTAGAATCACTTGGGAAAGAGCCTCAAGGAGAGATGACCTACATTTGGATAATGTGTCTACGGGAGAATGTTTTAAGTTAATTGATATGGGGAGAGCAAACCCACCAAGGGTGGCACAATTTCCTAAGCATGTAGTCCGGGATCATCTAAGAGTAGAGGAAATGGGCTGAGTACCAGCAATCAAGTGAGCATGCATTCAATAATTCCTCTCCACTACTGATTGTGGATGTAATGATTTAAACTCGTGGTGCCATAAATTCTCCTCTATGATAGACAATAACTGGGAATTATGACACAAAGTAAAGTCTAAGTTGCTTTTCTTCTCAGAGTATTTTATCACAGCCACAGAAATGAAACCAGGGTACTTAACATTAGGACTGTGGTAGTGAGCTCATACAAGTGTAAAAGAAAAAAGAAAGAGGTTAATGACTTAACTGACTGAGAGTTGGGTTGTAATATGGGAAATTTTTGATCCAGATTATGAGCTGGAATAAAGTAGAAATTTCCATGTTCAGAGGAAAGGAGCAACTAAAATCTCAGGGGGTCAGCCTGGCATCTTATAATTTAATAGAACAAGGGATGCAGTAGTATAATGCCAATTAATAATAAACATGATTTATAAAACAGAATTTTAAATTTAAAATATAATCATTTCTACATATTCTAAAACATTCTTAATTTTCTCTCCAGCTTTCTGAGTGGTAGAAACACTAACTACTTTTGACATATCTGGCCTATCACAGAAGGACTCCTGATTTGCCAATTATTTTCCTTTGGTTTCATCGCTCCGGCTTTGAGAAAAATTCTGCCTCACCACACAAGAATGCTATTTTCTCATTATGTTAGTATATATAAGATGAAGAAAATATGTTTTCTAAGTAACATTCTGAACATAAAACATGACAGAATAGTTTCTTTGTGGATTCTAACATGATACAGCTTAAATGAAAAGCCAAAATACCAACACCATTTCAACAGATAATAAAACACTGTTAGTGTAAATATAAATATCAAGCCATGCATTTTTCTTATATACATGTCATTGTGTAGTTTTCCATATATTACAGGTTTCCCCAAAGGCCTTAATAATATACTCAATTATGTAGAGTGGTAGCTGTACCTTTTGCCACACAGTAAAGCATTGTTCCAATGGGATTCTTCCTCATCTCAAGTTACAGAAAAGTTTGATTACCCTGGTGGACATTCAGCACCATTGTCCCGAGAGACTCCATCTAGAGACTCCATTTAGACAGCTCTAAAAAACATCTGACTTAAAGGAATATAATCTTTTATAATTTAAAGATAACGCTGAAAGAAAAATATAGAGCAATGCCTAGACAATCTTGGCCCATGCTTTGAAATTATGCATTTTTGTATAAGATTAGGAATCAGATCTTGACTCCAGCATGTAACAGATGGATGTTCCTAGCCAAGTGAGTCCACTCTTATTTAAATATACTCATATGCAAAATGAAGTTGGAGTAAGGAAGAAAGCAGACATACATAAAGTATATGTCCAATGTATATCACGTTGATAATGATTCCGTTGACTATCATTGTGGAAACTTTGATATAATGGATGTCAGAGAAATGTCAATTTTTCACTTACAACATGTGTCTTTTGTGTCAAAACCTGTAAAGTTTCTATCAAAAATATAACAGAAAACCAATCTCCAAAGCTAATGTCTAATCACCGAGTTTGATTAAAAAAAAAAAAAAAAAAAAAACTACTGTTCAGGATATACAGTGCTCAGAGCTCACCTCTGATGAGCATGACTTCCTAGCTATCCCTCAAATGACTGCCAAGTGTCAGAATGCCATGTATCAGCAGGTACAAGTCTTTTTAGGTGTTTGATATATCTCATAGTCGGATATACTTCACAGGCTGTCCCAATGTTAGTGACTCAGAGAGGCATAACTGAGAATCTAACATTGCTGAGGGCAGAGGGAACATACTCCTCAAACAAGGAGAATAATTGTGATCATTCTGTTTGAGCATGGTTGTATATTCGTGTGTGTGTGTGTGTGTGTGTGTGTGCATCTCTCTGTGTTTACATTTGTGTGTGTACAACTGTGTACACATGTCCCTGCATGCATGTGTGTGTATGTGTGTATATTCCTCTCCACATGTGTATATCCATGCATGTGGAGTCCAGAAGTTGACGTGACATGTCTTCCTTGATTGTTTTCTACTTTAAGTATTGAGGTAGGCTCTCGTGTGAACTGTTGGCCCACATATTCTGCTATTCCAGCTAGCCTTCAGCTGGCTGCCTTCAGCTAGGTGCCTTCCATACCTGAGCACTGGGATTACAGGTGAGCAACCATCTGCCTTTTACTTATGTTCTGAAGATCTGAACCCTGGTCCTCAGCTTGCATGACAAGTGTGATAATTTTACATACTATAAATCTTAAATGATACTATGGGGTGACAAATTTTGCCCTGGTGTTAACGATATTTATTTGGCTGACACTGGCACATTTGTCCTCTTAAAATAGTTTTTCCCCCAAGACACCTGTGATCTCAGGCACAGCTTTACTCAACAGGGTGAGGTTTCAATGTGAATTCGTTTTTTCTCTTATTTCAACCAAAGGGAAGTATCCTCAGACTATGCATTCAGTCTCAGACCTCAGAACACAAGTCTAGACAACATACTAAAAATTCCCTTTAAATGGTGCCATGAATAGAATCCAAAATATCATCCCTTGAATGGCTTATTTTATTTTGCCAAAATCTTTCTAAGCGTGGACACACCCAAAGCAGGTGCTTCTATGGAAAATATATCCAGCATCATTTCTGTCTCATTACTCTTTGAACAAAGCCAACTTTTAATTTAAAAAGTACAAGCTAAATGCCTCTAAGACATTTTACTGACTTAGTAACTCGAACAACTTCCTACTGTAGGTATCTTTCTCTGAGAATCTTTATCACAGAACAAAAGCTTTGAAAGTGTGGGGGCTGTAAGACCCTTCTCTAAAACTGACTTTCACTCAGGATGTGGAGACTTTAAGAGTTTTATTCCATTGCCAATTTTATTTAAATTACGGATTCCATTTTGTCCCTTTCTTGCAGAAGGCTGGCACCAGATCACCTCCTGAGGAGAGCAGACATTCCAAGGAAGGATGTCTTGCCAACAATAACGGAAAGCTGGATATAACCAAGTGCAGGAAAAGGTGCCTGGGACATTGAGCAAATGGCAAAGCTTGATGCTGCATCTCCAGAGCCCAGAGCAATGACTGCACCTGTTAGCTTTATATGACGAGCGTATGTTCATGATGGGAGTGTCTTGTGTACAGTCTTTTTAATTCATGTTTTTGTTTGGATTTAACATATGAATCTACAAATATCTGTCTTCTAAAATATATCCTTTCTATGGTCAATAATTTCTGTCTAATGAGATGGACCAAAAAGATATTTAATCATTCCCAGACTGGGAGGAAAAATAATGTGTTCCAAATAAAAGATTTAGCAGGAATTATTTCTAAATGTCTTAAATGTTCTCCCAAAAACATTTGCCAAACATAATTTTCAATACTGACTGAACCTTTCTTCCCCCTAGGAGTCCTATACTCATTTGAAATATATAGTATGTTACTGAAAACTTTTGAAATCTCAAAATGTTGATTTACTCTTTCGAAATCATAAAAACTATGCATAGAAAATCTATTAGTGACCCGTTCTTTTGGTTTAAACAAAGTCATAATGAAGGCAGAAATCACTGACACTACACACAGACCATCAAGAGTATAAAGGCACAGGAGATGCCCAGTCCTACTGTCTCCAAAATCTGTTTCACAAGAGAGGGCATCTGACCTCTCAGAAAGCCTGAAGTGTTACACCTTTTAAATTATAGACTTTTATTTGCTTGATTTAAATCAAAGGACTATGGTAGAGCCTGACTTTGGAAAATAAAAATATTTTTAAATTCTTAAAATGAACATTACCAAAGATGAATATGTCATATCACTTCATCAGAAAAGAATAAAATATATGGACACTCTAAGAAAAAAAATTTTTTAAAGAAAAAAAATGGCACGAATGGATTCCACTATAGGAAAGCAGTCCCTCTTAAATAGAACTTTTATTTGGGAACAAAGCCCTCAAAACTGCAGGACCTTCTATAGTGTGGCTGATTTAAAGCACCAGGGGTTTAAACAGTCACAATCTATTATTTTCGGTAAGTAGACTTCTGGAATGTTTCAGTTTGGATTATGCATCCTGGAAACATGGATTTAATTAAAGGAGCTCTTCGGATAATTATGGGACCGATTTTCAAAGCGTGCTAGATGGTTCGGATTCCTGGTAACATTCTGAGTTGCATTGTTGGATGCCTGCACTGGAAGGGCCATCCTTTGAGAATTTACCGTTTTCCAGGAACTAAAGAAAAAAAATTGGCAGAACATCCAGAAGTCAAAAACTGAGATCTGGAGCATCTTTATCTAAAATACTATCAACTCTGAGTAACTTTCAGAGGCCTCTGAGGGGCTTGAAGGATCTGCCTGGGGTTCATCAGGCCAAGTCAATACACGATGTCTGAAGCCTAGGCTATCAATCCAGTGGGTCCCCTCTTAAAAGGCTGGTCAGTAAAAAAGACTTGTGTAAACATGCAACACACTACGACCCACCTATTAGAGATATACCTGACCTCAGACTAAAAGTCTGTGTATAGGCCAGAAGTTAGGAAAGCAAACCATTGAAGTCTGAAAAGAATGTATTACTATAACTTCTGTTTTTATTTTGTAACTATCAAATATGACATGCATATTTAGAACATACTTAGTCTCATAGAACAAAGCATATATTTAATATGGAATTAACAGACGCATGTAAATGTGATGCACAATCAGCAACATTCATCTAAAAAAATATTCCAGATGGTAAGTGTTATGGTTTGAAGAGGAACGGCCCCATAGACTCATGTGTTTGAGTGTTTAGCCTACAGGGAGTAGCACTATCAGGAGGTGTGGTCTTGTTGGAGTAGGTATGGTCTTGATGGAGGAAGTGTGTCACTGTGGGGGCTGGCTTTGAGGTCTCATATGCTTAAGCCCAGGGTCAATGGCTCACAGTTCATTTTTGCTGCCTGGAGATCAAGATGCAGAACTCTCAGTTACCTATGTAGCGTCACCTGCCTGCACGCCACCATGTTTCCCACCCTGACGACAATGGACTAAACCTCTGAACTGTAAGCCAGCCCAAATTAAATGTTTTCTGTATAAGAGTTGCCATGGTCATGTTGTCTCTTCACAGCAATAGAAACTCTAACTAAGACACCAAAGGAGGTTATAGGAGTCTCTTCCTTCTCTGAGTAGGATAAAGACGCAGTAAAGCAGCTATGTGAAACAACCTGGTGGCAGACTGTAGAGGTTACGATTCTACTTTATCCCAGTCAATTCTAGCTGACACTAAAAATTATTTGTTAAATTTGTGAATCTTGAGGCTGAGTGAACAAAGAAGTCTGACCTTTTGTGCAACTTCCATTCTGAATGAGAAAGAAAATAAGCAAGAAAACGAGGAAGAAAGAGGCCAGACACCACCATGGTCTGATGTGAGGAGAATGTCTTACTGATGGGATTTTCCCATTCAGAAATGTCCAACTGAACTCTAATCATAAGAGAATAATTAAAAACTGTAAATGCTAAAAAATATTCAAAATTGTTATCCACATAAAAGACAAAAATAAGATAGAAACTAATATAGAACAAAGGTAGTTAGAAAGATCAATGGTGTGCCACGAGTGACTGTTGACAGGAATCTGGACAGGGAGACCCAGTTATAAAATAGATTGGAATAATTAAATAATTCAAGTCTGAACTAAAGATTAGATAATAGAATGGAATCAGCATAATGTTTCCCAAAGTGAGCATTTGGTTGTGATTATTTTTTAACAAATGGCCATGTTTTTGGCAAATACAAACCAAAGTAGGCAAAGGAAGGCAAATGGTAGACGGTTTTCATTGGCCAGGCTTGCTTCTTCTCTTTGGAACATTTTCAAGATGAAAAGTTGTAGAACACATAAAGGCGTGTGTGTGTGTGCGTGCATGTGTGCATGTGTGCGTGTGTGTGTGTGTGTGAATGTGTGAATGTAAAGAGAGAAGAACAACAGAATGAAAGAACATCACTTTATTTTGATGGGAGAGGACCTCTTTTAGTGAATGCTATTGACAGTTGAACGGAGAAGCAGAGCGTGAGTGACAGACCATGCTGCAACCCTCTGGGATTAGGGTTTCAAGACTGTACCTGCCAATGCTGAGGAACGGAAGATGCCAGTAAGCCTGAAGCAAGGAAAAATGGAAAGAGGGGAAGACAGATAGATATCTTGGTGGTATGAGGTCATTGGAATGTCTTGTTGGGTAAGAAGTCAGCTCACTGGGGACTTTCTCAACTGAAATTTGTTATGATCTAGGCAGACTGTACAATAATTATATTGTTTTCTTAATTTTATTTTAGGATTATTTGCTTCTGGTATATATAAGTATGATTGTTTTTAGATCCCTGAGTTATAGCCTGAAATGTCCTTGGTATGTCATTTTGTACACGTGTCACTACTCATGTATCCACTTACTTCTTAAACCCTTGGTTGTTTCCAAGTCTTGACATTATCAACAAAGCTTGTGTTATCAATGTGTGTGTGTGTGTGTGTGTGTTTGGGGGGGGGGGCTGTTCAGAATACCCAATCACTTGAGTAAATAAATACCTTTAGAATACCATGCCACTATCCTAAAGTCATGGCAATAAAATAAACACAACAAAGAGGTGTTACATGGGTGTAAAGTAATAGAAAGGAAGAGGTCAAGGGTATGTTTACCACTAAGCCCTCCCCTGAGATTCTTGACACTGCTCTATTCTGTATTTCACTCCCCAGCTACAAATGGTGATGTGTGCTACAGCACAGCAGAACTAGACAGCTGACTGATCAGGACATGAGTGTCTGAGCATTCATGAATTATCAGTTTTCCTGAACTGTGACTTCTTGATGGCACAGCTGCCCTTGAATCACCCATATTCATGTATATAACTCTTTACTCAGGCTTTTGTATGATGCTCCAATGAACTTATTGATTCAAATAGATTTATTGATTCAATGAACTTATTGATTCAAAGCCAGAATCAAATGGAAACCTTTATTTGGCCTGTTGATCTTCTATCTGGGGTAAATGAACATTTTTTTTTTTTTTTTAGTCAATCTACTCATTAAACTTAAAAAAAAAAAAAAAACAGTTTTCTTAAGTTTTCAAATGCACGAAATGACTGTAAAGACGAGTTAAGTAAAACTAACACTTCCTTCTTGAGGCAGCTGAGGCTGAGAAGGACTGAGCAGTGTGTCCACGTCCTGTATGGGATCCTTTCAGATGGCAGTCATGAGAACACCCATCCTTTTCCTTTCCATTTCACCATGTGGTATACACCCCTGAAACTTATCTGAGAATATCTTTTCTGCTACAGATTCTGCATGTTTACCTCGAGTGAGCTATTGCACTTGCCCTATTATCTTCTGTTCTTTTTTCTAAAGACCCTGTTTCTTTTTTAAATGACAGATCTACTCACAGAATACTTTCACAGGTTTTTATTCATTTCCTTTAACTTTTGAACCCTGCCCTCTGCAGAAGCATCCCTTAGAGATTCCCTATCCTTCTTTTGTTCTCATCTGCTTTTCTTAAAAGTCATGCTTCTTTTTTTTTTCTGCCCAGGCCTGAGCTCCCATTTTTTCTCCATGTCTTCCTTGTAGGCCAGGGGCTCTTATATCTCTAGAGGACTCTTATTTTAAAGAAATCTCACTCTTAGGAGTTCATCAAGTGACAACCACTGATACTACTTTTCTTTGGGGAACTTATGTAAATCCTGAGTAAATTTCCTCCAAGTAAATCCTGAGATTCTAATCTTTGTGGAGAAGATAATTCACAGATGATGTTCTTTCGAGGCAGTTAAAAAATAATAGGGAATCTTATCAGCAACATAAGTTGTTTCCTGTTTTTTTTCTGAATTAAGCAAATATTATCTGAATAAACATCAGATATATGCTTGATAAGTAGTCTATTAATCAAAGATGCAATTAATGTCCACAAATAAGAGGCCGCTGAAGCATTAGGCTTTATCATTAGAAAAACAAAAGGATCTGCCCTGGCATCCTCTGGGAAAATTCAAAATGATAAATAGTCAAAGAGCCAGCAAGAAACTATAAATGAGAAAAGGCAGCTGCTTGCCAGAAGGGAATCTTTGCTTCAATGTCGCAACCACTGGTTCAATACAAAAGGCCCACAAGACAGGCTGGGCACTGATGGAAATGAGCTTACCTCTGTGAAACAGTCACACTGGCCAAGGTCCCTACATAGTCTAATTGACTTTATCCCCCACCTGTCACATGTATTTGATGAGTATGTGTGCTTTCCCATTACTGTGACAAAATACCTGAAACCACTTAAAAGGAGAAGAGACTTCCTGGGCTCACTGTTTTAGAGGTTGTGACCCATTGTGAGAATGTGGATCAGCTGCTCTCCTCCTGCCAGATGGGAAAAGGAAAGAGACCCCAGGGCTCTGGACTACAATCTGCACTACAACTGTCAAAAACAAGACCTCATCTCGGGACCAGCATTGAGCACTGAGCCTAAGATAGCCCCTATGTGCCCTGACAGCAGCACGGCATCTGCCTCATCTTTCACAGGGCTTGCTATAGAGTGAGCCATCTAGAATCATGCAATAAACACCAAACCATAATTCCATCTCCATGGTGAAGCTCCTCTACTTCTCGGCTCATAGAAACATCATAGCAGGTGGCTCCTATCCTCCGATAAGCCTCCATCTTACCTTCCCTCTTAACCATGAATCCTCCAGGTTTACTCACAGGCAAAACATTTATGCATCACCCAACCCCAATAAAATCTGAACTCTTTCATCCCAGAGATTCTTCAGAGGGCATCCCATTCCTTAACTGGTCTCATTTTAAGATTCATTTCTATACGCTAGAGTAAGAAGTGATCCAGCCAAATCCTAGATCTTTGAGGGGAGAAATGGCTGTTCCTAGGTACATTTTCCTCCTGAGGAATCTCCATGATTTCCCTTGCTTAATAGTAGGAGAAATCACCTTCTCATTAGTCGACTTTGTCAAAATTTTCTCCAGATCTTCTTTCCAGATTCTCTCCACGGCCTACACACACATACAGCACACCTCTCTGTGCTGTGGAGTTAGAAGGAACATCTGAGAATACTGTGTCAAGTTTTGTTCTTTTCCTTCAGTAACTGCCCTTGGTGTATCACTTCCATCGCCTCTTGATGTCTCCTTGCAAACTACCAACTCACTTGTTGGAAGTGTCTATCAATATTTTATGAGCTAAGAATAAACAGTAAAAGTAAAGGGGAAAAAAGCAATGACAGTATAAATGGTTCAAGAACTACCTGCAATTCTTAGAAGTTGGTTTAAAAGTTGCTCAAGGTGGGAGTATGTATCATGGAATGGGGAAAATGTTGCTTACTGGTTTGCATTCAAGTTTGCTCTTGGCTACTTTTCTTTTTGCACAGTTTTTTTTTTATTATTAAGCTGTTTTTAATTGAATACAATTATACCATGTCCTCCTTCACTTTCCAGCTCCAAACTTCTTCCCTACAACTCCTGCACTCCCTCTCAAATTGATAACCTCTTTTTAGTTAATAATTGTTGAGGAGAGAGAGAGAGAAACAGAGAGGAGGGGAGGGAGGGAGGGAAGGAGAGAGAGAGAGAGCATTATATGATTCCAGGGCTAACCACTTTGCATTAGACAAAACCAGCTACATTTCTTATTCATCTAAACCTATTTGCCCAGGGATGGCACTGCCCACAGTAAGCTGGGCCCTCCTACACTAACTAGCAAACAAGAAACTATTCCACGGGCATTTCCAGAGACCAACCTGGTCAAGATAATTGAGACTGGCTCAGATAACTCTGGGCTGTGTCAAGTTGAAAGCTGAAGCCACCTAGAAGACTGTGTCATGCTTGTGGTCTCATTCGTCAGGATAAGATTTCATGCACCTTTCCAAACAAAAGCAGATAATGCCAAGAATGTTTACACAAGCAGGCAGGATGGCAAACGTTTACCCAAGTTACATTGGGAACAGTCTGATAATTGCAAAGATTGGTATTTAGTCAAAATACTTTAGGGAAAGCAGCCAAGAATGTGCGGTATCATCACTTGTCTCTTGTTTCATCGTAAGAGAATTGATTTAAGGTCCTTTTGTCATTTCCTGATAAATAACATCATGCTAGGTGACAGTTTAGTGTAGCAATAGAATACCTGGCATTGGAAAAACAAATAAGAGTTTTGTAGACACATTCTCCATGGAGTGACAACCATGATTTATATTCTAAAGAGAATCAAATATTATAAAGATGCTATGTATCATTTGGGGTGTTCCAACAGATGAGGTAGAGAGATATCAATTTTACTTTATTTACAATTTTTGGGATGATAATAAAAACCTGATAATCTTTATTGAAAAGATACCAAATGGTGGCTGGAAGAAGTCAAGTAAATTCTGGCTAACAAACTAGAAGCCAGCCTGAACCAAGATATGGATCAATAGTGTTGACATTATCAGAAACACAGTAGTAATAATCAGAACCTAAATAACCCCGTGACCTCAGCAGAAAGGAATCTCAATAATCATATATATAGGGTGACCTGTTTTGTGATTAACCTTTAACCTTTTGGCCTGTCCATTCCTGTCACTGCCAAGTGAGTCCATGTGCAAAGTCGGCTTGGTGACAGAGACGGAGGTCATCAAGAGACACATAGACTTCCACTCAAAAAGTCTGACCTGGCAACAGCTGCTGCTGAGTGACAGATCTGATAGCAACAGAGATTAACACTGAGCCACAGATATGGCACCACTCCTTGATGGCAAGTTGCCTACATTGGACAAGTTCCATCATAGAAAAGGCAGTGCTTTGTTTTTATTCAGATAGATACTTATTCAGGTTGTGGACTTGCCTTTCCTGCCTGTAAAGCTTCTGCCAAACTACTACCAGTGGACTTCAGAACGCTCTCATCATGGTATTTCACACAGTGTTATTTCTGACCAAGGAACGCACTCCATAGTCAAAGCACAGCCCCAAGCACCTTCTCACTAGAGTCTCTCCTTTACCATATTCCCCACCACCCAGAAGCAGCTAACATGACACAACAGTGGATTAGTCTTTTAAAGACATGGTTAGAGTGTAGCTCAGGTATCGATGACCTGGAACGCTGGAGCAGGGATTCCAGAAGGCTGTAGGTGCACTGAACCACTATCAGGTGTCACTGAACCAGCACCAGGTGTATGGCCATTTCTCCCATATCCAGGAGACATTTATCCAGGACTCAAGGCTTAAAGATGGGGAATCATTCCTTATGACCTACTACCTACTGATAACTTCCTGTTCCTGCAACTCTATGTTCTGCTTGTTAGAAGATTTTGTTTCAGAAAGGACATACTTCTGCTAAGAACTATCAACAGGGGATATGTTAACAGGGGAAATTGATCCAGACCATTGGGGAAAAACAGGCTACTTTACCACGATGATGTAAAGAAGCATGTTGAGAACTCAGAGGACAGTGGTTCACAACCTTCTTAATGCCACAACCCTTTAATACAGTTAGTTCCTCATGTTGTGGTAACCCCCTCCCCTCAACCATGTTTGGTTGCTACTTCATAAGGGTAATTTTTCTACTGTTATGAATCAGAATGCAAAATCTGATATGCAGTATACTTGATGGGCTACCCCTGTGAAAACGGCACTCAAGTCCCAAACTGGCCATGATCTACAGGTTGAGAACCACTGTGTGAGTGCAGCTCTTCAAGTTGCCATGGCTTTTGATTAAGGTCAGTGGAAAACAATGATAACTTCAACAAGAAAGTGTGATAAATGGATCAGATCCTTTAGAAATGGGGGTGTACATTACACACACACACCCAGAGAGAGAGAGAGAGAGAGAGAGAGAGAGAGAGAGAGAGAGAGAGAGAGAGAACCAGTTCCTAAAGATGTTTGCTGAGAGTAAAGAATTATAGAATAAGAGATCAATGAAAATACTCCTCAATGTTAACTACGGCCATGTTGTAGTGGAAATGAGTATGTATGTCATATTTTGTCAAAAATATGTGTGTGCACACACACACATATTAAAAGATATATTTGTAGTTTTTTCTATTTGTTTATCATATAATGTTGTTGAGATAGTATCAATAACTAAGTATTGTAAATCTCCATTGTTATACTCAAATTATAGGATGCTAAGATACTAAGCACTCCTCAAGGAATTTTGTCATCTATTCTGGGAAAATAATCATGTGCTTTTACTTACATGTGGATAGCTATATCATATTAGGTGGAAGTATGAATCTGTCATTGTCTTCATTTGGAAATCAATCATGAACCAAGGAGCCAAGAATGGCTTTAGGGTTGGTAAAGGATAGATGTGTGATTGTTAAGATTGATCTTCACTTTTCTAGTGTCAACTAAGAGACATATTTCTGGGTAGGTCTGAGAGGATTTATACTGGAAGGATTAACTCAAGGGGAAGATCTGTCCCTTAGCATGAACTATGGCTTCCTGAGACAGCTCTAATATAAAGAGGTCTGAAGGAAAAGGAGTGGTGCTTGCCTGTGTGCCTTTCTGCCTTGGTGGTGTGTGCTTCCACTCTGCTGCTACTGCCGCCTCTACTGCTGCTGAAACTGCTTCCTCTGCTGCCTCTGTTGCCTCTGCTGCCTCTGCTGCCTCTGCTGCCTCTGCTTCCTCTGCTGCCTCTGCTGCCTCTGCTTCCTCTGCTGCCTCTGCTGCCTCTGCTGCTTCTTCTGCTGCTGCTTCTGCTGCCAACCGTTGTTGACTTTGGAACCAGTCTTTGGCCTTCCAGCATGAACTAAAGGTCAGTGATTTTTCAGGAATCCTTCAGGTTTCAGCATCATAATGCAACTTCTAAATATCCAGCCTCATGAAATAAGTAGCTGCTGGGTTCTAGACCTTGCCAGGATACAGGCAGACATTGTTGGTCAGCCCCCATCATATTGTGTATGCCAGTCTAAACTGTCTCCATTGTAGTACATATTCATTCTGACAATTCTCTGTTCCTTTGAAGAACACTGGCTAAAGCATGCTTTTGTAGATTTAGGTAGACAGCTATTTTAAATAACTGTCTTTCATGATTACAGGAACTAGCATATCTGTAATTATTAGAACAGAATAACAAGGAAGTGCTGGGAATGCAGTCTGGAATCTAAAGACAATCTGCATAGAGACTTCCTCTTCATAACCCTCAGCCTTTCTTCCTTCGTTCTACACTTTGGATGACAACTCATTGTACTCTGTGGGGTGCTCTTTCATCAAAATTCATTACTGTAAATATTAGTCACCCCAGCAAATAAAATACCTTCAAAGTGACATCTTGCCTGGTGTTTAACCAAATATCTGGGTCCTGTAGCCTTGCCAAATTAACTTGGTAAGATTCATCCTCACACGTGAGACAGCTACTTCCATGTAGAAGTCTAATTACATGCTACAGAGACTGAGTACAGAGGCAATGAGACCACATAAAGAAACAGATCGATTTGCAACAGCTCTGATGACCTCATCAAGGCACCAGTCATGTGAGTGAAACATACTGGATCCTAGTATTCAACTAAATACCATCAAGTCAACCCAGGTCATACTATGCAGAGAAATAAAATATTGCCTACCTGATCTCTTCCCACATCTCTGAGACACAAAATCATAACACAATGAAAGTGTTGATATTTAAGCCAGTAAATTTGGGGGGGGGGGTAATTCTCTATTTACTTAGAATAAGTCTCAGTTACAATGTAGTTATGATAGAATTAGATTTATATTTAGGTTTACATAGCTCACCATGAGCTTAAATTTGCTTTTTTTCTGAAAGCAGGCAAATCTGCAAAAGTACATCTTCATTAAAAGCTGAGAACATTTCTGAAAAATAAGTATCCCTGAAGATAAACCAAACCAAAGCAAACAATCGTCACTTACTGCAATCAGACACATGCATATGATGTTTCTTTACACATGAAGAGATAAGTTAGCCATAGGCTTAGTGAACTGTGGAGAAGAACATAACCGTAATCAAAGTCTGAAGCAGTTAAATGTCCATAAGATGCAGATCATAAGCATCCCATGCATAGCATTTGCTGCAGAGCACAGCATCGACATCTCTAACAGCTCAGCACATGTGGGAGAGCACGAGAGCATCCCAGATAAAGGAGCATCGGCATCTCTCAGGTGTAGAGAACGTAACAGATGCTACAACAGCTTTGCATCTGTGATTGGCTTAAGACTCAGCAAAAAGGAGGAGAAATCAGGAAAAGAGATTCACAAGATCATCACATGGGAGTGGGCGGAGTCAACTCCCAGGAACACTGAGCATTAGAGAAAAATATGCCAAAGAGCTGAGACCTTGCACGAGTAGTGGGATCTGTAAAAACGGTTACATTTCTCTTTCTTAAACCAGCTTCTCTTCATTTGTGAACATTTGGGATTCTTCTATAGAACAATTTGAAAACGCCCGTTGCATACTGAACACTCTCTTAAATACAGCCAGTCTGGCTATGACCACACAACTCAGCCATTACGACACAGATGGTGACTCAGAATCAGTCACTTTATTCCAACACACACAACAGTGTATCAATTACTACAAACCTAAGATTCTGTTAAACAATTACAAAACAGTGAAAACCTGAGACAAAAATATTGTTTTTCTGAAAACGAGTTGAGATATCTTTCAATGAAGACAAGGCAATCTAAAAACTGTTAGCCAGGTGAGAAAGTGGTAACAGACTAGAGCAGAAATGTACAAAGATTCTGCAGTTAGTCCTTCAAAAGTCTATTAAAGTTCTTTTTATTCTTTAAAGAAACCACGCATGGATCTTACATTGCCGGGGAAATGTCCATGGTATATTTAGGGAATGGACACCCAAGACAAGCTTCCCTCCCTTGGCTTTGTTCTAGGAGCCTTTGAAAGTCCAGTGCTTCAGACTCTATTGCAGACAATAGAATTTGATTCTGGTCAACAAGAATTTACCATACTTACACAGAAACTTTATATCTCTAACTTTGATAGTGGTGCTGAGAAAATGAGATTCACAACTTCAAAGTTGCCGGCTTCCCTTCCGACTTTCGGCTTCAATTCTGTTTGATGGCATATGTCACCTGCTTCCTCACAAGTGAGCTTGTGTCAGGGCACATACAACACAGCTCATCTTTCATTCGCCTGAAGCTGAAATCTGAGTTTCTGCTAAGGATCATTCAGAAACCATTACGTGGTTCAACTGTCCCCAAGTCCTGTCGGGATTTCACCAGGAACCAAGCAAACCGATGTGGAGACAGGCTGTAGGACACGGAGCAGAAGGTTTTAAAGACTAGACCTGACAGAGCAATACATACGTCTTTGCCCATAATACATGATGCAAACAAAAGTACAAAGAACACTGGGATACGTACTCTTGCTGGTTCCTGCAAGAAGAAATGAGTGAGCACCTATCTGCCTCATACACACTAGGCCTTACATGTCTTCTTTTCCACAGAAACCAAAACATCTTGGGTTCTAAAAGGACATTCAAGAGTAAACATGGAAGGAGTTAACATAAGGAATCAGGACTGAATTGAGCTTATCCCTGCATGGACACTCATATCCTGAATCATGGTTAGCAAGGAACAAGATATATTATTGAAGTACGTGGAAGAAGTTGCTCTACCTGGTATGGTATAAATGAGAACTATTATATATGCATTAACTGTGTAATAAAGAAAAGAGATGTTCATGAAGTGCAACTTTTTAGGAACTGAAGAGACTGACATGTAAATTATATTAGTAATTGATACTCAATTGGAGATATGTCACTGTTTGATTTCTGTATTTTTTAAATGTATTATGTTTCAGTATTTTGCATGTGTGTGTGTGTGTGTGCATATGTGTGTGCATGCATGCACTCTTGTGCTTTGGTACAGGGACAGAGGTCACAGGGACTTGCGGGAGCCAATCTTTTTCTTTCTCCACGTCCTGGAGATTAAACTTGGAGCATCAGGCATGGCACAAAATGTTTTAGCCGTTGAACCATCTCATGGTCCTTTTCTGATACTTTTGAAATGATGAGGTTTTACTAACGCCAAAGTAGGTATAGATTACAGAAACTTAATCTATATCACCGAGTACTCCAGGGTACTGTATGAAAACCAAATGTGACATTAATGTAATAGAATGGTAATTCATTAAAAATCCTAGTAATATATTCCATGGAAGTTTATCCTATGGAAAACCAACCTCAAAAATTATAGATTGTAGCCCTACAAACATTCTTCTTAATTTAAAAGTCAAAATGACCAAATCGAATTTATATAACATATTCAAAATAGTTAATTTGAAATGTTGAACTAAAAAATTCTTTAGCTGTTCCAAGGGAACATAATGTTCTTCGACTGTAATCCAGAAAACATTGAACTGTGACAGAAATATCTTGGTTAGTTTTTCTGGTGTTTTAGATTAATATCCAGAATTAAGGGATTGTATGTCATAGCTTTAATGGATTAGTTTATAAAACACTCCTTCTGTGGTCACTTTAGGAGAAACATAATCTGCCTGTCTTACTGTTTTCTTTGAATGATCTCGTGGGATAAAAAGAAAATGATGTCTCCTTAGCCACGTTTAAAAACTCATTTTCCAGTCCTCCGGACCTAACGCTCCTTTCCATTTCTTCATCTGATCATGGGCCAAGACTGTCCAGGCATGTTTCAGAGCCGAAGGACTCAATGGGTGGTTCTGACAGTTTGGCTTTTTGGAACGGTTAGCATCGCTGGTGGGATAATAATTTATTTAACCAGAGTGTCTGAGGAGCAAATTGGAAAGACCTGAGAAGCAGAGCTGGGTGTAAGCAAGACTGTTTAGGTGAGGTTTCCATCCAGCATTCCCAAGCACTTTGTTCTCACCAGTCTCTCTAAGTCCATAGTGCAAGGCTCCCCTTGTGTGCACTGCACACCTGGCTTCCCTTCCCCTCATACTTTCATCTAGGATTTCTTTTCCATGATCCTCTCTTCATCTCAAATGACATATATTGACACCATTAATGATTTTCAGTGATATGTTACATCCATCAAGGCTTCAATGTATTACTCTCTCTCTTGAATACTAGAGTATTTTAACAGACCTAGGAGACATTAAAAGCTTTCATTTCTCTCCTGGTAACCGAGAGATCTCCTAATGCAAAAGATGGCTCCGTAGTTTCAAATACGATCTGTATTCATATGTGATTTGTAGGATTCATTTCCTCCTTAATGTTAAATGAGAAGTGTTTGTAGCTTTACAGAGAAAAAGACTCACATCTTTGTAAGAAACAGGAGTCTTAAAAGGAAAAGAATAAATAAATATAGCCTTTGGGCTTTTCACTTTGGATGCATGACTTAATATCCTGACAGAGATAAAGGAGGCCCTACTCATCCAGGGCTTGATGAGGCAGAAAGAACAAACTCATCCATAATTAAGATAGTGGAACTTATTAGTAAACAGTAATATGCCATATTTAAACTACAGAGCTGGACAGATGGCTCATAAGAATACTTGTTGCTCTTAAAGAGGACCTAATTTGGTACCCAACACCCATGACAAAAGTCTCACAAACACTTGTAACCCCAGCTCTGGAAAATATAAAACCCATTTCTGGCATCCACAGACAGTGGTACACATATGTCACACATGCATGCAGAAAGACACACACATGCACACACATGCACACACATGCACACACACACACACCTACACACACCATTAAAAAAATAAATATTTAAAGTAATAGAACCATGTATCAACTAAATAGGTCATGAAGTCATAAAATTTTAATTGTCTACCTTATTGTTTAATCACGTTAATTTTGCTATTAAATAAATACTGTTTCTCTTACCAAAAAAATAACCTTTTCAGCATGATTAGTATGTTTCTAAGACAACAAATATAGCACTATGCTGACAAGACCATATCCAAGTGACAAGTATTGATATTGACAGATTTATAAGAATGGTTTACAAGGTATGGTCCACGTAGTCCAACAATAGCTGTCTCACTATGGAAAGACTAAGAATACACTGGCTGTTCAGTATATGAGGGTGTATTCCTCAGGAGACACACTATGGTCTGGAAGAGTCTTGGAGAAGTCCAAGAGAGCTAGTGGTCTTCAGGCTACAATGGAATTCTGAAGTAGGCCTAAGTACTAGTGAAGGGATGACTCCAGAGCAGGAGAGATGAAGTTGCTAGTGAAAATGAAGGTATGTAGGCAAACACCGAAACCTTCCTTTTCTACGTGCTTTCATGTGAGCTGACACAGAAGCTGTGGTGTAGATTTAAGGGTGGCTCTTCTGTCATCAATTGATCCAATAAAAATCATCCTCCATAGAGGTGCCTACTGCTTGGGTTTTAGTTGATTGCAGAGGTAGTCAAGTTAGCTTCACCTGGGGCATGCCTCTGACTCGTGTTTCTTGACCCAGTATTTCTCTCTGTTTCCCGGCTACCTTGCCATAAGTAGCTTCAATTTTCTGCTCCTACCACTGTGATATTCTGAGTCATCTCAGGCCCAAGGCAACGGATACAGATGACGTTGGGCAGGAATCTATAAAACCTGAGCCAAAACATCTGTTTCTTACTTTTAAGTTATCTCCCTCACGTATTGATCACAGTGACAAAATGTGATACCAAAATAGTATTGTTGCATCTTTTTTAAATTTTATTTTGTGTAATGCCCTTTCTTTGTGGGACCTTTGTAATGGCAGATGCCTAGAACACTGTGACTGTGTCATGTCTTTGAGTTGCAGTGACACTTAGAATGCCTTTTTTATTTTTTGTAAAGAATCGTGCCACAGCAAGTAAATCCTTTGGCTTGTACTGGCTCACAAACTGTTTTTCTATAAGTTTATGATGGGAAAGGTACAGAAATTGACTGCCAGTTAGATAACTTTCATTGCAACTCTACGGCATTATCGTATGACAAAAATCACACGATAAATCTACAAATATTTCCATTATATTTATTTTTCTGTGATAAGTTAGATTTAAAAAAAAAATTCTTTGTCCCAAATAATTTAGGACACATTGTTATAGAACCCATCAAGACTGTATAAGTACACATTCATTAACCACATATTGGAACATGTTCCATTGCTCTGACAAATTCTTCTTTAAAAGAATACAGCATTTATTATAAAACGTTAGCATTCATATTAATCTTGTTTTTAGGTCTAACCTCAGTTGTTCCCCAAAAAACAGTAACAGGATAAGAATAATAGTATGGCATCTTCAGTAATGCAATAATAAATGTGCCCCTCCCTCCTTTGAACTTCTAGGAATGCACCCAAAGAACCAAATTATATTTAATATGGAAGTCCTTTGGAGATTTCTGGTAACTTCTTAAAAAAAATCTCAATAATATGATTCATAAGCTGAGGGTATCATAGCTCTCCTCTGACTAAGCATGTTAAAAACAAGATTTTGAGGGCCTAAAGTTTCTTTAATTTAATGCTTCTGGTAACAGACATCCATCTTTACTATTCTCTTCTCATTTCAACCACAAATAGGGATGAGCCACTGGGCTGGGCAGAGTCCTTTAGTCAAATTAAACATTATTATTTGTTTGTTCATGAAATATGTATTACAAGCCTACAAACCTACAAAGCGTTCTTCTCAGGTAAAGCACCAAACCAAGCAAATGTAAATCCCTGGCCTTGTGGAAATAACAATCTCCTTGTCCACCTTCATCCCACACAAGTTGGTTGGTCAAGGAAACACACCGTTTCTGCTGCATATCCCCTTCTCTACCGTCCCGTTTCACAGCCTCTTTTGGCTCTCAACCTGACCCAGTATCTTCCCTTCTCTTCTGTTGTAATAAAATACTTTGACAAAGTAACTTAAGAGAAAATGGTTTATTCTAGCTCACAGGTCAAGAACAGAGCTATGCCTTCATATGGTAGAGATGTCAATGCTACAGCAACTGTCACGTCGTATCCACAATCAGAAACACAGAGCAGCGAATGCTCAATGCAGCTTAGCTCCTGTTCTCTACCTTGGTCCCCAGCCAAGTAATGCCACTCAATCATAGTGGACAGGTCTTTCCAGTTCACTTCATGCAATCAAAATAACCCCTCACAAGCATGGCCATCACCAGAGGCCTGTCTTTCAAGTGATTCTAGATGTTGTCCGGTTGACAGTTCACACAAACCATCCATATCAATCAACCCACTTATCCAAAACATGACTTTTCCATCGTAAGGGCATTCTAGGATCAAAAAAAGGGGGGAGCATCCTAGTGTCACAAATCAGTAACACAAAGAGAAGGCTGCTCGTGTCTAACATGAAGAACTCTGCAAGATGCACAAGGATGTTGAGCTGTGTTTTGAGGTAGAGGTCTGAGGTTCAGCGTTAGAAAATTGACGACTCAAGTTCGCAACTGTGGGAGCTGACATCTTACTGATTATATGTCTCAAGGCTAGGTAACATCCTGGTTTGCATTTAATGTCCCAATCTATTTTTCTATCATTTTCTTGATGTAAAGATGCATAGAATCAGTTAATAGGCAATATTAATAATTAGATGTAATGCTGGAATTGTAAACTTCCTCTTCTGGACATCAGCTAGCATAAGTGAAATCTTGGAAGAGAGCCATTAAAACACCATGCCAAGGTGGCACACATATTTAATCCTAGCACCTGGAAAGCAAACAAAGTCAGATTTCTATGAGTTCAAGGTTAGCTTGTTCTACGTAATGAGGTTTAGGCAAGCTAGGGCTACATAGTATGACCCTGTCTTAAAAAAAACAAAACAAAACAAAACAAACAAAAAAACAGGACAAAGAAAACAAAAGCATCTTTAAGTGAGAGGGTCAGTCACATTCCTTAATTCTCAGGTGAAGAATTACACATGTCGAACCTGATTTTTGGTTACTACAAAATGACAAGTTTCCAGGACAGCCATTGAACAATGACCCTGTTTGGACTTTTAACCCAGGTATAACTATGAGGGCACTCAGTGTCTGATTAGTTTCCGGCTAATATTCTTGGTTCAGTCTGTTAGCCCATCCATAGCCCATACATAGTAGGTTCTGGTCATTGTGAAGATCCTTTCCTGGACAGAACTGTGTGCACAGAACACAGACCCAAGCTCATTTGTTTGCTAATTTTTCACAGACTGCAAATATGCTTCTCAAAATTCCTTCTCTTGTATAAGTCCTTACAAAGCATATTTACTCCATCTGGAATTATATGTGACAACAATTCTTTACAAGTTTACACAGCCATGAATTAAACTATAATTTTGAGAAACACAACGAGAGAATTTCAAGAGGGAGGCTCATTCATACATCCATAAGACCTCCTTCTCTGACCATGAGGACTAGCAATAAGATAAAGACAAGATGAAATGATACAAGGAATAGGACCTCTACTGCAAGGAAGGAAGATTTTTCCAATAGCCTCAAAACTTTCCCTAAATTTATATACAGCCCTCAGTCTTCATGTATGGTTTACTGTGTTCAACAAGTAATCCTGAAAGGTCATGGAGAATGAGTCAACTCTTGTTGTTTCTATATATCTAAGCATAATGACTTGTCCAAAGTCAAGAGGCTAACATACACCACAGTTCTCAGTATCTGCAGCTTTCTGTAGAATTCCTATCTGAGTTACACAATGAGGGCCAAGATTTTTTTCTTCATCATTGAATCCATTGCTGTCAATCAAATTTATGTATACTAAATATTATCACGTAAAAGAAACATTAAATTCTTACCTTCAGAGGATAAGCAACTTGAACTTGTTTATAGAGCCCTCATGAATTCCTTGGTGAGGGCTTCTGAGATGTCCATTGTTTGAGAGCCTCATACTGCAGTGATGCTGATGCCTCTGCAATGTAGCCACTTAGAAAATTACTGAACACCCACAAAATAGGGACTGGGCATTGATCATCTGCTCATTCATTTGGCATGTCTTCTAAATGTTTCCTAGCCCTTGTCTCTTCATAACAAGATCCCATTGATGTGTGACTTATAAGCAACACTACCTAGCGCTCACAGAACTGGAGGCTAGAGTCCAAGGCCAAGTTATTGGGGGGTGGGGGGATCTGGGACTGGAAAGGAAGGATGGGCTTCTAGATTTATAGAGGTAGCTTTCCCATGGTATGTTCACATGATAGAAAGGGCAATACAGGAGCTGGGCTATAACTAAGCTGGACAGCATTCACCTAACATGTATAATGCCATTGTGTTGAAGAGAGGAAGAGAGAGAGAGGAAAAAGAGAGAGAGAGAGACAGAGACACAAACAGAGACAGGCAAAGAGACAGAGAGAGATGGAGACAACGAGGCAGAGAGAAACAGAGAAAGAGAGACAGAGACACCGAGACAGAGAGATAGAGAGATAGAGAAGACAGACATGCACCCACACATAGAGATAAAGGAGAAAGAGAGAAGACACATGGACAGGGGTATGGAAGACTGGGATGAGAAAGTAATCTATGTCTGGGAAAGGAGGATTGAGTAGGAAGGAAGAGTGAAAAGGGAGGGCCAGTCAGAAAGAAGCTCTTTGGAGCCTCTTTTATACATATTCAGATACCATTTATTAGGGCTCTGCCTTCACGACCCAACCACCTCCCAAGGCTCTCCTCCCATCTAGCCCCCGAATAACATTCACATTGATTCTCAAGTCTCAGTTCAGGTCTTTGGTGCAGGGGTAGATGGCAAACATTCCCTTTAGCCACATATCTTGACCTAGAATAACAGAAAAGATGGTTTTTATGGAAAAGATGAACGTGAGGATAAATGTCAAGTATGTAGCATTAGAATGGGCAGTAAGGAATCTGAAGGGAAAATGAAAGAGGCTATAAAGAGAACAGTAATGCTGCCTCGGGGGACAGTACTGAAATGAAGGGTAAGTGGTGGGTTCTGGCAGTGACATTCCCTCTGAAACCTTAAAGACAGATGGTTTTCAGAAATAGACACAGATAAGAATGATCCAGGCAGGAGTGCCATACCGGAGGTGACAATGGGAAGTGAGGCTAGAGGAAGAGTAGGTCCCCGGGCCTTAAGGGGACCTGTGAAGGATGCTGAACTTTTCCTAACTATCAATATTGAAGGTTTTCAGTAAAGAGCAGCACAGACACAACGAGCTCTTCTAATACTGGACTTAGTGATTTGTCTGAATAAAATGAGTTGTGTTAAACATTTGCTTTTATTTGGATAGAACAATATTGCAGGTACCCTAATTATACTTGAGGGAATTAAAATGTAGGCCCACATGCTCTGTGTTCTGTGGCTCATAATAGACACATTACTCAGATACCATATCTAAAATGCCCAATCTGGACAAAGTAATAAGGAAGGTTACTCTTTGTCTCTTTATAGGATTCTTTTCATGATGCCACGTGGCATCATATTAACGCCATTTGTTTAAACTATCATTTTTTCTTTAAAAACAAAACAAAAAAGCTCAATAGACAAATATCCCAAGTTTTCATAATTGCATGGTCAAGTTTTCCAAAAGACACCTTTGCCTATTGTCTATTCAAACACACGGTTGTGCACAATAATGAAAGTTGTCAAGTAACCATGACCACCATGATTCATAAAAAGCAGAAGTCCCCAGAGAACATTCTTATGAACTGGCCTCACACCCCCACTGTGCTTACTACAGCGTCAGTAAGACAGAAGTGATAAATGAGTTAGCATGACCCAATACCAATAAAACTCTGATCCCATGGGTTTTGTCCAAGGCAGTTAAAAATTCTGAGGAGTAAAAAATAGACCAGTGGCAGAGATCCTAGAAAATTCAAATATTTGGGGGAAAGTTTTGGAAGATCTACAATCAGAATAAACATCTAAAAAGAATAAAGTAGGTTAGATGAGAGAGAGTGAAGTAAAATATGTGAAGAAAACCAGTGTGATTGGCATACCAGAATGAATTAAATAAAAATAAAATAGAAGGCTGGGGAAATTATCCCAGTGACTGAACAAGATGGGGTTGACTCACAAAAAACAATGCAATTGTTACTAAATAGTCTGAACTCATAGGTCAGTTATTATACGCTAGAGATTTTTAATTCTCCCAGTACCTCTTTCTTCTTGCTCTGCTCACTACCCAGGGCTGCTGGCTTGCCTGGACAACATAATGGGCTTCTGTGTGCTCTGACATCCAGTGTGTTCGGCTGGCAGGAAGTGAGTGGGTAGACAAAGAACGCAGATGAGCGTCCTGTGTCCCTTACCAGATGGTCAGTTTTCCACACTGGGGGATACTTTTGGAGACATTCCTTCCTTCTAGGCTCCCGGATTGGCTTCTTCAGATTGCTCATTCAACTTGTAGATTGTTGAGAGATTGTCTCTGCCGGCTCCGATTTTCTGAATTATCTCTGTGTCTCACCAACAAACCCCCGCCCCCCCCCCCGCAACTCCTTTCACACACTGCTCTAGCTAGTCCCTTTAATAAATAAAACATCCTTAATTTAGTCCAAGTGTCATACCTGTTCCCTTTGAGGTTTTACCTGCTAGCCATAAATAATCTTTCATTTGGCAGATTGGTTTTGTCAGATCTGTTTCTGAACGTTCAGTTATTTATATGTGTGCCTTGTAGCCAGGGCAATCTGAGAAACTACTATCCATTCTCATGCCACAACACTGTGCAGAAATGTCTTTGGACCATATTTGGCCAGCCTGCCATGGCATGTGCTGATAAATTTGTGTGGTGTCCTTGGCTTGAATGTCCTATTCTAAAATGTACTCCAGTTATACTGTATAAGACTAAGACAGATGTGGTACACCTGGCTAAGGTCTCTCCAGTACACAGGCAAACTGATGCCCCTGCCAATAGCTTCAGCCTTGTGGATTTATCTTGAAATTGAAGGGACCGTTGACTTTCCAGAAGCTCCATCATGCCGTTCAGTGGCACCTTTTATCATCCGTAATTGGATGACCCTCAGTGAGTGCTTTGAAGTCTAGACATTTGTGTTTCTGTCTGTTCTGAAAAATATTGTTGCTCTTACAATAGTTAGATGTGGGTATTCTGGTCTCATTCTACAACTTTTAATCTGTCTTTCTTTGTTTCTCTCTTCTGTCCTGCCCCATCTCCTGTGATCTGGATTCTGGAGATCTGATGTCAGATTCTCATGATTTCACAGCAAATGGTTTACCCATTGAACTATATTGCCAATCCTCATTTTTAAAAATACATTATTTTAACGAATGCTTGGAGAATTTCACACATGAATACAGTGCACCTTGGTCACATTCACCATCCCCTCCCCTATTACACCTTTTAATTCTTCCCAGTTCCACACACCTCCACTTGTCTTCCCAGCTTCATGATATCATTTGAGATTGTTTGTTTTATGAACAACAGAGTGCAGTTTGTGCTGCCTATATACATATAGGTATGGGGTCATTCATAGGATCATGCTTGGCCTACTAGGGACCTTACCATTAAAGAAAACTGAAACTGACTCTCCACTCCCCAGAAGCCACGGATTCTCAATAGCTCCTCTAGCAGGGGTGGGGGTACTTGTGAGTCCCTCTCCACTCCATGCTGGAATGTCAATTGCTCTGGTTTCATGCAGGTCTTCTGTGGGCAACTACAGCTGCTGAGAGTTCTCAAGTGTGTTAGCCCAAAAGACACTGTTTGCTCTAATTCACCTTAACTTCTGGCTCTTAAGATTTTTCTTCTCCTGTATTGATTCCTGCAGGTTGGGGAGAGGGAGTGTGATATTGCTGTTTTATTTGTGGATAACTTGATTCTTTGACAAAATTAACAAATGTGACAAACCTTTAGCCAAATTAATGGGGGGGGGGGAAGACAGAGAGAGAGAGAGAGAGAGAGAGAAAGAGAGAGAGAGAGATTCAAATTAGTAAACTCAGAGATGAAAAAGAAAACATTGTGATAGACACGGAGGAGATTCAATAAACCATAAGGACTAAGCATAAAATCTATATTTTGCTAAATTGAAAAATCTAAAAGAAGTATATACATATATATGTATATATATATATTCTCCCAAAATTAATTTGAGATGAAGCAAATAATTTTAAATAAACCAACCAATAAGATAGAAGCAGTAATTTAAAATCTCTCAATGAAAAAAAGACTAAGAACCAAATTGGCACAATGCAGAATACTACCAGAACTTCAAAGAAAAACTAACTAACACCAATATCCCTCAAATATTTCACAAAGTAGAAAAGTAAGAAGCAGTTCCATATTCTTTCTTTTCTAAATTATACAAGAATTAAATGAAAAAAAAATGTGGACTAATTTCTCTAATGAACATAGATGCAGAAATTCTCAATAAAATACTTGCAAATCAAATTGAGGAACACATCAAAAAGATTATGTACCATGATCAAATCAGCTTCCTCCCAGAGATACAAGGATGGTTCATTGAATAGAAATCAGTAAATGTAACTACTACATAATCAGAAACCACCTGATATCATTAGATGAAGAACATGTTCCATGCTCCAGTGAATGGCCTCATACCTATATGTGTACAGGCAACACAAATTGGACTCTGTGGTTGTTATGCTTTGTATTTGCTTGGCTCAGGGAGTGGCACTATTAGGAGGTGTGGCCTTGTTGGAGTAGGTGTGTTACTGTGGGCATGGGCTTTAAGATCCTGGAAGCCGGTCTTCTCCTAGCTGCCTTTAGAATAAGAGGTGGAACTTCATAGGAGTTGCCTTGATCATGGTGTCTGTTCACAGCAGTAAAACCCTAGCTAAGACTGTAGTTAATAAAATAATTTTTAAAAGATGCCATGAAGTTGGGAAGGAGAGTAGGAGTATATGGAACAGGGAGGGATTAGATCAACATTCTAATCCACAGCCAACATCATCTAAATAGAAAGAAACTCAAAGCATCCCCACTAAAATTAGAAATAATGACATGGTGATACACACACTCTCAATTTCTGTTCAATAAAGTATTTGAATTATTACCAAACGTAATAAGACAAGTGAGAGATCCAGAGGATACAAACAGCCCACTTGGACGTGACAGAATTAAAGAGGGTCACAGAGGCAGAGGGAAGAATGGTAAGGTGCTTGGGTAGGAAGGTAGAAGTGGGATGCTGAGAAGAGCTAAGTTACAGAGGCAAATATGATCAGAATACACAGTATAAAATTCTCAAAGAGTAAATTAAAAAGTTATGTTTTAAACTCTAAAAAGTGTCAAGCAGGACAAATAAATAGATATTTGTATCTAGACTTACCACAATGAAACTTTAAACATCAAAGGGGAGATTACTTTTTTATTTAATTGATTAATTAACTGTTTATTTATTTATTGTTTTGTTTTCTAGACAAAGTCTCACTATGTAGCTCTGGTTGTCCTGGAACTCACAGAGATCTGCCTGCCTCTGCCTCCTCAGTTCTAGGATCAGAGGTATGAGCCACCACTATATCTGAGTGGGCTTTTTGTTTTGTTTTATTTTGTTTGCTTTGAATCTTTTTTCAAAGGGGTATTCTTAAGAACAACAAAAAAATAAAATAAAACAAAACAAAAAATAATATTATTTTCAAGAGAGTAAATTTGTATACATACCTCATAGGGAGAGAAAAAATAAGTGCCAGCCTGGTATCACTAAGCCAGCCAATCGTCTTTAAAGAATGGAATTAAGTGAAAGATGGTTACAGACAAGTCAACACTGAAAGTGTTTGCTGCCAGAAGGTCTAAGACCAGGCATAGAGGTACAATACCAACTCAGATACACAGTCAAAAGGACAGGAGTTACGGACCAACCCTTGATACAGAGTGAGTTTGAAGTCATCCTAGAATACATAGGCACCTACCTCTGCTTATGAGATAAATAAAAAGAAGTAACAAAAAACGACACATCTTAAAGGGGAGTGTGGGAAGCAGCTCCGCTCTCGACATTACAAGGTGGCACTTGGCATAGGCATTGCTTGAGAGAAAAGACAACTCCATATATGGAGTTGTATGCGCTGAGAGGTGTGGTTATCCGATCACCCCACCTCGCATCATTGAGAATGGCCAATCACCAGTGACTTTGTGGCAGCTGCTGATAGGATTAAGGCAATGCTTATAAGGGGTTGCGGGAGCTGAGGAGAGAGACAAGGAAGAGAGAGAGAAGAAGCTCGCTGTACAGGGATAGCTGAATAAGAACTTGAAGAAGAAAGGTTGCTGTTGCCTTATTCTGCTGGTCGGACGTGGGTAGTGACAGGGGAGAGAGCCCATTCATCTTAATAATTTATAGAGAGATAACCACTGATGAGTAACGAGTAAACTGAAATAACCAAACAATGGTTAGGATGGAGAACTCAGAGGTCTTTAAAAGGTCAACAACCGAAGGGATGGAGAACTGTCTCAGTAGTTTAAGAGCACTGGCTGTTCCTGTAGAGGTCACTGGGTTAGTTCTCAGGGCCCAAATGGCAGTTAATAACTATCCTTAACACCAGTTTCAGGGAATCTGGCACCCTCTTCTGACCTCTGTTGACACCAGGCACATACATGCAGGCAAAACACTCATAGACAAAATAAACAATAAATAAAATCTTTATAAAACAGACTACAAAGGCAAACAATGAGTCACTCAAATAATTTGTATTGCAAAAAATGAACAGTGGAATAACTGTGGTTGCCTATTAAATAAATAAAATTTGCAGTCTAAAGTCTTTCAAAAGTTAAGAAAAGGAATCTTTACTAGGACCAGGTGGAAAGGCACATTCTAACTCATATTCCAGGAAACGTAATTCTTGTCTTATAGTTATTGTTTCAGAGAACTAAAACACAGGAAAGTGCTGCCAAATTATTTCTAAAATGAATACAAGCATACATATCAAACCTGACAAAGACAGAAAAAGAAAATATAAGTGCATACATATAAACATATATGTATGTATATATACACATATATAACATAATTAAGCATATAGATAGACAAAGCTTTAGCAAAATATTAGAAAATTAAATCTAACAAAATATACCAAGTCATATATTGCAATCATGTAAGGTTGTAGGTAGTTGTGGCTGGAGAATCTCAGAGAGGGTTCCTCCACAGGGAAGTTAGACATGACTGCTGTGGCTCCACGGTTCCTCACGGCACGGCCCCAATGACACGAGAAAGTCCATGGGTTTTTATAGACTTTAATGTCATGGCAGATGATGGATGGATCTGATTGCATCCCCCCCAAAACCCAGGGCAGACCTGAGTTAAATAGGGAGGGAGAGAGAGGGGGAGGGGTTGGGGAAGAATGTTTAATTGGTTCCACCCTTTGGCCTTCAGGTACCTCATTAGTATGTAAATCTCTCTAGAGCCTGAGGCCTGTTCCTCTGACTGTTGGCCATAGACCTCTCTGTAGGAGTGGTTGTTGGAGGGCTGAAGCTAAATGAAAGAACCAGGTAATGTAACATGATTTGATATAAAATTTACTATTCTAGTTCACTGCTACAATAAAGAGATCACATGATCATTCTAACACATACAGAAACTGTATTTATTAATAAGATACAGTCTCCATTCAAAGAAATACCCATGCCCAACTAGAAGCAAGAGAGAAATTCTTCAACTTATTAGTGCTTCGACACTGAAAAGCACAGCACCAGACAATGGTATGTTCTAGTTCATCCATCCCTTGCAGCAGCTCTAAGCTGCAGGTAGCACTCCTGACCTTAACAGATGAACCACAGAAGCATAACACCCTGTGGGTAAAGTCATATGGTCAGTAATAGCAAAGATGTGGCTTGAACACATGAGGCAGTTTAGAGCTCACTCTCAGAACCACCGGTGATAAGTTTCAAGAAATAACACAGTTTCTTTGTTTTCTTTAAATAAGTTCCAATTGCTCCTTAAGCCCACAGATGGAAAGAAATTCCATCTCCCTGGTTATTGGGGCACCAAATCAAATAGTTGCAGTTCTTTTGGGTTAGAAACCAACTGGAATGCAATCATAGGTGAGTGCTTACTTGCTCTGAGTTTTACCCTAAAATATCATGTTAACATGTGTCTCTTAAACGTTGTGTTTCTCCAGAGACCACTTTCTTGAACATAGAAATTTCATGTTAGTCCAGTTTGTAGGGCTTTTTGCTACAGCTTTATAGGAACCCAGAGGAACTAGTGTTGTGTAGGGAACTTTTCCTGGGGAGCTTCAATACACACAAAGACAACGCCACCCCCCCCCACATACATCATACATGCACACCATCCTACAGACAGACAGACAAAAACACACCCCACATAACACACACACACACACACACCCCGAGTCTACTGGCCCCAAAAATAAAACACAAGACAGACTAAAGCAATGATTCTGTCAAAGATCAATGTGGTAGTGAATCTCCATATTTTTACTGGAGTTAGTAACCGGAGTACAGATGAGTAATTATTTGCAAAATCAGGGATGACCCAAAAGCTGTATCCCTGTATATCCTACCTGAACACAGGTGAGAACTCATGAGAGCTGCACCCTTGGTGCTTTCTGCACAATTTGCATGCAGTTCAACAGCTCTGAGAAATCTTTTCTTTGCAGGGTTTTTTTTTTTTTTTTTGTATGAGTCTCCTCTTCCAGCAGTTTTTTTTCCTTTTATAAAACTGGAGTGCCTTAAATAATCTTCAGAGTTTTTTCCTTACCTGGGAACTAGTAATTAAGGAAATCTGGAGACATTCCTGTAGGGGTCCCTGCAAACACTTAGGCTGGCAGAGGAATGATAGACCTGAGGCAAGATGTAAATGCAGTCCAATACAACATGTTAGACCATCTACCTATGTGATTCAAACTTCTACACTCTGACCCCAAACTGTATTTTTGACATATTTGAACACAGTACAACTTTGGAGGAAAGTTTTGGTTGTTTTTGTTGTTGTTTTTTTTTTTTTTTTTTTTTTTTTTTCTCCTGAAAATTATTACAGCAAAGCTTAAAGCTTGACTGAATTGAAACTCCTTTGCAAGGTATGTGGGCCCTCTTTCATAAGAATGGTTTTATTGACTGAGAATCAACAATCAAGGAGGAAGGATTTGTAGTAAGTTTAATAGAAAACTCTTTTGCAAAGTACACGGGACCTCTTGCATAATAATGGGTTTTATTGACTGAAAAACAATGTTCTGGAGTCTGGGGTATTTGGGTGAAGGCTGGCTCTATAAAATAGCAAAGATCACCAGGCTATCAACAGCCACTCCCGGTTCTCCCTTGGAACAGTTGTCAATCTTTTCCTTTGAAGAGAAAAGCTTGCACATATGACATTTCTGGTTTCTGAATTGTTATCTGTACCCTCTACAGACCTTCCTTGGATTCTCAATATCTTAGTCTCTAGTCCAAACTGCTAACTGTGGATGAGAGTATAAGCAGTCCTGCTCGGCCCTCATGCCTTAGAGTCTCCAGTATATGAATGTCAAGTTCAAGTGCAAGACATAGGACAGGACAGAGCCCTGTACCCAGGTGCAATTGACTGAAAGTCCTGACAGCCGCAGCTCATGGAACCTGCAGGGTAGAAAACGCCTCCAGATCCTCTTCAATTGCTCCTGCTGGACTGTTCAAAAACTTTCCACTCAAAAAGCTCACCCGCTTCTTCAAAGCCTGTCTCTCCTTTGGTAATCTGATACTATTACTCCTTCATGAGTTTCCTTTTACTAAAGACTCACAGTGGACATTATCATTTCTTTGGCAACTTTTTCTTCCAGATTTGCCACATGCAAGTCATTAATAATAAGTCATGTCCTTTAGAAAAGATAAAGAATTCACATGGCCATGATCTTAGAACACTGAAAAGGGAATTATCTACTATTGTGACCTAGGTAAAATATTAAGGCCTAGATAAAATGTTAAGGCCTAGACAGAATGTTAAGGCCTGGGTAAAATGTTAAAGCCTAGTTAACTATTACCTGACTAGTCTGCCATTAGATGGAAACTTTCTCATATGTTTCTGCTGTTACTAAGAAACTTTCTAATGCCAAGATTGATTACATATTCTATTTTGTTCTGTGTCATTGAAAACCAATCATAATAGAAGTCAGTAGAACTGTTTTGTATAGATACCAACAGTAAGCTTGGACCTGAACCAACCACCCAACAGCACTTCTCGCACCTATGTTTAAGCTTTTACAGTATTTGCCTTTATAGGCTGCCCCTGGGATGGACCTCAACATAAGAGAGACACCTGCATTAATATAGGAAAATATTTGAAATAAGACTTCCATTTTGAATAGTGCTCCAATAAACTTTAAGTTCCTAAGAACTTCCTGGGAACTGACATCCTACTTGGCAGAAAGACACATGTACATCGGTACATGTAGGTGAGGTACATCCCAAGTTAAGACTTGAATGTTAGACAAGTCCATTCTGGTAGACAAGTTAGGACATGAATATAGACAAGGCAAGTCCTCTGCCACAGTTAAATACCCAACCAGTGGGAGCAGAATAAGTGCACAACAGAGACATGTTCCTAAGAAAATCCCCTATCCCTAAATCCTGATTGGTAAAATAACTTGGCACAGATTTGTGTGGATTTTAGGCTTAAATGTCCTGTGAGAACTTAACTCAATGTCATGGTTCAGTTCTTGAATTTGTACCATGGCCCTGGTTGACCAGTCCTGGGGTATATGCTTAATAAACTATTTTTGTCTGACAGAGATCAGTGTATGTGTGATTTGTGAGGTGATACCTGAACCCTACCAACTACCATAAGAAAACAAAAGACAAAATAGGCTCCCAATAAACTCCCTACACCATTATAGTGTGTATATGTCTGCATATATACATATAACTTTATATTTTATATATAATTGTTTAAAAATAATCTTAATTATTAATATTAATCATGTGTGTCAAAACTTCATGAGATTAGACTTGGGAAAAATTTTAAATTAATCTTATAGTGAAATGCTCATTTTGTAAAATTTTGCAAACTAATCTCAAAATTATTTTCTCTTCTTTAACACCAAGAAGACCTTGCAGTTGGAAATCAGTGGTGCACATCCCTGTATGGTACATGATTTCACACTGGTGACTACATATACCAGCTGTTTAAACAGTAGAAAATTCCTTTAGAAGACAGAAAGCTAAATGATTAACAAAAGTAGCTGTCTTAACTTCTTGTGTCAAAGCCATTGCAGAAGCAGTGGTGCTAGCAATTAATGTAATTAAAGCTGTTATACCAGCAATAATCAAGCCCACTGTCCTCTTGCTTCTGCTTAAAGCCTGACTCACTTCTTCCAGAACTTGCAAGCTTTTTTCAGAAGACCAAGGTAAAACAAAAGTAATTCTAATTTGACAATTAAAAGAGCCTTAACACATGTACTAACACTTGTTTGAAATCTAGATCCTACCCCAATGTTATCTCTTGCTAATATAACATCATAGAGAACTGCAGCTAACTTTCAGATATGTCTCTGAAAATGTCCAGAATCAGACTTCCAAATGAAGACTGTTATCTCCAATATTGGATTGATTTTTAGACCAGAGCATGATTGAGACCGAATAACTGGTCACATTTAAGAAAAATACAAGAGTCATTATAACTTCTCTTTTTGATTCTCTGTCCCATGGAGTCTAAAAACTTGAGGCAAGGCAGCTTGTCCCATCAGGGGTATAGATAAGCAAAGGTGGGTCGGGAACTTATGTCCAATACAGCTTCCCAGTCACCATTGTCAGGGCACTCAGCAAGCTCACAGGTCAGCATTATTCTTTATCCTGGCATCAGCATGTCTCACCCATTGCTCTGGCAGCCACCATGCTTCTTCAGCATCCTGGAAAAAAAAAAAAAACCACAAATATGCCCTCTTCCCCATATTAAATACCTGATTGGAATCATGCCATCTGCCAGTGAGTGGATCTTTCTCTTTCACTTATACATAAGTATGCCTAGTTGTAGGGTGCCATAGAATAGACACTTAGCAGAAAGTTCCTTGACATCCAAAAACTTTTAAAAATTTTAAAATAAAAAGAATATGATTTAAATAAATTTGTGGTTTATGGGGATATACCTCCCCCTTTTTTATTTTATGAAGATATTGTTTTAAAATTCCATGGGCCCTTCCACAGTCCCTTGTCCTTGAATCCCAGTAATACGGGTAATATTAAATTGCTGCCAAAAGTCTCGAATGCTTGACTGTGATACCAGTTCCATTATCTGTTTTTGTTTGTTTGTTTGTTTGTTTTTCTTTTTTGTTTTTTATTATTGGATACTTTATTTATCTACATTTCAGATGTTATACCCTTTCCCCTACATTTCAGATGTTATCCCCTTTCCTCATTCTCCCCTGAAACCCCTTAATCCATCATCCCTCCTTCTATTTCTATGAGGGTGTGACCCCACCTATCTACCCACTCCCACCTCCCCACCCTCAAATATTCCCTCACTGGGGCACCTAACCCTCAAGGGACCAAGGCCCTCTTCTCCCACTGATGCCCAACAAGGCCATTCTCCACTACATATACAGCTGGAGCCATGGGTCCCTCCATGAGTGTTCCCAGGCTAGTTGTTCAGACCCTCAGAGATCTGGTTGGCTGGCATTGTCTCTCTCCCCATGGGGCTGCAAGGCCCTTCAATTCCTTCAGTCTTAATCATTTAGAAAAAAAATCACCCTGTTACTAATGTGTTGAACAAATAAGAGGATTTAAATAGGCACTTGGAACAACAGACTGATGCTTTTTATCCAATTCAAATTATTAGAAAGAGGTTCAGAGTTTAAGAGTAAGGAGCCATCTCGACTGTCATGCCAAATACCACTAGATTCGTGTTAGTTCTAAAATTTACAGTGGTAGTCATTATAATTATGAAGAAGTTTAAAGACACTTGCAGTGTATTTGGCATAATTCTAACACCTCTCTGGATGTTTTAACTTTGCATGGTGAGCTTATGAATTTAAAGAATGCTGCTCTGCTGAATGTTGGTGGGGCAGATACTGCTGATAAAATCACCCATGGTCTGAGGTCAGTATTTCTATTTTGGTCAAGCTTCAAGAATGGCATATATATAGCTTGATCATGCTAGCCCTTTTTGTCCTGGGAATACTTTTATTCTTGACCAACATCAACATGTTGGCAACCAAAGTACATGACTTAAACCTGAAAATGGACCCCCCAGACAGTTATTAAATTAACAGGCTGGCAAGCAAAGGATGGGAAAGATTCTGCACAGAGCCTTACCAACCTAAGACAGAAGTGCACTGCTTTTGATAATGCATATTCCATGAAAGGTAAGGAAGTTATTCTTGGCAGAATGACCTAAGACAAGCTCGGTCTGTTTTATGAAATAAAAAAGGGAGACTGGAGAAGAGCTTTTGGGGCTTCCTGGCAAGAATCTGACATGGGCCAAGGACAAGGAGGAGAAATGGGGAAAGGGGAAGGCATCTGAAACGTAAATAAATAAAATATCCAATTAAAAACAGAAGAAGAAGACAAAGCTAAAGGTGCAATGTTTTAATTAGAGTTTCTATTGCTGCAAGGAATCACCATGACCAAAAGAACAAGTTTTTGAGGAAAGGAAAGAGTTTATTTGGCTTACACTTTCACATAGCTGTTCATCAAAGGAAATAAGGACAGGAACCTGGAGGCAGGAACTGATGCAGAAGCCATGGAGGATGCTACATACTGGTTTGTTCTTCATGGCTTGCTCAGTCTGCGTTCTTATAGAACCCAAAACCACCAGTCCCAGGATGGCACTACCACAATGGGCTGGGCTCTTCCCCAACTATCACTATTCAAGAAAATGCCTTACAGCTGGATCTTATGAAGGCATTTTCTCAATTGAGGTTTCATCCCTTCAGGTAACTCTTGCTTGTGTCAAATTGACATACAGTTTGGGTCACCAGGGAAAGAAGGAGAGGGGAATGACCAGCTACTCATGGAGAAAACTTAAGACAGAAGTCTCAACTGCCTGGACTCCATTCAAATAGTCACAACCCTACTGCTCAATGAGTTTGAGGGCGAAGGGTTTTTCTTTTATCAGAATCCAAAGTTAGTGGAATTCAGAAAAAAAAATCAACATAGTTTTGTGGTAGATCTAGTATACTGTATCACTTCCAAGGATACCAATGACAAGCCATGGTTTGACTTGTGAGATTAAAATTTATCTTGCGGCTATTAGACGCTAGCACACTTGGGGTTTTAGATGTAGTTTCCTGATGTGGGCTAACCCTCCTGACACTGAAAAGGTTACACAGTTTTGAAAGTGCTTATATTTTTGCAGGAAAGGAAAACCGACCACCCTGGGAGTTAGGATATTTCTAATATATATTTTGGGCACAGGTAGTTTCTCCAAAACTTGGAGAATAAAAATTATAATAGTAAGGGCTAAAATTGTCCATATTCTAATGGTTTTCCAAAAATAACAGAAAAACACGGTTTGTAAGAATTATGTTGCATTCTTAAGAAAGTATTGAATCAGCTGGCTTCCATATGCCACTGAGCAGTGAAACACTAATTAAAATGTTCACACATGGGGGAGCATGATGGTTTAACAGTACATCCTTGATGCTGGCTTTAGGTTAGCCAGAGTAAACAATTGCATCTACCCCGGATTTCCAAGTATAACTTACTGATAATTTTCATGCTATCTAATTAATTTCTAAAGACTGTTCGGATTTATGTTTGAATCCATTTTCTTTTGAGGTTGAAACTTGGAGTTAGCCAAGAGGCTGTGCTTACAACACACATACTTTTGATCTTTATAGTACGAATATGTGACTTTTATGTGCTAAAAGTTTCCAGAGAAATAATTGACTTAACACCAACATAGTCATGAAATAAATATTTTGTTTTCACCCAAAATTTCTATATTAATAACTAATCCCCAGGATGATATAATTGGGTGATGGGACCTTCGACAAGAAATCATGTCTTAAGGGTGGTGCCTCGCACACAAGATTAGTGGTTACAGGGAAAGAAGATTCCAGATAGTTCTCTGACTCATTTCTTCTCTGCAGCTACAAGTCATTTGCTCTCAGCCTGGAGAAAGATCTTCACCAGAACATAGAACTATCAGCACCCTGCCTCAGCTTAGTAGCATTCAGAGCAGAAGTAAACTTCAATCATTTATAAGTCACATAGTGTGTATTTTTTTAATAGTGGTTCAAACAACTGACCCAATAATAAAAAATTTAAACATGGAGAAATCTCATTTATTTAAAGAGCAGAAAAGGGCATTATTATCTCAAAATAACATTTTTCAGGTATCTTAAGTATCTTTTATTTTAGAAGTAAAAATGTTAAATCCTAAAAGAAAACTCAAAACATTAGTTTTTATCTGAAGGAATTAGTAAGCCAAAAGGGAATCAAGATAAATAACTCTGACCTCTGACCTTTAGGTTTGTGTCATTCCTCTTGTCAATAAAATTGTGTTTTCTTAAAATGCATGTAAATATCCTTGTTTGTTTTAGAAAACTCTCTTCCGAAGTTAAAGACCAAAAATTAAGAAGAGAGACTTTTAAGATTGAAGTTGACATTAAGGAGTGGTTTTTCTTGTTGTTGTTGTTGTTTATGGAAAAACGAAGTGTGCTTTCTGTTGCTGTGATAACCATCATGTCTAAAAGAAAGTTGGAGAGCACAGGGTTTGTTTGGCTTTCATGCCCTCCATCTAGCCCATCACTGAGAATTCAGAGAAAGAACTCAGTCAGAAGCAGAAGCAGAAGCAGGAAGCCCATCAGAAAGCTTCTTTCTGGCTTGTTCCTCATGGCTTGATCATCTTGATTTCTTCTACCACTGTGGATTGTCTATTCAGGTGTGACACTACCCACCTGGGCTTGGCCCTTCCACATTAATCATTAATCAAAAAACAGTCTCACAAGCTTGCCCCCATCTTAGAAAACCCTAATAGCTGAGAGAGAGAGAGAGAGAGAGAGAGAGAGAGAGAGAGAGAGAGAGAGAGAGAGAGAGAGAGAGAGAGATCATAAATGTCAAGTATAGTTGGAGATGAAGTGTAGGTAGATTGGAGTTTTTGTTCTAAAATTCAAATTCTGACTGTAACTATCTTAGTCATGGTTTCTATTGCTGTGATAAAACACCATGGCCAAAACAACTTAGGAAGTATAGGGTTTGCTTTAGCTTGTAGCTTGTAATCCACCATCCAAGGGCATCAGAGCAGGAACTCAAGGCAGGAGCCTGGAGGCAGGAATTGATGCAAAACTACAGAGGGGGTGCCGCTTATGGGCTTGTTCTTCATGGCTTCCTCAGCCTGCTTTCTTATAGTACCAAAGACCACCAATTCAAGAATGACAGTGTCCACAAGAGCTGAATCCTCTTACATCAGTCATTAATCAAGAAAATATACCACAGGCTTGCCCAGTCTGGGAAGTGTATTTTCTCAACTGAGATTCCCTTTTCCAAAATGTCTCTTGTGTGAAGTTAACACAAAACTAGCCAGGACAGCTACTAAATGACTTGGTAACTTTGTGTATTTACCAAGTTAATTGTGTTTTAATGAATAATTTTTTAAAAGCCACATATTTAGGGAAATTTGAAGCACTGTCTAGGAGTCAATACTAATTCTTTAAAATATAACATCTTAGTACTGAATATATAACAACATCTGAGTAAATTACACATTTCTTACTCCAAAGTGAGTCTAGTCATGGAATTCTGCACACTGTTGCAAAACATTTATACTAGACATTTCCAGTGAACACAATGGTTTTATCATGTACTCATGGTCTAGAGTCTACTGGTCCTATAAAGAGATAGAGAGGGCAAATGATTGTAGATTAAAGTCATCATGTCCAGGGAATAAATAACCTCCAACATTAATGGTAAGCTCTGTGATATACTAACTGTTCTGAACAAGCAAATGGCAAATGATTCTGGGTTTCCACCAACTAAATTATATCAATATAAGAATGAAGGGCTAGAAAGATGGTACCATCCAGCTGGTTACACATTCTGTGTTAAGAATAGGAAAAAAAAATCAGTGTTTCCAGCACCAAACGGAAATGAAGCCCAACGTAGGTCACTTCACCTTTTCAGAACTATAAAAATGCAAGTTGAATGAAGGACTGTAGACTGGCTTGACTGATTTTTATTCTCAAGGAAAAACCAAATTGCCATGATGGGGCAAAGAACAGAACAAACAGAACACTTTCTCACATTTCTGCTGTCCACTGGTAAAAGTTAGGCAAAGGCTCTGGCAATCGTGCAAGCAGAAGCAGTAAAACCTTAGCTCCTGGGAAAATGAAGGCTTGAGTGACCCCATCGGACAAAGGATCCCAGCCAGCTAAGGTGCTGGCAGAGAACAAAGTGCCTGGAAAGACACAGGGAGGGAGAAAGCCTCCAGGGCCAGTGATGGCTTCCTAGCCAAATGAAGATTCTACCTGGTTCTGATGCCTTGGTAAGTAAGGGTGATACATACATGTTTCTGATTAAGTTTTCTTTTCTGAAGGAGATTGCAGATTGTGATGATGATGCAACATGTGCTGAATGAATATGTTCTGAAGTGGCATTGTGCAGAAGTAAAGTGATAAACAGAACCAGAATTTTGGACCGGACTCCCCTATGGGTTTCTAAGTCTGGGGAAGGAAAATACAAAAGGCTCCACTCTCTACCTGGGAAAGGAATGGAGCAAAGGCCAAGGAAGCCTGCCAGGCCTAGAAGAGCTAGAGATATTATATCCTATAAAGCCCTATTCTAGTCTCTTTCAAATATCTGGAGTCTTTAAGACTCCATCTTCTCTGGCCTGGATTTTAATATAAGGAAGAAAGTGTATCAGAATAAAGCTTGGTGATTGGGCTGTATGAGAGGTAGGCAGAGTGAGTAGTTGGGAAAAGAAGAAAGAGGAGGAGCTAGGAGGAGAGATGAAGGACCCATGGAGAACCACCCACGGGTCCAGGATGGTCCTGGGTAACGATTTATTTCATAAGGTTAGATATTGGGTTACAACTCTAATTATATGGGTATCTTGTTAATTGAACATTTCTAATTATATAACTATTATATTTCTTAATATATAATTATATTAAGCATTAGAGTCTCATTTCTACCGGGTACCGCATGGATGGAGGGATGGTCTGGACTCAGCCAAGCATTGTGGAGACAGCATGGGAGATTGGCAGAGCCATCTCCCATGCTGGCGTTGAGCAGCAGCCCATGGCAGCTGGTGTCCTCAGGCCTTGCCTAGTCGGGAACATGGCAGCCCAGTAACAAGAAGCCAGATTGGGTGCCGCTGATTTAAATATTAACCATAACAAGGAAGGAAGGAAGGAAGGAAGGAAGGAAGGAAGGAAGGAAGGAAGGAAGAAACTGCCTCTGTAATAGAATGGATGGAACCTGGAATCCAGGTCTCCTGCCTCATCAACGAAGAGTGTGTCCTGTTTCATAGTTAAATCTATATGTGTTCCCCTCTGTTTTGTGACTTCCCGTGAATGCTAAGATGCCAAAGGTGTGGTGTAGGGGAAATTCAGGTCTTCTTTCTCATCAGTCTGGCCACGCTGAAAATAAGTTTGTTTTCTGTAATTTATTTTTTTCCTAGTTTTCTTTAAAATACAGGAAAACTGAGGTAGCAAGCTTAAAGACTGAAGGGCCCACTGGGCATTAGTGTTCCAGAGTCATCCATGGAGGTCAATCCTGGGACAGTGTGCAGAGCAGAACAGGTCTGAGTGGAGACTTGGGCTGTGTTCCTACAGCCTCTCGGTTCTCAGCTCCCACCTTACACTAGAGGCTATGTCTGTTGCATGTCACGCAAAGCCAACTAAGGTAAAATTGTTTTCAGTCCTGTAGAAGAAAGACATGAAAGGAACCTGGGGAAAACAAACAGGTAGCTCTGTAGGCTCTTTCTACCTCAAGCTAGGAGTCAGATATATCAAAAGCCAGACATTCATATGCTTTAAGTGCAATTTGCTACACATTGGCATCAACTGAGGGGGAGCAGTACCTGAAGAATTGTTCTGATGGCTTTGGTAGATATGGAGGGATCCACCATACTGTGAGGGCACTGTCTGGCAGCAGTCCAGATAAAGGTTCTGACCTAAGGAGGATCACCTACATCCCCTTTTGCTAGCTTGACCCTCTCTTTGCTGCCATGTTAATCTGCCCAGTTGTTATTGCTTGCTGCTCCCTCCTTTCCTAATGGCAGAAAACATGTCATCAAGTTCTCATCACAGACTAGGGACAAGCAGCTCTCTAGGAAGCATCAAGGCTTCCAGCATCAGACATGTACCAAGAAGGCACAAGCCTCAGGGACTTGAGCAATGAACTGCCTATTGTTGGCCTCTTCCCTAGTGAGAGTCAGCCATTTAAACTGATGAGGACCTCAAGTACCAAGTAACTACTCTCAGGCAGGTCCGATTCCACTGTTGTTACTATTTAAAATCTGTCTTAAGAAATCCAATATATTATATGTATATATTCAACTCATTAGTTTCCATAGCAGACAGTGACTAATACAAATGTCAAAGTTTCCCCCCTATGAGCTGTCATAAGTGAGAGAAAAGAACGGGGAAGACATCAAAGAATATATGACTGAGCTTCCAACCCTAACAAGTATCATTGCTCAGGGACAAAGCTCTGGTTGACAAAGGTATCAGCTTTCCATTCTATTTCAGGGGTTCATGAAACTTCAAAGTCTTTTCCTGCTTTAGGTGTCTCTGAATAACCATTCAAAGAGAATGATCAGTGCAGAGCCCCGCCTCTGAAATCTCAGGCAAGCCTGGACTCCCTTCTACCCCCAGCAGATTACACGGGGCCTCTAGAAATCTCAAATTACCTGCTTCAGAGGAAACTTCATTAAATTTTGCAAAGAACATAGAAACAAACCTTCCATTCAGTGAGACAATGGAGAAAATAGCCACAGAGTGCACTTTGTGAAGCAAGGCCCAAAGTCAAGAACTATACAAACGTTCTACACAAACATCCTTTCTTTAGCATCCAGTAACTATACATAAAGGGATTTTGTCCTTTTCTGTGGAGTGTTAACTCCTCTTTATGTAGTCAGGTTTAAAATATCCCCCATTTTCCTTTTACAATAGCCAAATGAAGTTTTTGTCTTTTCTTTCTTCAGCCTTTTTCAGTTCCAAATGGACTCATGCCCAGCGTTGCTAAAGGGAACATTTCTCCTCAACAGTCAGCGGCTTCCACAGAGCTGATAATGCAAGCTCCCTTCGGATATCTAAATCTAACATCAGAAATGGAGCTTTGTCCCTGGCCAGTCTTCCCCTCTAAGTCAGATCCAACTGAGTTTGTCTGAAGCTACATTATTAAAGAAAGGTAACACAGTACCTAAAATTACTCTGTCTTGGGCATCCTTCATGCATCATGCATTCTCCCATGCTCCCTTCCTCAGTAAGATGCAGTGTAACTATCCAAGTCCCCATGGGAAATATACAAAGCACTCAGGAATTTGTGCTTGCCTTTGTAGGTACTCTCCTCCGTGCCTCTAGATAGACCATATCCCAGAGATTGCAACAGTATCTTGTAGCCACTCCTCCCCAAAATGTGACTTTCCCTTCATGCCTCTAGCAGATTTTAAGTCACCAAATGACTTTTCAAACACAAGTCATTCTGTATAATGATTCAGTGCCTACCCACTGTCCAAACACCGCACACCTGTAAGACCATGGGCAATCTAATTCCCTCCGGTCAAAAGAGTATACTTTTAGGTTTTTCTTGTCATTCATTTCTTGTGTTTTCTCAAATACATGGTGTTTTCTTCCCCTAAGGCTCTGCGAGGGACCACCTTGAATGCTGCTTTCACCAGTCATTCTTTCCCTAGGGAAATTTGCCTCCTTCCTCCGGAATACCCTGATGACGCAGATCATAGCACCGTTGTGCCCTCCATAAAGCCCGTAATGTTCTATTTTCTTTAAGCCAGTCTCCCCAACATCAGCAACTGGGTGTTTCTGCAATGTCAGGACTAGCACCCTGAAAGCAGTCAAAGGCCACTGAATAAGTGGTTTATAAATATGTGTGTCTCCTCCATGCGCACACTCGTTTGTGGGTGGCAGATGCCCATCTGTCTTGTATCTGAAGCATTCCCTTCTCAGGGCCACAGCGTTTTTATTTTAATGTTTTGTTTTTGTGGTAAAGCAGTACTCACAACACTTTTTAAATGCAAAACAGAAATAAGCAAGCAAACTGACAAGGATAAAATGTTGCAGAAGATGGACAAGATTATATTTTGAAGCTGTACTTTTGTCACCTGAAACTAAGAAGAAAAAAAAATTACTGTCTTTAGAAAATCATGAAGTTCACTTGGTGCATGAGATTTGTAACATCCTGCCATGCTAGGGAGTTAAATGGAGGAGACTTTGTTTTTTCCATTTCTTTTAACTAAGAAATAACATCATGAATTTCCAGTTAATAATGTGATACCTTGTAATATTCTGATACATATATTCATGGCATGTTTAAATCAATTTAAACATTTATCATCTCAAACACTTGTTATTTATTTATTGTAAAAAATTGTCAAAATCTGTTTTAAACTTTTTGAGTTTATGTACATTATTGTCACCTACTGTCAGAAGTCAGCTGTCTATCAGTATATAGCCTTGTGCCTACACTCTCAATTGTATTGCATTCATCCATGTCTCTGGTTCTTTGTTTATTGACTTTTTTCTATCTTGTCATATGACACTGTTTCTGTAACTACAGATTCACAGCATGTGTTGAAGACAAGCCATGAACCTCAAGCTTTTCTCTGTCTTCAAAGATGGCGTTGGTCATTTGCTCTTCTTTATGGTTCTATTAAAATTTCAGAAACGTACTTCGTTCCCTCTTTTTCCTTTGTAGTTCTGTGAAGACTGTCATTAGTATACCAACAGTGATTGCAATGAATCTGTAAATAACTTTGGCTCGTGCAGATATTTTTATGAAAATGACTCTTCCAGTCTATGAAATGGATTCCCATAAGACACGCCTTTTTTGGTTTCTTCCACAAATGTATAATAGTTTCCATTGTATAGTGCCTTCACCTTTCTGATTCAATTTATTCCTATGTGTTTTTATTTTAATTTTATAATTCCTATAACTGGAATTTTTGTTCCTGACTTTTCGTTTAGATAATTCACTATTGGCATAAATCTATACCAGTGTTCTTTATATGTTGATTTTGCATTCATAAACTTTGTTGGATTCATTCATTGATTCCAATAGGGTATTTTTTAACATGAACAAAGTATCATTATACTATACATAAGATGACACCATCTTCAAATGCTGACATTTTGAATGCCTTGACTGTTCTTGACTGACTGGGTTTTGGAACTTAGGTCTGAAGAACTGCATTCAGAAAGAATGATGACCAAATGTTCCCTTGTATCATTCTAAATTTTAACTAAGAAAGTGTTAACTTTTCCTGAATCAACAGAACACTAGCAGTAAGATTATAATAAACAGGCTTTGTTATGATTAGGAGAGTTCTATACCCAACTTGTTTATTATTAACATAAAAGAAATAGTATTTTTATCAGATGCTTTTCTTTATCTGTTGAGATGAAAATATGATTTTTTTCCCTTCATTCTGTTGATGTGGCATATCATGCTTATTGATTAACATATATTGAACCATCCTTGGATATAGTAAATGTATTGTACACATTGAATCCATCTCTAGGATGAATCTCACTTGATCATGTGAATATTTTTATATGTGGTATCCATGTTTGTGTATTTTTATATGTGGTATCCATGTTGTAGTATTGTCCTGTACATGCATGTACCTGTGTGTGAGTTTGGGAGACACAGCCATGTCCCAGCACAATAGTAAAGGTCAGAGGATAACCTTAAGTTTTAGTATTCACCATTCACCTTGTTTAAGGCAAGGCCTCTTGTTCACTACTGTGTACTATAGGACAGTCAAACCATGAGTTTCCAAAGTCTCCTATCACTACCTCCCATTTCTCTGTAGAGGTTCTGAGATTATAAACATACACTACTATATTGGGCTTTCCATAGCTTCTAAGGAACTAAACTTAGTTCCTCATAGGTGTGCAGGAGAACTTTATCCCAGCCCTAAATAATCTACTTAAGACATTGTCGGTTTGCTAGCATCTTACTGAGGATTTTTACATCTATACTCAGCAAGCCCATTGACCTATAGTCTGTCTCATGTGCATGCACACTCACTCTCCCACTTTCCGTTTTTTCCTTACATGCTTTTGGTGTCATAGAAACACTGTTCTCTAAGGTTTTTAAGAAGAATCCCCATTTCTTCCTCAGTTTGTTTGGAGTAACTTGAGGGATAATTAGAATAAGTTTTTTAAAAAATATTCAGTAGAATTTAACAGAGAATCCATCTATTTGAGGTTTTTTTTTTTTTTTTTTTTTTTTTTTTTTTTTTTTTTTTTTTTTTTTGGTTTTTTGAGACAGGGTTTCTCTGTGTAGCCCTGGCTGTCCTGGAACTCACTCTGTAGACCAGGCTGGCCTCAAACTCAGAAATCTGCCTGCCTCTGCCTCTCAAGTGCTGGGATTAAAGGCGTGCCCCACCACCACCCAGCTATTTGAGATTTTCTAAGTGAGAAACTTTCAGTAATGATTCGGTCTTGCTATTTGTTATTTATTTATTTGTTCTATCACACAGATGCTGATATGTTGGGTCTCTGTTTCAGTCATTTAAAACAATTTTAAAATGTACTTCTTGAACTCTTCTGGGATACTCTGCCTGTTCAAGAATAAGCTGTTTAATTTCCATGTGGTCATATTGTTTTCCAAAGTTTTGCTTGTTTTCTAGCTGTATTCTTTTGTGGTCAAAAGGATATTCAACATGATTTCAATTATTGTTAAATTTGTTGAGACTTTCTTTGTGACCAACATATGGTCTGTTTTGAAGACTCTTCCATGGACTAATGAGAAACAATATGTATATTGCAGCTGTTGGGTGGAATTTTTCTGTAGATTTCTGCTAGTTCCATTTAGTCTAGGAGACAGATTAGTTATATTTCTTTGTTAATGTTCTGTCTCAAGAATATATTCAATGCTAAGTGTGGGTTGTTATTGTCTATCTTGCCTATTCAATCTACTAATATTTTCTTTATCACTGGGTGCTTCTATGTTCAGAACTGGTATTTCCTCTTAGCAAATGAAGAGAATTAAATAAAATCTTCTTTACCTCTTTTGTCTTTGGATTTACAGTCTATTTTATCTAAGTTCTAAAAATGGCTCTGTTTTATTTTAGATTCTATGTACATGGAATGGAATATCTCATCTTCCATTTTAAGTATATACTTAGAGCTCAAGTGAGTTTCTTGTAGGAATGCACAGTGGGGCCTTACTTTATATACACTTATGTACATCTTTTAACTGCAGAGCTTAATCTATTTTTATTCAAGGTATTTATTAGCATGTAAGTTCTTATAGAGGCAACTATATAACTAGTTGCATAGTTTTTGGTAGTTTCTTCTCCTATTATAATACTCCTTTATGGTTAAATAATTACTCTTGAAGTAGTCTTTTCAATGAATTAATTGTTGCATTATAGAATATGTTCTTATATATACTTGAGTATGTATGCATGTGTATCTACATGTTAGTATACACACATATAGAAATATATATATATATATATATATATATATATATATATATATATATATCTCCAATATCTAGTGTCTTCCTCTATTGTTCTCCACATTAAATTGTGAGATGGAGTCTGTGATGGTTAGTGCTGACTGCCCACTTGATAGAACCTAAAATCACATAGGAGACATACCTCCAGGTACACTTATGAGAAATTTCTTAATTAAATAGGGCTCTGGGCATGCTTATGAGGGATTGTATTGATTGGATTGATTGGGGTGGGAAAACTCATTTTAGAGCAGAGCAAGAACACTCCTCAGGCTTGTTTCTGAGACTTCAAACAGAAGGAAAGGAGATGAGCACAAGTCTTCAACATTGATGCCTTTCTGACTGAGATGCCAGTGTAACAAGCTGCTTCATGTTCTATTGTTGTGATTGCCTCACTTAGGCTACAAACCCCAATAAAATCTGGGTTTAATTTATCATAACAATAGGAAAAGTAACTAAGACATGATCTTTTGCTGAATTTGGATTTCACCAGTCCATCTCCACTATTTGGCCAGCAAAGCCCTGGGATCCTCCATCTCTGCTTCTATAGCCTTAAAAGCACAGATGTGTGCCATTGTATCTGGCTTTTAAATGTGAGGTCTGGGTCCTAACTCAGATCCTCATACTTGGGTAGAAATGTTTTAAATGAGCCGTCTCCCTAGTCACTGTGGCATATTTTGTCTTCTTTTCCTCCTTTTGTCATTTGGAACTTGAAAATTCATATCTCTTTGCTCCCAAGTGACCAGACACTTCAACTTCGTATTCTATTTCTGTATTTCCTGTTTAAAATGAAAACCTGTAAGCATGCCTTGTCCTTAAAGAAAAAGTACAGTTAATTCTAAAATGTGAGTCCTCCAAGTCTATCTCTTCAATAGTTTTCTGCAGAAAAGTAGAAATGAGAAGTTGTGGTAATATTGTATGTTTTCAATGGGTTCTATGTAGATAAATTATGCAATTAAAAACATGGGATATTTGCAACTACATTAACAGGTTTCCTCTTATAAGATGGATACTTTCACTAGCATCATTGGTGTTTCTTAGAAGCAAGTGTATTATTTATTTTTATATCTATAATCTGTATACACACACACACAAGTTTCTATTCTTTTGACACTTATGGATGCTTAACAAGAATTTCATATATAGACCGCTAAGATATGGATGTGGAAGAATTAACTTTGTAGATGTTATTTATTAACATTGCTAATATTCCTGCTAAAAATTCACATGGTAGAAGTTGTAAGGTACAGCAGGACTGCTGAAATTCTGGGCTAATTTTTTTTTTTTTGTTACAGACATAAGATGGGAATAATTCCCTCTTAGAATTGTTACAGAGTAACAACAGAAACTTAAAAAACATGTAGATTTTATAGCAACATATGTTTCTATTCTCAAATTTTGTGAACTATAAAGACACAAATAAGAACTCTAGGTATACAAGAAGGTTGTATATGATATAATACCAACTAAGTTTTATATTACAATTCTATAAATGTATTTGTAACACAGAATATGCTCCTAGAACAACCACATAACATTTCTTCTCAAATTTAATATAAAACATTGGTGAAAGGTAGGAAATTGTGAATAAAAGTATTTCAATCTCGGTATTACCATGTTCTTTTTATGCTCCAACTTTATAATTGGAACTTTTATTTTCTTAAATATAAAAAATGTTTAAAAGCTCCACTTGTCCTTCAAAGTCCCATAGTTACATAATTTTTAGTGAATATTAAGATTAGTTAAGAGCAGATTCTGAAGAGAAGTTTCCTAAGTCATTTCTATTATTTATATTTCATGTGTGACTAGACAGAAAGTAATATTCCCCACGAGTCCCCGAGCAATGGTTTTAAAGTGCTTGATGGGAAATGGGAAATCCATTAGCTGTTGGTATTTTAGAGCTCTAAATTCTAAGTTTGGCTTTATCTCTCTGTTATGATCTTATTATTTAAACCTAGGAAGGAAATTTTGATTGAAAAACCCTTTCTGAAATCATACAGCAGTAGGAAGCAGGATGTGAGGCTGAGCCATTGTTTCCTTCATGCCTCCTATGTGACTCCTTTATTCTGATGCTAGATGACCATTCACCAGGAGAGGGAAGTTTCCTGTGATGTTTATGCATTTTGATACCTTTGGTGCATTAAGGGACACAGTGATTTGCCCCATGTGGGTGAAGTTAGCAGTCTATATACGCATTTCTTGGTAAGCATCTTAGGCTGACCTCTATCATGTGACTTGGTGAGTTCTGAAGATTTTAAAAATCATCAAACTGCCTGAGATTAAGTATAAAAAGACTCTTCTAAGACCCTTGCCATATTTTACCCTTCAGATAAATATTTTTAAAAATTATAAAATGCAGCAATAATCATTTCAGTTTCACTGTTCTGACCAGATAAAAATCATGTGTGGTTTTGCACACTGCATGGTTACAAACTATTCAGTCTGAGATTTATGTAAGACTTCCATAGTTCACCTTCAATAGGTAACGATTTCCTGCTACAGGCTCCTTATTTCTCTGATTATTCTATGTACAAGGAGTGTTTATTCAAATTACATTATTGCATACCCATCTAATACCCAAAGCAAAATCAATTTCTTTACTAAATATCTCCAGAGTTATTTCTTTACTAAGTATTTCCAGAGTGATTTAAATTTACCCATGGCAGGCAGTGTGATACTGCCAGAAGGAACATAAACCCCCTGCTACTTTGGCTTCAATTCTAATTGCGTTTATTAACTCCTTTTTTAAAAAGGCTTTTATTTTTATTTATGTGTATATCTGTATATGGGTTGTGTGTATGTGTGTGAATACAGTGTCTGCAAAACCCAAAGAAAGTGTCAGATCCCCTGGAGCTGAAGCAACATGCAGTTGAGTTGTGAGCTACCCCACATGGGTGCTTGGAACTGATCTCAGGTCTTCTTGAAGAGCAATATGTGCTCTTAACAGCTGAGTCCTCTGTAAAAGTTCATTTATTGCTTCTGCTCCCAGAAAAGGAAAGGTCACTGCCACTCTGTGGTCACTTTACGCATCCAACACATTTCCAACTCCCAAAACAACTGTTTTAATCATTTACCATGTCTCCAAGGCCATCATTCTTTCCCTAACCTTTGACTCTCAACATATGGCAATGTCCTTACTCAGTGAAGAGGAAAATGTAGGCATTCGGATTTGTCTCAGACTTGACTCAGGCGTTAGCAGTGCCCTCACTTTTCTGTGTGCATCTCATAGTAGAGTCTACATGAGCACGGAGGTGAGCAACAGAATGTTCTGTTCCTGACCTCTTGAAATATTAGTTTACTCAAATTCTTAGAGAAAATAGAACCCGAAATGTTCAACATTTAAAAGCTGTGCAAACCAGACAAATGAGGCTTCTTTTTGTGTTTCTGGAAGTCTGGGGTGTAATAGATTTCATTATACTAGTTAATTGAATAATTTTGCTTAGATCATTAATGGATTATAAATATATTTCTAATTACATTAGCTAGAAATATCTATCCTCTGAGATAGGTACCAAGCCTTCATAATGGCACTTTCTGATAGCAGGAGTTGTGAAAGAAACTCTGGAATAGCCAGGTCTAGATGATAAAAAAAAAATATGCAAAATCTTCCTTTATTATCAAGTAACAAAGTCAAAACAATCAATGACCACCAGAATACAGACTCCGTGGAGTATAAGAACACAACAGCTGCCGCTAAGTGCTGGCATATACTAACAGAGTATCATGCATGGTTGCCATGCCAACCAACTGCAGGTCATCAAAGTCAAGCAGGTCTCAGGAATGTCCTGGATGTCTATCTTTGCAAAGCAGAGACCTCTAGCTAAGGTTTACTACTTATACAGCTACTAAAGTGTAGCTGATGAGTGATAACTTAGTAGATATGGGTAGCCTACAACACTCTGAATACATAACTTCAATGATTCACAAAATACAGTCATGGCCTCTGAATCAGTCTGAATCAAGACAAAGGAAGGCTCCATTGTAACTCAACACGAAGTTGCTCTGATGCTTTCCTCCAGCCATCCCCAGAAGAACACAAGGTACAGAACACTGTGAAGACTAGGGAAATGGAATGCCAAAACCTTTTAGGTAGTTTGGGATACTGAGTTCTCAGTAATTTTAATTCCAGTAATCTACAACATCAGTGTGTCCTGATGGAATCAGATTCCTGGCATCATGATAAAAGGAAGACCATGCCCATGGCCAATGGAACAAGTGGCCCAATTGTTATTTTTATAAAGTATCACTGTATTCTTAAAAGGACACTGACAGAACCTTTATAATGGATCAGTGACCTATGATGTCAAAGCCACTATGCAAGAGAAGGCCAAATGGAAGATTTCAGTGCTGTGTGTTCTGAAGCTCACCCACATACCACATAAACCACTAAAGGTCTGTGCATTTAACAGAATAGAAGCAGGTTTTGTTTCTATTCTGGAGGCTTCTGGATGACAGCATTCATTCCCATAGAACCCACAGATCTGTAATCTTTCCTCTTTTTGTCTTTTCCACCCATAGGTCATCATCATTCTTTGATTCCATGGGTAGCATTGAGGATGAAATTGAAATTGAAACAGAAATATTACAGAAATGCCCTGGTCTTTGTTACTATTTCTGTTCCGTTTGTCAAGACACAGTCAGAGGATCACCTCTAGATACAAAAGAATCTGGTAAACAAACTTGGAAAGTAATTTCAGATGAGTCTGCTACAAGGGGGAATGTGTAACTGGCTTTCATGTGGTTTTCCCTAACAGTTAATGTGAATACAGGCTGCTATTGAGTTATATTCCCACCAAGATGTCGCCCTAAAAGATAGTTCTTTCAGTGGGAAGAATTGTGAGTCACAGTTCTCTCTCTCCTTATCGCCTAGCTCTTGACAGAAAAAAAGAGCCAAAGAAGAGTTTCAGCACTTCTGCCTCTGTGCTGGTTAGCGGTTTGCTCAGCAGATCTCTTGGAATTGATAAAGGCCAGTAACAGTTGTGTCCCAAGTAAATACTCCCCAGACAAACTCTGCCTGAGAGATGTTTAGAAAAACAAGAGTGAAAACAACAGCAGTATCTCATAAAGGGCTAGGAGGGAGATGCAAAAGGAGCTTCTAGAACTTGGTGAGCAGCTGCAGAAACAAGGTTGATGTAGCACAGAGTTTCCCAGCTAAAAGCTGAACACACTAAAGCATCACTTTTATTGGTTTTCTTTATGTGTGTAAGAGTATGTTAGTGGAGATTATTTTTTATTTCTATGAGATAGAGACAAGTGACAGACAGACAGACAGACACACACACACAAAGAGAGAGAGAGAGAGAGAGAGAGAGAGAGAGAGAGAGAGAGAGAGAGAGAATGACAGTATGTTATGATAGAATCTTGTGGGCATCTGTTGTTCTGGGTTTTTTTTTTCCTAAATAAAGTACTTTCCTTATCTTTACGGCTAAGAAAGATCCTTATGTTTGGAGAAACTGACTTCCGTTGCTAGTAGTCTCTAAAGTATGAGAACAACTCAGAACATGTCCAGTAGATATCTCAGCTCGGAATTTAAATTAGATACAGGGATGGACAAAAACAAGGGAGATAAGAAAGTGGCAGGCTACAGACTCAAACATCAAAACTCTGTAGCCTATCTGTATACCAGTGTCAAACAGACTAAGAAAGAGACCGTGGGAACACTTCTAGTTCCAACCAGCTCAAAAATACCTAAGAATAAGCACAAACAAGTAAGTGAAAGATATCTACAATGAAAACTTTAAAATTCTGAAGAAAGAAATTGAGGGAGACACTAGACAATGGAAAGACTTCCTACCATACTCATGAATTAGTAAAATTGATATTGTGAAATGGCTTTTCTATCAAAATCTTTCTACAGATTCAATGCAGTCCCAACAAAAATCCCCATGATGTTCTTTACTGACACAGAAAAATGTTTTAGAATCTACATGGAACCTCAAAACACCTAAGATAACAAACCAATCTCTAAAAAATACTGGAGGGATTCAAGCTATGTTACAGAGCCACATTATAAAAGCAACATGTCAGTGACACACAAAAAGATATATAGGTCAATAGAACAAAAGAGAAGACCCAAAACACGAGTGCACATGACAACAGGCATTTGTGAGTCACCATGTGGTTGCTGGGAATTGAACTTAGGACCTCTGGCAAAGCAGTCAGTGCTCTTAAGCACTGAGCCATCTCTCCGGCAAAAACAGGCATTTAATATTTGACAAAGATGTCAAAGATACACACTGGAACAAAGATAGCATTCAACAAATAGTGTTTGGAAAACCAGCTGTCCATATATACATATATGCATGAAATTAAACTCATAACTATAATTCTTTATCAAAATCAATTTCAAGTGGATCAAAAATCTCAATGTGAAACCTAAAATGTTGAAAGTACTAGGCAAGCAAGCACATAGCAGTCTCCTGCTATACATACAGTCTTAAAAAAGGATTTTCTGAGTAGGATTCCATTAGCTCAGGAACTAAGGACAAAACTGACAAATCTGATGTTATAAAATAAAAGCATCTGAACAAACAAACAAAACAACACAAAAACAACAAAAAAAAAAAAAAAAAAAAAAAAACCCACAGGTAAAGAGGAAGCCCACTGGTTGAGAAAGTCTACCTATCAGCTATGCATCTGAGGGAAGATTACTATATAAGGAAGGTAAAGAACAAAGAATCAAGAAAAGAGACTATTGGCAGGGTGGGGGGTGGGAATATGAATTCTAGCAGAGTTCTCAAAAGCTGAAATAAAATACAGGAGAAGGAGGGATAAGAAACACATAGAGGCTAGCTCTCAGAAACATCCAAGGCAAGACTGGCACCCAGCACAGAGCAGTGACTGACCACACACCGACCCAAGCACCATGGAGTCCTTCAGCTCAAAGAGTCTGGCACTACAAGTGGAGAAGAAGCTGTTGAGTAAAATGGCTGGTCGGTCCGTGGTGCGTCTCTTTACTGACAAGACCAGCAGCCAGCGAGGTGCTAGACGAGCTTTACCATGTCTCTAAAGAATACATGCACAGCCGACCCAAGGCACAATGGGTGATCAAAGACCTCATCAAGGTAGCTGTCAAGGTGGCCATGCTGCACCGCAGTGGTTGCTTTGGCCATGGAGCTGGCTCTGGCGACACGATTCCTCCAGAAGCTACAGCAGGGCGCGATGACCGCACTGAGCTTTGGTGAGGTGGACTTCACCTTTGAGGCTGCCGTGCTAGCAGGTCTGCTCATCGAGTGCTGGGACATTCTGCTGGAGCTGACGGAGCACCACCTCACACCCTAGTCACATGACCGCATCAGACACTGTTTGATCACTACTCTGACCCTGACCTGTCCTCTATGGTCCTGACTTCATTTAGCACCTCTGAGGCAAGATCTGTGATGGACTACGGAAGCTGCTAGATGAGGGGAGGCTCTGAGGCTCCGGAGCTCAGCACACTGGACTTTGGCAAAATGACTGACCGGGAAATGACACATCGGACTTTCTAACCGTACACAAATGCTTCTCAATCCCCTGGCTTCATTCTCTCCCAAGAGTGCTATTGACACCAGGGCCACCCTCACCCACAAACTGCTGGTGGACTAATAAAGTAAGACTGAGCTGAGTGAGGCGGCTCTCCCATCCAGTTCCAGTAAAGGAAACAGCTGATTGAAGAAGTGAAACTCAGATCTGCTTCTCTCAGGAAGGCTGTCCAGGACAGAGGATCCTCCTCCTCCACAAACCCAAGGAAGGGGACACTAAAGGCCAGATGCAGGAAGGTGGCTATAAGAGACCTCCTGGATCTCCTAGAGTTGGAGGCAGTACTTGGACCCATACAGACATACAGAGCTTCTAGAAGGAGCTGGGAAAAGGGAGGCACAAGGGAAATAAAACCACTAAAACATGAAGAAAAAACAAAACAAAACAAAAACAAATAGCACCAAAGTTGTTTGATAAAACCTCAAGGAATCATATTATTACACATTTTCCCAAAATTATATACAATGTATAGAAATATATATGATACATGAAGACACGCATGCATGCTTTTGTAAGTTAAGCCACTTGGGTTGACATTTGTCACCACAAGAACCACAGACTAAAATTCCCCAGTATTAGGCATGAGAAACATCCTTTTCTGTGGTTGGACAGCATAGCCCAAGTAACTTCCAAAATGATACAGTCTGTTACAGCCCTTGGTTTCCTCTCAGAGGTTGTTGAAGCTAACACACACCTAGGACATAGGACTCGTGTGATTTGAGCTGGATTTAACCTGAAAACCTCCTTCCTGTGGTCTAGCTTCCATAGTACCAGAAAATCCCAAAGGTTTGGGCAATCCCACATTAGTCATTAATAATAAAAATGTTCCACACCCACTCAAAAAAAGGCTAAAATCAATGCAAATCATCTCAATTAAGAAATAACTATTTCATGTTTCAGTGTACACCTGAAAGTCCATTATCAGAGAAGCCAAGGCAGGAACTCTGCACAGACTCCTATAAGAGAGAACTGATGTAGAAGACATAGAGATGCACAGAATCCTACAAGAAAGAACTGATGCAGAAGACATAGAGATGCACAGAATCCTACAAGAAAGAACTGATGCAGAAGACATAGACATGCACAGAATCCTACAAGAAAGAACTGATGCAGAAGACATAGAGATGCACAGAATCCTACAAGAAAGAACTGATGCAGAAGACATAGAGATGCACAGAATCCTACAAGAAAGAACTGATGCAGAAGACATAGAGATGCACAGAATCCTACAAGAGAGAACTGATGCAGAAGACATAGACATGCACAGAATCCTACAAGAGAGAACTGATGCAGAAGACATAGAGATGCACAGAATCCTACAAGAGAGAACTGATGCAGAAGACATAGAGATGCACAGAATCCTACAAGAAAGAACTGATGCAGAAGACATAGAGATGCACAGAATCCTACAAGAAAGAACTGATGCAGAAGACATAGACATGCACAGAATCCTACAAGAGAGAACTGATGCAGAAGACATAGACATGCACAGAATCCTACAAGAGAGAACTGATGCAGAAGACATAGGGATGCACAGAATCCTACAAGAGAGAACTGATGCAGAAGACATAGAGATGCACAGAATCCTACAAGAGAGAACTGATGCAGAAGACATAGAGATGCACAGAATCCTACAAGAGAGAACTGATGCAGAAGACATAGAGATGCACAGAATCCTACAAGAGAGAACTGATGCAGAAGACATAGAGATGCACAGAATCCTACAAGAGAGAACTGATGCAGAAGACATAGAGATGCACAGAATCCTACAAGAGAGAACTGATGCAGAAGACATAGAGATGCACAGAATCCTACAAGAGAGAACTGATGCAGAAGACATAGAGATGCACAGAATCCTACAAGAGAAAACTGATGCAGAAGACATAGACATGCACAGAATCCTACAAGAAAGAACTGATGCAGAAGACATAGGGATGCACAGAATCCTACAAGAGAGAACTGATGCAGAAGACATAGAGATGCACAGAATCCTACAAGAGAGAACTGATGCAGAAGACATAGACATGCACAGAATCCTACAAGAGAGAACTGATGCAGAAGACATAGACATGCACAGAATCCTACAAGAGAGAACTGATGCAGAAGACATAGACATGCACAGAATCCTACAAGAAAGAACTGATGTAGAAGACATAGGGATGCACTGCTTACTGGCTGGCTCCTTATTGCTTGCTGGGCATCTTCTAGGACCACCTGCCCAGTGTCACCTCCTCTTGAGCTGTAAGCCTGAACACATTCAGGTTCTCTCTTCCCAAATGACTCTAACCAGTCGTAAATTGACCTAAGAGCTAGCCATCACAGACTCCTGTATCTTTTAAGAAGTGCCATCAGTGGATATGAGTTTATTTGAAAGTTATTTATTTGTCTGAGCACATCATTAGTTTTGAGACTACAAGTTTCAGGCCCATATTGTATATCAAGCAGTGTCAGTTCTTTTTCAAAGATAACAAATGGCATAATAGAAAACAGAGATAGCTTCTGAAGATAAAATAATAAGTTATTGATTTTATTTCCCTTTTTGCCAATATGCATTCAATATGATCAACTTCCTTCAATAATAGACCACCCCCACAGTGATTCTCAAGTTTCAAGTTCTGCTTTTTCATTTGTATTTATTTCAAAATATTTACTTCTGCTGCACATGTTATTTAGAATTATGTCATCTAATTTCCTAGTAGCCTAACATTTTTCAACTTTCAGTTATAAATTTCTGTTTTAACTCCATTGTGATGTTAATTAACTTTCCATGATATCTATTATCTAAATTTCTGAAGTAATGGCTTCTGACCCAGAATATTGTCTCCATTGCTGACTGTTCCAAGTTGAATGTTCCAAGTTTAAGGAGGAAAAAAGAGGAAACTTTCTGCTCCTGAATGATGTATTCTACAATTGCCGATTAGATACAGTTGATTAATGGTACTGTTATGTTCATCTATATCCTCATGGATGTTCAGCATCCTGGAAAGAAAAGAAGTGTTGACATATCCAACTATATTAGCAGATTTGTCTATTTTTCTTGTAACTCTATCAGCTTTTACATCATATATTTTGACTCTATCAAGCCCTGATACTGTGGCTGCAAGGTGTGGAAGGGAAAGTATTCTGTAGTCCCAAGACTGATTCTTACATTTTGATCTGGCCTATGGCTTGAGCTGTGGACTTGACTGACTGTCTTACACAGGTCAGATAAGGCCCCACTGAAGCTGGTTTCCCTGGACAGGGATCTATGGAATGCTAATTTTTCAATATGGTTATGCTTCAGCCACAAGCATGAAAAGAATTCTCAACTCCTCATCATGAGAACCAGAGTTGCCAGACAAAGATTTTGCAACAATATGGGAATGCCTAAGGATCGAATCCCAGAAAGTTACTGTTCTTGAACTGGTCCACGCTGAGCCATCATCATCTGCTCAAGTGAACCTCTGCAGTGTCGTAATCGATTTATGGCCCCAGTGACTTCTGCTCTGGGGATGCTCATCTCAACTGTGACCCTTTGTATTCGGCTTGATTTCACAATGACAATTTTCTCTGAAACCGCAATTCTCTGGGGGTGGGGGTGGGGTCCAAGGAAACTCCAATTTTCAATTTATAAAGAAGTTTTCTTCATGTAAGGATGGAGTGACAGCTTCCAAGGCTTTATAGGTCAGAACTGAAAGGTCCTATGTCAACTTCCAATTGCTTCTTTGTTTTAGTTAGCATATAAAGCAACAGATCGATTTATGGCATTTTCCTATATTTTCTAGATTCCTCCACATTCCTTTCCCCACCTCCCTGTCCCCTCACACCTCCACTGTCTCCCTTTCCATTTCCATATTTATGTAAACCCTGTTTCTACTCCCTTCCTCCCTTAAAGCCTCTTCTTTCCCTCTCTTCTCCTGCTTCTCTTTATAGATTTCTGGTCTTTATCCAACTCAGTCCCACATAAATATACATACAAAAAATAGGAGCTCTGAGTCACGTGAGAGAGAGTAACTTTAATTTTTTTTCAAAATCTCCTTTTAATGATGGTTCTTTTAATGCTTTAACCTCCCTTCTAGCCCATTACCCACCAGAGGTAGTGGGAAAGAAAGGATACGGGGGAAGTGGACTTGTTTAAAAATGGTTCTTTGAGCAGATCCCATCTGCATTGTCAGGAAATCTGCAGTTCAGTTCACAGGTCAGCAACAGCAGCAAAATGAAGATTAGCATGAAAGGGAGACCAAGAAGAATTTAGCTATACAAGCATGCCAAGCAAGCTCTTATCACTGCCCGTTGAGTCCTTTTTATAGTCTCTCCAAGCATCGCATGTCCTCCACAGGTTTGCCATGTGTCTTGCTTCAGCACATGCTTCTGTCTCAGCTAATGTCATTCTGCCAATCAGCCTGTGTGTCCTGAAACAGCAAGAAGCCTCCACATATAACTGGAAGGTTTTTTCTTTTCTTTTCTTTTCTTTTTTTTTTTTTTTTTTTGGTGTGTTTCTCTCTAAGGAGTCCAGGAAAAAAGGGGCTCAAATACACAGTGTAAGGAAGACGAAAACATATGTGTGTGTGTGTGGTTAGCAAGGAATCCCTCATCCTGTGTCCTTTCATGTGCTTGCTTTAACAAAGCATCCTTTCACCTCTATCTGTTTCAGTGAAACATTCTTCAGGAGTCTGCCTTAACCTTTCCCCTGTGTCCACTTCAGCAAAATGTTCCTTCACATGTTTGCTTTAGCAAAACATCCTTTTACTTGTGTACACTTCAGGAAAACATTCCTTCACATGTTTGCCCAGCAAAATGCCATCTGACACAACCGACTTTCCATAGAACCCTTAAGTTTCTGCTTCAAGAGAGAATATATAGTTATCTGTCTTTCTAGTCTTGGATTGCCTCATTCAATCCAATATTTTTCTGGTTCCGTTCACTTTCCTGCACATTTCACAGTTTCAGTTTTCTTCCCATCTGTATAAAATTTCATTGTGTATATTTACCACAAATTTCATTATTCAGGCATCTAGGTACATTTCATACCATTGGAAACAGAGTAGAAATTAACATGAATATACAAGATGTCTCTGTGATCAAATAGAAAATCCCTTAGACTCTAGAATGGCATAGCTAGGTTATATGTTAGTTCTAGTTTTTATTTTTTGAGAAACCTCCATACTGGCTCCCAAATGTGCTGTCCTGGGCATATTCACCTCAGCATGAATAAATGGAATCTTTTCCCATCTCCACTCTAGCATTCTGACTGAGGCGAGTTGGAATTTCAAAGTATTTTTTGATTTGCCTTTTCCTGATGGTTAATGCCTTTAAACAAATTTAAAGGTATTTACCGGGCATTTGTATTTCTTCTTTGGAGCACTGCCTGTTTAGATGACTGGCCCATCTATTTGTTTGTGCAATTATCTCATTGTTGAAGTTTTTTCGTCCTTATCTGAGGGAGCTGGCAAGGATTTTTCTCTTACTCTGTGCTCTTTGTTTACTCTACTAATGTAATAATTTATTTTGCTGTGCAGAAACATTTTAATTTCATGTAATCTCATTTTTCAATTCGTGGAGTTACTTGTTGTACTGTTGGAGTTCTATTTAGAAAAGTCTTGTCCGTATCTATATTCTGGAATGCTTGCATTGCATTTTCTAATAGCAATTTCAGAATTTCAGGTTTTTAAAAAAACGTTAATGGACTTTACATTGTTTTTTGAGGAAGGTGGAAGGCAGGATCTGTTTTTTTTTTTTTTTGGGGGGGGGGGCGCAGGTAACTATCCAGCCCTTCCAGCACCACTTATTGAATAAGCTACTTTCCCGTGTATGCTTTCAATGCTGTGCTGGTGAGTTTTAAGTGGCAACCTGACAGAACCTAAAATCACTTACAAAGAGAGTCTCGTGAGAAATTCTCTAGATTAGATTGGCCTGTGGACATGTCTAGAAAGATTACCTTAATTGTTTGATATGAGAAGACCAAGCTGAAGGGGAAACTTCTAAGTTTGTCTGAAAAGCCAATTATGTCAAATGAAGTTTTGCTGAGGCTCACAAGTGAAAGGATGTTTTGCTGCAGCAGACACATGCTAGGACTTGTGATGGAGTGTAAATATGACTCCACAGACAGTGGGAGACGAGCATTGAACGTTGGTTCAGTTTGCTCCGCCTTGCTACTCTTCGCTAAAGACACACATGCTTTGGATTGCCTTACATAGTGTGGTTGAGCTCCACTTGTGGCAACGCAGACATTGAGAGAAACTAGCCAAAGAACTTCTTGTGAAGTTCCTGTGACTTCTTGCTATTGTCCAGCCTTGTGGTTTTATTGAGGATTGAACTACAGCTGCTGGTTTATGCATGGTATCTGCCTGCTGAAAAGACTGGTTTCGTTTTTGGTGTTTGCTATGGGACTAAACTGCTAACGAAGATTGAGCTCGCCCCCCAAAAAACTATTGCTAAACAGGTCCACTTCCCCCCACATCCTAATAATTTTTCTCTTCCATTACCTCTGGTAGGTGGTGGGCAAGAGGAGAGGTTGAACATTTATTAAAATAAGCTGCAAAAATATTTATACCTACACCCAGCCTATTATGGCTGCCACTACTTAAACAATGCAGTATAAGAGGAGAAGGCAAGTAAGGCAAGTAAAGTTCTGTTTAGTTTCTCTTTGTTCTTGACAGTAGAAGTGATGAATTAGATGCTTGAGATCTACCTGGATGTTCTTGATTTGATGGACTGTAGCTTAGAATTGTAAGCTAAGTAGACACTTTGTTCCCAAAGTTGCCTTTTGCCATGCTATTTTATCACAGTTACAGAAGTAGAACTAGACTCTTAACTTTGTTTTGTACCAGCACCATATTGGCTTTTTCATTATGGCTCTGTGGTATACTTTGGGGTCAGATAATATGATATATCCAGCCATGTTTTGATTAAAATTTCTTTGGCTTTTTGTGGTCTTTCCTGTTTGCTCTGAATTTTCAGATTCCATAGACTTTAAAAATTAAATTAGCTACTTTGAGGTTCAGCTACTTGTGATGTAGATCAGCATAACTATTTGATATTTTATGTGGATAAAATAGCATTATATGTAAGAAGGGAGAAACCCAACACTGAATCTCACCGTCAGAAGGAGCTAATGACTTTTTGCTGTCAAAGAAGACATTGTTTCAAATAAAAATATAACATAATTTGGGCAGGGGAACAAGATCACTTACAGGTAATTCCAATAAGGTTTGTCACAAGAGACAGCTTAATGAAATCAAAAGATAGTTATGCAAACAAAACTTTGACTTAGCTTTTGATCTAACATGAATAATGTAACTCCCCTATAGAGGGGATTAAATTGAACACCAAAACTCAATAAAGCAATCACAAAGAATGAATAAGTTTACAAAAATATAGTTACTAATGTCAGCTGGAAAGTCAATCCCAAAAAGAATATACTCTAAGCACACATGAAAAAATAGTCCTTAGGCAGTGATATATGGAATCTTTATGATTATCATGGAAAAAAGTTAAGATGTTTGTGGATTATATCATGTGTTCCATAGGTTGATTTATTGCTTCATAAAGCATTTGACATGAAGACAACAGGAGAATTGATTCATAAGTGTGTAGGTCAGTCTCAAACACAGCATCAAACAAATTGGCAGAAATACAGAGACAAATGTAGATGATGAAAAAGAGATGATGAGGGAAAAAAAACACACAGAAAGAGTGAGAAACTCTTGCCAAAGTATATTCAAAGCCTTGCTACAGTTCACAGACCATCACTTGCTATTAATAAAACATAACTTCAAAGCTAAGTATGGTGATTCTTGCCTATAATCCCAGCACTCAGAAGCGGAGGGAGGGAGATCAGAAGTGCAAGGTCAGAGTGGCCTGCATGAGACCATTAATTAAAAAAAAAGTGATGTCACCTGGTATGATATAGTAACAAATAAAGACCAACTACCTCCCCAGTGAAGTATAGTCTGAATTGTTCAATTGATCATACTTTTATACATGGCAGTAAAATGATATTCTGTAACAAAATCATCATGAAAACTTCCCTCTATATCCCACTCTTGTGTGTAATGAAGGAGTTCTATCCTTTTCACAGGTATAGTGAGATTTCAAGGGCCCTGTTTATCAATGGGATGATGGATGATAAATGGCTTGGATTTTCATCGGTGTAGGGGGGATGAGACAGACTGAGTTCCTAGTAGTAAGACTCATTTTCTTGGACCTCTGTAGGTATAAAAGGAAAGACCTCTCCTGCCTGCTTTTGGACAGAGTTATAGTGACTATGACAGGTTTTAATGACTGCTCAACTGCTATGTGGATTTGAAGGACACAGAGACTGTGAAAACTACTTCCACAGAGGTGTGTGCTCCCCTTGCCTTCTTGTTAAAGAAGTAGGTACTGCTTTTAGCCTAGGTAGTCACTGATAAGTTAGGTTCACTTTAACAAACAAACCTCTGTTGAACCCAATACTTTGTCTTCATTTTCCTAGTGATTAAAAAGTAACTTTGAGAGTTTTTATTATATTAAGCCCCAAGAATAAAGCAAAATGGAGACTGGTTTTCTTTAAACTTTTAAATATATGGGTATCAGGATACGTGTTTCGTATTCATGTTCATGTGTGTGACTCGCATGCATGCTTGCTTGCACAGGCATGAACACATGTGCATACCATGGCAAATCAGATTTTAGTGGGTTTTGTGCATAGAACTGAGGTTACCAAGTTTGCACAGAATAGTCTTTCTCACCTGCTGAGCCATCTCACTGCCTCCATTTTTTTTTAATTAAATAAAACACTATTGCCCAACTAATACTTTCTAAATATAGGTAATTAAATTTAATTGATTTCTATTGACTAAACATCCTATGGCACATGCCTTAACCTTAAGTTCATAAACACTTCATCAAACATCACATGCACATGCAAATGCACACACACACACACACACACACACACACACACACACACACATGTTTAAGGAACACTGATACTCACTGGAGATGTACCACTGACATGTTTTTGAGGATATAGAATATTAGCTTACATTTTTATTATATAGCTAAGTTTTCTAAACATCTTCAAGCATCAGAGCTTCAAAGCACTTCAGACATCCACCTTCTATTTCCCTCGTGAATATCCACCTTTATTCTGCCCACCACTCAACCTGAGTCTCTGCAGGTTGGCCCATATTAACCACCTCAATGATTTGTTTGACACATAGTCAATGTCAGTAGGAGAATACAGCAGGGTCAGAGGCCGACTTCCCTTGGTCCCTGCAATTCACGGTGGTTCTTGGATGTCTTTATTCCAGTAGAGAGGTGTTTACATTTTGAAAGAACAATCCCTCCATCAAAGTCTTTTTGGCTTTTAAAAACCAGGCTTTTCTCAAGATTTAGAAATGGGACAATGGTTGTTTTTCTTCCTAAAGTAGGATGTCTGCCTGATCCCATATAATTTCATTATATGCAACCTATACCACAATTAATAATAGTTTTCTTTTGTGCATGTGTGCTGTGTATGTTGTAGGTACGTATATGAGTTTGTATTGTGCACATGCCAGAGGTTGACATCAAGTGTCTTAGTCTCTTTCTACATTATTATTTGAGAAAGACTTTTTTCTCACCGAATCTGGAATCCATTGATTCATCTAAACTGGCTATATAGCAACCAACGAAGAGGGATCTGGCTGTCATCCATGGATTCTGTCCTCCCAGCACTGAAGTTACAGATGTGTCAACGTCCCTGGTTTATATATGAGCATTATGGGTCTGAGCACAGGTCTGCATGATATGGAAAGCAAGATGACTGAGTCATCTTCTCAGGACCAAGTCCTCCTGTTCTTGAACTCATAAAATTACTCTACTGTCAGTGTGCCAGCTGTTTCTAGCCAGAACCTCTGGCTGGTGCAATGTTTCCCAAAGCTCTGCTGCCCCTTCTCCATATCTTTCATTCTTTCTGGTTCCTTCCACGTGTGCCTTTCTCTACATGCTGGCTCTAACTTTCTTGCCAAAAGCCCAGTTAGAAGACTTAGCTGAATCAGAGCTAGTCACCAACTTAAGGATGAACCATTACCATTCTTTCCCCCTCAAACATCATTCTGGATGATTCAATAGTTTGTTTCTTTTTATGGAAACTACAATATTTTCTCATGACACCGAAGGTCTTCCCTATTGACCCACTTGCTTAGCAATCCTCCTGATCTTGGCCATATAGCATATATGACTGTGAACAGCTCAATCCTGTCAGCCCTTAGAGATGAGAAGTTTGGATAAATATATCTGCTGTCAACAAGAAGATGACAGCATTTACAACAGTGATTCTCAACATTCCTAATGTCATGATCCCTTAATTCATTGTGGTGACACCCCCAACCGTACAATTGCTTTTATTGCTACTTTATAACTGTAATTTTGCTACTGTTATGAATCATAATATAAGTATATAATATGCAAGATTTCTGATATGTGATCCTGTGAAAGAGAAGTTAGATCCTCAAAGAGGTCATGACCCACTGGTTGAGAAACAGTGATCTAGAAGAAGAGGCAGAGTTTGGCATCAGATTCTTCTTCTTCATGTCAGCCTTCTCCATGACCTTTTAGCAAAAGCCTACCTTCTGTACTTCCAGCTTCTCCCTATACACAGCAACAAGAAGCACCTTGCCTTCAAATTCCTGACTCCTGCTAATGTAGAATGATGGCAGATGTAAACAGACCACAGCATCCTGTCATGAAATGAATTGTGTAGTCACTCTAACTTCTTGACCATGCAACAGGAAATGATAGGGCATTTCAACCCTTCAAGGTGCATAAGAAGTCTCAGTTTGATTGCACATGTGTCTTAGTCACACTGTTTTCTCTGTGTGTATCTTCTTTAAGAACACCAAGGGCACAGTGATATCAAGTCAAGGGTGTGTGGTAGCTGCCAAAGTCCCCAGGTTGGGGGCAAGGTGCTAGAAATTCCAAGTCTTGTCTAGCATCTTTTTCTGCAAGAAGTTCTTCTTTAAGAACACCAAGGGCACAGTGATATCAAGTCAAGGGTGTGTGGTAGCTGCCAAAGTCCCCAGGTTGGGGGCAAGGTGCTAGAAATTCCAAGTCTTGTCTAGCATCTTTTTCTGCAAGAAGTTCCCAAATAAGATGTTGATTCATACTCCTAGGGCCTTCAGAGTCAGCCGGGGGGCTAGTAATAACTTTGACTTCTGTTGGCAGGTCACATCTGGATGGGTTTTACAAGCCACAAATCAACCCCATACTCACTAGCTCTAACTGATCTCAACTTCTGAAGCTATGTTCTCAGCACCTTGTAAGAAAGTTTACTGCTTGTGTTTCTCCAGTCTAAACACATGTGCTCAACAAATCTGTCCTTCCTTTCGAGAAGCTCCTATAGAAGATCCACAACAGAAATATGCATCTTTCCGAGCTCCGGGGCCATTATCTTACATGCCAGTATCTAACACAGACCACTGTGAACATCCTAAACTGGGCCTTGTAAGCTTGCTGCTTGTCTTTGAACACTTGCATGCTACATTTTCCTGAAAATGTTTCACAGCACACAGTCATCACATCACGCCCATCACTCAGTGCCTTGAAAAGCATTTCTTGGTACTCTAGGTCCAAGTTACCTTGATGCTTTTTCTTCTTAGCAAGAAATGCCATGTTTCAATTGCCTTTAGATGCTAGCTGATTAATAAGTGAATATTAGGGAAATCGTACAACCTAATCACTGAAATATTACTGGCACGTAAGTCATCAGAAATAAATCTATTGTTTACACTTCCTAGCCAAGTGACTTCTAGTTAACTCTTTAGCTTTCCTGAACCTAGACTTTTTTTTAATCAGAAAATCAAGGCACAGATTGAATCTAGGAAGATGAGTATTTTTTTAATAACCTAGACCATAGTCATATATCTAATAACAGTTATCCATTAAGAAAGACTTAAGAGTGAAGTTATAATATGTCAGAAGGATGTTAAAAGAGAAAGATTCATAGCTGTACCACTCTGAACACATCCAATCTAGGAAGCTAAGTAGGGTTGGGCCTTCTTGGGACTTAGATTGGAGAAGGGAAAGATTGGCTTTCATGCTATATGTTCAATTCTGCTAAGAAATGACTATGGTTTCTTCAGTATCCAACAAGAGCTGCTGACCTAGTGATTTATCCAAAGATGGTCTGGAGAATACAGAGACACTAAACATGATCCACACCATCCAATGCTAGCCATTATGTAAGTCCTTCAGATGATGTCTTTACCCTTCTCTGTGTTTATAAAGAACAATTACATCCATCCCCTTGTACTTAAAAGTAAGCACAAACACATGGTGACCACACTATGCAGCACGCTAGAAATAAATATAAATTTTGTCAACACATTGTATTCCCAATTGCCATTTGAAAACACGAATTGCGTTTTTATGCTTTGAAGTGTGGAGACGGACACTGGAAAGAGGTGATGTGCTGCCTATTAAGTGCACGTGTTGGTTTTTACTAATAGTAAAAGACTAATCTAGAAGTGACGATTACTTCATTTTTGCCTCTTTTTGTGGTTAGCAAAACATACGTAGGAATATGTGAAATATTTTCGCCTAGGCTGTTAGGAGAAGGGTGTAACTAACATTTCCTTTTCAGTCTGAAAATTTACAGGAATGCACCGAGACATCTGTGTGGAATTAAGTGCGCTGATTCTATAGATTCAAGTGACTCCCCACTTGCAGTTTCGGCACTTCTGAGACAGGCTTTTGTCTGTTTTCTTTAATAAAAATATAACTTGTCTGCATTATGGGGGACAGAATTAAACCAGAATAACACCAACTTGTTTAAATATAAACTCCAGACCATCGAGTTGCTTCATATGTTTGCATTCACTTATAAAATATGATCTCCTGAGATATCTTTCATTGGGCCAAACACCAAAACAAGCAAACGGATTCAGAAAGCTCAAAAGACGGTGTAAGTGTTCTGGGTTCTTGAAGTTGATAAATTAAACTTTCCTATGTAATAAAATGACTTCATCTTGGAATCTCGTTGGCTGTTTAATTTATGGACACTACGTGATCCAAGCTTACATTTCATAAATGTGTAAATATATTTAAGACAGATCACACCAGCCTCATTCCTCAGGCTGCTCACGACTCAGCTCTGACCTGTGCCTCCTCCTCACGCGGCTCCTCTGGGAAATCCCTCACGGTGCTGGTTTGTTTGACTTCCAAGGGCTTGCATACTTCATCTTTGTTTTGTTTTGTTAATGTTAATATTAAATTTTATTACACCAGTAAGCCACTAAACACAATGAATGGAAGAGAGAGAAAGAAGAATATCAAGAGCCACATAATATCAGAAACCATGTGAAAGAAAATAATGAATTGTCATTTTGTTCACACTGAGCCCTAGGTCCAAAATGATAGGTAAGTCTTCCTCCCATCAATAAACTCTGTATTGTAAGCATACACCTGAGACTCTACAAATAAGCATAAACAAACATGAAAGAGTCTCATGTGTGGAAGAATTAGAAAGTATTAGCCTAAAATAGTGTAGAATATTTTATATTTTAAAATATATAATATTTATTTTAGATCTATTTTTATCGAAAAAAAAAGGGGGGAAATTTATCTCTAGGTAAGTACATTCAGAAGTTTGAAAGAAGATGATAATACTGTGACTATGACGATCTAGACTCTTGGGATGTCCGTGATCAAGAGTCAGGATGATGGGAAGAACTGCATAGACAGCATTTTTTACAGAATCTTCCCACAGCAGAAAAGACGAGAGCCACATGCTTCCACCTGGCACAAGAACCCAAAGGGCCATGAGCTTTCTGAAGCCTCTGTTAAGAGTAACTCCATTCATGAGGGTGGAGCCTTCGCCATCCAATCATCCCCTAAACGTCCCTCCTCTCAAAACAGACCTACTGGAGATTGTTTCAACATGAATTATGGAGGGACACAACAAATCCAACTATAAGAATCAGTGTGCTGCAGATTGCAATTTGCCATGGGTCCTGAGTGTCTTACATACAGCAAGAATGTAGCCCTATCTATTTTCCTAGACCATGTTTTAGGGCTGTGTTTGCAGCAAGAAAGCAATGGATAACATTTTTCCTTCCTCTCCAGAATGAGTAAACGGCTTCTGGATGCTATAAAGGCATACAGTCCCTCAGCTGAGTGATACTGCTGTGATAGCAAGCTACCATCTGCACAGCATCTGTCTCTGCTGCTTTGCCTTGTCCCTGTGAGACTTCAAAGAACTCCAGCAATCCAACAGGAAACAGGCTCTTTGTTTTCAAAAATAAATAAATAAAAGACTCCCCCACCTACTATTTTTGAGACAGGATCTTGCTCTGTAGCTCAGGCTAGTCCATAACTCACAATAATTCTTCTGCTTCAGCCACCCCCTACCTGCTGCCAAATTCTGGGATTATAGACTTTGGGCCACCATGACCATTTCTTAGTGTTATTTTTGATTTTTCATTTAGATATATTATAAAACCCATGATGTAATTGCTCTTAATTTAAGCAAATCATCTTTTTTTAAAAACACAAGACCTACCAGAAAGGATGCAATCATTCCCATGTTGCTGTGTTTGCCTTCTTTAAGTGATACTACCCCTTCCACCCCCACACCCTACTACTCGTATGATACAAGTCATAGGTAACGTTAATGCTTTCTGGGATCTTTCTAGAGATCTGGTGTGAGATGGATGGGACACATCTGATAAATGTAGATCAACCTGCCACATCCCAACAGTCTCAACTGTTTCATCTATAGTCTACTAAGGAAGTCTGGGTATCTGAACTGTTTAGCAGTGAATAACATTGAGAAGATATGATTTTGTTAGCAAGGAGAGCAAGCCAAGTGAACAGCACATATCACCTTTGAACTGAACATTCACTTCTTTGTCTGTGGTTCACATAACTTTTTATGCTTATGTGTGCGTGTGTATGCACACACATGTGTACACAAGGGCCTACCATGGGGATCAGAAGAGGATGTTGTATTTCCTGGAGCTGGAGTTACAGATGGTTCCGATATAGAAGCTTGATACGAAACTCGGGCCTTTTGGAAGAGCAGCGAACACTCTTAACTGCTGAGCCATCTCTTTAGCTCCATGTCATCTAACTCTGAAAATCTCTGTTTAAGTGGTGAGTTGAATTTATATTATGTATTAGCAACTCTAGTCATCAAACTTCAAGTTGGATCCTTGCATTGGTGGCTCTGTGCCTCTAAGAGGATTGAAGTTAAGAAATTTATAAACTTCCCTTAGCTTTTGTTTGACACTGACTTACAACTTGTAGATTTGGTAGAGATATCCCTTCCCTCTCACCATCCCCCAACATATGAGACCTTTTGAATCAGTTCACTAGTTAAAGGCTCTGAATTCCTCGTGGTTCTTGTAATGGTCACAGACAGAGCCAATTAATAACTCTAAAGCCTTGTCCTCAAAGGCAGAAAATAACAGGAATGTAGAAACTAGTTATCTGCTTTTATCTCTGCTTAGGCCAAATTTCTCTACGGATTTCTTCAAGTCCGTTTCCTAGAATATGATCTAATTATAAAATAAAGGAGGATTCTCCGTTGTTAGCCAAAGAAATGATAACTGTCTCAATCAGAAGGAAATTCTATGGGAAGGAAGTTAGATTGCTATGTTGAAAATTACAGAGCAAGACTCAAGAAGCACATGTGTAAAATGGCCACTTTTAAAAGGTAGGACTTGTCACTACTAGAAGCTATGGGCTTGTACTCTTGATTCATCCCTGATCCTTCAATGTTATATTCCCACCTCCGTTTCAGTGTCCCAGAGAGAAATATCTAATGGCAGAACTGAAGCATTAGGGGGATGAAGGTTTCACCATTTTTCTTTGATACTTGAGGCTGTAGAACCAAGACCCACTGGTGGCGCACAGTGAGGATGATCCTTGGGGGGGGGGGGGCGGGTTGGAGAGGAAGCCGATAAAGCTGAGCACTTAAAAACATAGAAATGAACTTAACTTTGCACTCTGGCCTGGGGTTCTGATGTCTAGTATAACCTGCAATTCCCTGGATAAATTCTCTGAACTGAACTTCCATTTCTTGTGCCAGCCTCTTCTCACTTTTTAAAGTGTTATGTTTTCTATCAGTAGGGGTGCTTTGAGGCTGGATGCCAGTCTGATTTGTACGAGCTTGCTAGGGCACTGCCTCTTCTTTTTCCTCTCTTTCTACAAAATGTGATGACCTTGGATTTCCTAGTATCTCAGTCTTGATACACTGTCCTCACCAAACCTGGAAGCAGGGACGAAAGTACTCCTTTTGTCCTCCGAAGGGCTGTTCAAGGCAAAGTCACTTGAAGATTCTGGTCTGAAAAACATGCAGTGATTGTCTTTCTCCCAAGAAGTTTACCTTCTAATGTTTCTTACATGTCCTAGTAGGCACCCAGTTCTGATCCACCGACACATCATACTCAGGTCCTTTCCTTTGGCATGGCTTCTCGTTCCACCATGCACCATCTCCTGAACCTTCTCCAGAGATTTCATTTTTCTTCTAGTGGAGCAAACAAGTACCTGTGTTTCCACGGGCATCTCTCTGGTATCGTGAAAGCTGTTTGCTACTCACTGACGAACTTGTTCTTTGCGCACGTAAGAAACTGATACGGAAGGTGCTGGAGCCTATAGGGTCTTCCATGCCTGAAGCTGCCGCAGTATAGACCCCTATCCATTCTTTTGTTGTTACTTCCATTCTTTGATCATACATTACATCCCCATAGAAGTTTCCTCTCCCCTCTTCCCCAGGTCAACTCCTCCTCCACCCCCTGCACCCCCAACCCCCGCAAAAGGAGCAGTCCTCCCAGGGATATCCGCTGTTCATGGTCTAAAAAGATACGGTGAGACTGAGAACAACCCCTCACATTAAGGTTGAATGAGGCAACCCAGTAGGAGGAAAGGGGGGTCCAAGTGCAGACAAAGGAGTCAGAATACTCCCAACTCCCATCATTGCAACTTCCACAAGAACAGCAAGCTGTACAACCACAAAATATATTCAGAGGACCTAGGTCAGACCCATACAAGGTCTGTGTTTGTCACTTTGGTCTCTGTGAGCCCCTATGAGCCTTGCTTAATTCACTCTGTGGGACAGGTTCTGGCAGTGTCCTCCACCCCTCTGACTCCTATAATTTTTCCTTCCCCTCTTCTGTGGGGTTCCCCTGGCTCTACCTAGAGTTTGGCTGTAGGTCTCTGCATCCGTTCCTCTCAGTTGCGGGACATTTCCTCCCTGATGATAATTGAGTATAGCAGGATATTGTTAAGAATTATTTCATTTAAACCCATTTCTAAAGATGGTTTCTCCAGATTTAATCACAAACAGTTCTCATTCCTATGGGCCCCCAAATAGTTCATTTTCCCCAGACTCTTGCTCAACAGAAGCCTTTGGAACAATGTTCCCCACTCTTTCTCACACAATGCTCTTGACTTTGTTCCTGTGGCACTAGAACAGGATCGTTCCTTCCACCTCATTCCTTACCCATTGAAGCTTCTCAACATCCCCTTCTGACTGCAGCAGACCTCAAGAGGGACCTGGCAACTGGGCTTCGCTCCATCTCACATGGCATGCTCTCCCCAACTTGCATTCTCTGATTCTCACAACATGTTTAATATTCGCCAACTCCTCATACTTAATCTAGAAGATCTGCAGGAACACAGCTCTGCCTCTTCGAGGTCTCTGAGTGGTTTGAGGGTTCCAGATTTTCTCAGGACTGCCTCATTTAGAACACAACGACCTCCTTCTGCACGTCCACTTCTTCTCTGCCCTTCTGGGAGTGTGTTGGGCCATTGAAGTCCTATTTCTTTATGTTTGAGGACAGTGTTATTCAAGAAAAGCAAACTAATTTTGTTTCTATGTTTGACTGGATTCACTGCATACGTCATGATCAAAATCTATAGAAGCTTAAGACACATGCAAGGTCACAAATGTCAAATGGCCAGTGTAGATGGTAAAGTCATTGCTTGCCCAGGATTCCCATCATCCTTTGGTTTTCCTCGACACTGCAGTTTTCTCCACCTTGGATTTTCTCTTGAAGAGCTTTACTAGAAGCACAACTGTTATTTAATCAGCTCGTCAACTTTTTGAAACTCAACTCGGTATCGGGCACTACACCAGTGTCCGTGTGTAGGGATGATGTCTTTCTCTGAGGCACTCACTAAATTATGTACCCTATGCACCAGGCCCCACCTCCTTTTCTGAAATAATCACTGAGGCAGGCAAAAGGGAAGATCTGCTTAGTTTAGGACAATATTCAGCCACCACTGGCCCAGCGAAAATTCCCTTGTAGAGGAGACAAAACTAGAATACAACACAGAACAAATGATTCCTGGGTAATTCAAGAATAAAGAGGCACTGCATTTATTCTATCCATAACACTATTGAACTTGATAATTGCACAGATGTGCTAGCCTGCCTTCTGTTACTACACCAAAATACCCAGAGCTTTACATACATACATATACATCATATACACACATACATAATGATTTACTTAGCTTGTGGTTTTAAAGATTGACAAAGCAAACACGAAGACACCAACTTTGGCAAAGGTGAGGAATAACAGCCAGAAAATGGAAAACCAAAGATTGGGAGGCAGGGACTACTCTGTGACCTTTCACTAGGCCCCCTCTCCTTAAAGGTCCCAGAAGTTCTTGACACTGCCACCCTTGGGATGACACTCAAAACACACGACTTTTAGGAAACACATTTGTCATCTGCGAACCATATCAGCTGACATTTACAGATGCGTATTATTTGAGCAAATAATTTTGGAAGAATTAATACTCTTACAAAACTCATTCTTCTCAGACAGAAATGACAGGTACAGCTGTACTTACTAGTCACATGTCTCCCCTAGAAAGATTTTATATGTCATTTCTATTTCTGTATACAGCGAAAATGCTTTCCTGAAGATGTTTTATGTCTTATATGTGTAAATATTAATTTGTTTACTTAATCAAATAATATTTATAATCCCTATTTTAAAAAATATACTGGTATGTACACTTCAACCTCTACCCAGTTCCTAGCATTGACAGATGTGGCTGCTTTCAACCTTGGTCACAGAAACTTCATTTTGTTATGGGCAGTGGTCAGTGAGAGATACATTTTAGTAAAAGCACTGACAATAGGAGATTGAATGCTCAGCTCCAAGTGAGATGCCATATTACTCCGTCCACTACCATGGCTCAGGGAACATTGAAGGAAAGTGAGAGAATGTGAGAGAGGATAGGTTGGGGGGAGGGCTGTCAAATGTCAAATGGCCAGTGTAGATGGTAAAGTCATTGCTTGCCCAGGATTCCCATCATCCTTTGGTTTTCCTCGACACTGCAGTTTTCTCCACCTTGGATTTTCTCTTGAAGAGCCTATCCTAGTCATGAGGTCACAGCGCCATGGGTACCTGTTTAAGATCTATATTAAGATCAGGCCAGTCAAAATCCTGCCATGGATGGGGCAGAGGGTCTGAAGGCCACACCCCTTACTGAGAAGCTACTGGCATTGGATAGTTGCTAGGTTACTTTATTCTTACTCTTTTTTTTTTTTTAATATAACTACTGGCAAGTTTTCCTTGCACCACTGGATGGCTTCACATCCGTGCACATGTAGACAACACTAAGTGAATTTATTGGGTTTTAAAAATATTTAAAAAGACATGAGTTTAAGAGGGAGTTGTATTGGTCATATGTGAGTGTATGTTGAAGTGAGAAAAGGGGGGTACGATGGTTTATAAGAAACATAAAATTCATTTAGTATCTTCCCTCTCTGACTCTCTCTCCCCATTCCCCTCCCCCCTCTCTCCACATGTTTATGGCAGCCTCTCCCCCCCCCTCTCTCTCTCTCTCTCTCTCTCTCTGCCTTTCTTTGTCTCTACTCTCTCAAGTCCCCTCCCCATGCCCTAAATTAGCCTTATTCCATAGGGGGGAAAAAAACCAAAAACATGAAATTCTCAAAAATAAACAAAAAACCCAAAATATATGTGCTGAAAGGATATAAGTTTTACATTTTTATTTTTTGCTATGTCAATAAATTGCTTTGTCTTTTACTTTTTGAAAGTAACTATTTAAAATCTGCATTCACATATTATTGAAATGATGTTAATTTCTGGGAGAATATATAGCAGGCATTGCAGCTATATATTGTTATTTATATAATTATGAGTGTATACTGCAATTTTATGAGCTCATTAATAATAAGCTATGATCACCAAATGAAAGAACAAGATCTTTTGGATTGGGGTTATGTCTCGTAACTTAGAGTTATGCCATCACACATAAAGGCTCAGGGTTAACTCCAAATACAGAAAACAAAGAATCTTTTAAATTTTATCTATTTAATTATTAATTTGGTAGAAAAAATTCCTAATGTAAAATAATCTTTCCATATAGTATTAAAATTATTGCATTAAGTATGGATATAATTGTTACTAATTCTTTCTGCTTGTTCACCTGTAAAATTATCCTGTCTATGGAAATAGATAGAACCTGTGGTTTAGTGTCTTCCTACATCTAGTGGAAACAAGAATAAGATTTTTTTGTTTTTTAAGGATAACTTTTCTCAATGCTTCATGTACTGGAGCTTCAAGTTCATTTTATTAAGACCTTGACCATGGACTGCATATTTTCCACTTCTAAGTCAACTGCTTTTGTTAAAGGAACCAAAACTTCTGTCTTGTTGAAAACCATTAAACTTCAATAGTGATTTTCACATTTTTTTAATCTTTCTATTTCTTTTCCAAGTAGTTTTTGGCTCTAGTGTTAGCGCAATCTGAGGGAATTTTATTTAATTTTTCTCTAAACCACTTAAATATAATCAATAAAAACTCCATTATTCTCATAAATTCCATTTGCTCTACTTTAAAAGATCTAGTAAGTAAACCAGGTGCTTGGCACCTCTTCCAAAGGCACATATTATGTAAAGCTATGAATCTAGGAAACCTTATGGTATGAGCAAGTGGTATGAAGTTGCCAAGACATTCATCTCTCTAACATTTGCCCTAAACTTTTGGATTTAGTAGACTTGCTTATATATATATCAATATATATCAATTTGACAAATTCCATTTTCTTTTATTTTGTTCCCCATCCCTTATCCCTTTGAAATAGTTATGGGAGTCATATAGTTTCAAATTTCACATCTTTAAACTATATTAGACAGCTTATGGGGTTGATTTTTGAAGCCAACCACAACGGTACATTTAAGATTCTCTGTTGTGCCCACCCTTTATACATAAGATTTGTTTATCTCAATGCAGAATAGATCTCTACTTACTATGTAGGAAAATTAAAGTGAACCCGTTAAAGTATTTTTATTAAGTTTCTTTAAAGTTCACTTCTCATTATTCTCAAAAGGAACAATATAGACCTGGCTACTCTCTTTAGTGTTCACCATATTTTTGTTTGCTAGTTTACTTTTACATTCACTTATTTGTTGGGGTGAGGTAGATTCATAGATGTTGGAAGAAAATCGGATGTATGTAGAATGGGTGTAAGTCTGGAAGATGATGTGAATACATTTATAATAAGAATTAGACTCGCATGGCAGGTAGTCTAGGCTGGGTAGGTAAGTACTAAATCCATGGGTAGGTTGTCAGGAAAACAAGCTGAAAACTCAAGAGAAGGAAAGCTTCAGGAGGTAGGTAGGGTATGTTCTCCCTTGGGAAACTTCACTTCTACTCTTAAGGTCTTTTAACTGACTGGATCAAGCCCACCAAGATTAGCAAAGGGAATCTCCTTACTGAAAGTTATTATTGTAGATGATAAGTCTACAAAATGCCTCCATCATAACCTAGGCTCATGGTCAATTTAATTATAAAAATAACCTGTGATGGGCTTGAAAGGTGGCTCAGTGGTTAAGAGCACATATTGTTCTTGCAGAGGACCAGGGTTCCATTCCCAGCTCCCATATCAGGCAACTCACAACTGGCTGTAACTCCAGCTCCAGGGAAGCCAACAGTCTTCTCCCATCCAATGCAGACATACACATCACCATCATCATCATCATCATCATCATAATTTTTAAAAATACCTAGTGAACACATAAAACTAACCACCACATTGAACAAGAAAAGGAAAATAGAAATGATAATACTATTCTCCACACCACCAAAGGATCTCAAAATACATATGATAAACAACAAAATATTAACAATTGTATTACTAAAAGAAAATAACAAAGACCTAATTAGAATTGTTCTGTGCCTCATTGATTCAAACACCAAGTACTGATGAGATGTCTACTCATCTAAACTCTGTCTGCAAATTCATTGAAATTTCAATCGAAATCCCAGTAGGGCTAAGCAGAAGAAAAAGTTTACGTATCTATCATCAAGCAAATAGAGAAATTATAATATGAATAGACACTAATTGAAATGTTCCCACAGTATAATTACTAAGCAAAACAAGAAATGGAACAGTATAGTAATGAGGAGCAAACTGAAAATTACTACAATAAGAAAGAGTTACAATGTCATGCTGTATGAAAGAGGCTAAGAGAACCTACAGTATGAGTCAACTCATGTTTATCTGTCCTACCCAAAGCAAGCTAGCCTAGCGTGCAACAATACACATAGGATGTGCTTTGTGGAAGAGGTGGAAAGATTAGCTGAGTCATTACAGGATCGATCTTCCTCTAGTGATGCAAAAAGTCTCCATTTTAATAGAGTGACAGGACTCTGGGCCACCATCACAATCCACCTGACTATATATTTATAATAGGTACATTTCACAATAGTCATTTTTTTCTCTCCATTTACACAGAAAAAGAAAAACATCTTTGGGGAGTGAGGTTGGGTTCAATTACCCTGGAGCTGCATTCAGTTGTTTCTTAATGAAATATTTTTGCATGCTTTGATTTGTGACCATTTGTTTGTATTACTTTGATTAAAATTTACTTAGCACACTCTCACAGACTTCCAGGTTAAGATGATGGACTAAAAACAACCAAAAGTCTGCTTTTCCCAACCGCAATGAGAGAATGCCAAGGGGAGAAACTAGTCAAAATTCCTCAGATGCAATCAAAAGAAAGTGCAGAATTTTATGCCATACAATTCAAAATGCACAGCCCCAGTCGAAAAGAAGAGGATGACGGGAAGAGATCTGAAGAGGAGGGGAAGGAGAGAAGAGAGAAGTCTCTTCCTGCTCATCTCAACTCTGTTGTAAAGTATAATCTCTGGTTCAATCCTGGAACACATGAGTGGTAGGACAAAATATATGACAGAAAGTTTAATTATGGTAAGACTTTCAATCATAGGACAAGCTGAGTCAACACACAAAAGTTGTGTGCCTGGATAGGAAAAAACATCAGAAGTATCCTGGTTGGTTCTTATTTATTTATTTATTTATTGACTTGACTTGACTTGACTTGACACAAGGTAAGGTTGTTTGGAAAGATGGAATCTCACTTAAGAAAATTACTTCCTCAGACTTCCCAGTAGACAAATCTGCTGTGGCATTTTCTTGATCAATGACTGACATGGGAGGATCCAGCCCACTGTGGGTGGGTGACACACCCGGGAAGGTGTTCTTGGTTGCAGAAGAAAGAAGCAAGCTAAGCAAGCCATGGGGAACAAGCCAGCAAAGTAGCATTCTTCTATGGTTTCCACTTAGTTCTTGCCTCCAGGTTCCTGCCTGGAATTCTTGCCCTGGCTTTCCAGGATAATGGACTAAAGGCCGTAGGATGACATAAACTCTTGCCCCCGAGTTACTTTTGATCATAACTTTTGTTTATCACAGCAGTGCAATCCTAGCTCAGACAGGAAGTTCAGTATCCATCTGCTCATAGGAAACTAAAAAGAATAGCATGAGCTACCGTTACATTCGAAGAATCTGGGCACCTTGCTTTGTGCTGGGGACATTCCTGTATAGAATGGCGTGAGTAGCAAGAACACTGTCAACAGGGTTGTGCGTATACCCAATAAGTGATGCACTGCAAGCTGCAGAAGACAGTTATCTAGAAGAGAGATAATGGAAAGGTCAGATGAAATTTCCCTACAAATTAACAACAATATAAGCCAAATAAAAATAATTGCTTATGTTTTTTATTTGAGAATTCATTCACACAGGCATATAGAATATAGTTTGATTGGACCCACTTCCGTCCTCTTCCCTCTGGTTCCTCTCCTAACCATCACCCCCTTTTCTTCAACTTCATGTGCTCCTTTTTTGTAACCCTGTCAGTTCACTCAGTGCTGCCTGTGTGTGTAAGCATATTCTTAATGTCTAGCTTAATTGTAGTAATGTAGGTATAATTAACACTGTTGTAATACATCACTAATTTGTAAGTTGAATTCTCTTGGTTCAGTTTTCAAATACAAAGCTCAGTATCTTTAAAAATTAAAGAGATGATAAATGGCATTAAGGAAAAACTTCAGACCTAAGAACTTAAAATATGTGTTAAGAAGCAAAAGCAAATCAAACATTAACATCTTCCTGACTAAATTATATAACTGCACACTTAGGCTGATAATCAGATCACCAACAAAGAAGGAAAGTTTGAGATGACGAAAGCCATGACAACAACCAACATAGAAAAGGCAGGGCAACCGAAGCCAGTGGGTCAGATCAAACACGTCATCTGTCTGTGAAATAAAGAGCTCTGCACACAGAGTCCAAAAGATACTCAAAGATGGAACAACAAAAATTCATTTTTGTCTGAAAAAAAAAAACAACTGAATCTATAGATGAAGTATAATACTCTAGTCTAGAAATAAAAACATAAATGACAATATGTACCAAGACAGAGTGTGCTGGCTAGTATTATGTCAACTTGACACCCCAAGTAGAGTTATCTGAAAGGAGAGAACCTCAATTGGGAAAATGCTGCTCCCATAAGATCCAGGTGTAAGGCATTTTCCTAATTAGTTATTGGTGGGGAAGGGCCCAGCCCATTGTGGATGGTTCCACCCCTAGGCTAGTAGTCCTGGAGTCTATAAGAAAAAAGGCTGAGCAAGCCATGGGAAGCAAGCCAGTAGAAAGCATCCCTCCATAGCTCTGCATCAGCTCCTGCCTCCAGGATCCTTCCTGCCCTGTGTGAGTTCCTGTCCTAACTTCCTTTGGTGATGAACAGCAATGTGGAAGTGCAAGCTAAAAAAATCCCTTTCCTCCCCAACTTGCTTTTTATTTCATGTTATTTTGTGGTAGCATTAGAAACTGTAAGCAAGACACAGTTCTTAGATACATTTGTCAAACATCAACAATAATGCAAACACTTCCAAGGAAGAAAAATCAGGTTGAATGCCATTAAAGGATTGAAGAGACAAAGCAGGTCAGTCATATCCTGACCTACAGCCCCATTCAAAGTCATGAGAGACTGTGCTACCAATGTTGAAACAGCTAAGGGAAAGCACAAGCCACTCCCCAATGTTGCACATTGAAACTCAAAGTAATTTGAATATGTAACAAAAAGGCTGGGGTACAGCTCAGTGACAGAGCTATGGCTTGGCTCACTTAGTTATATGTGTTCTATGGAATGACAATGATGACGATGGTGGTGATGGTGAAGGTGATGATGATGATGATATGTAATAATGAATGATGATAACATACAATAAAAAAATGAGCCGATCGATGCCCCAGTGTAGGGGAATGTCAGGGTGGGAGGCAGGAGTGGGTGGTTGGGTGAGGGAACATCCTCATAGAAGCAGGGAGAGGGGGATGGGATAGGAGGTTTCCTGAGGGGAAACCAGGAAAGGGGATGACATCTGAAATGTAAATAAATAAAATATCCAATAATTTTTTTTAAAGAAAAAAAAGAGCTGAGGTAAGAGTCATCATCAGAAAGAGGATGCTACCTTGGTAAATTGTAAGTTATGAAAGTAAAATGAAACAAGCCAAGATTTGAGGGAATTCATTTTATAATCATTTTCTTACTCTATCAATGATAAGTCAACAGCCACTTAGAAGCGAATAAATTAGTAAATGACATTAAATTATTAGTATCTGATGTGATTGCAATGACCTTTCATGGGGGCATCAATGACGATTGTCTAAGCTGCTCTAATGAGAAGTTATGGCTAGAAAATTATAAATACCAATCAATGTTTCCATAGTCACATCTGAAAACAAGACATATACATTGCTAATCATGGGAAGTATACGCTTGATAGCCAACCAAAATTCAAAAGGTTCACCCATCTGCAAAGCGCCAAGGCCACCCCAAGGTACAACTCCACCAAAGTAAGGCAGAGAACCAAGGAGATTATCAGGCTTACTTACTAAAGCCTGGACTAGGGGTTAGTTCTGTAACACAGTAACATCAAAACAGCTACATCACTGCAAAGTCCCAGTGCAGCATGGACAACAACTTTCCTGTGGCCTCACAGACAATGGAGCCCCCACTAAGTTTGCTATTGAAAGCATCTCTTGGGATCAGGAGACCACAGACAGCTGAGGCAGAAATCTGTACATCTGGCGGGGAAGTGCAGAATGAAGAGGTGGAAATCTCAGGTGAAAGTCTATTGGCTCTCTTGGGCCTTCTGCATTGACGGAATGTCAACAGGTTCAGGCTTGAGGGTGGCTTGTGAGCAGGCACAGCTGCTCCAGTGAAGCTAATCATAGCTGTGAGAGCTGTTATGCTGAAAGGACTCGCTCTCGCTCTCGCTCTCGCTCCATGAACAAAAATGAAGTGTTTAAAACCAAATATAAAATGGAAACATAGTAGTTAAACCAACAATATTAAAAATGTATTCACACAAAATTATCAGGTTTAGTAGAGAAGGAGGAGGAAAAGGAAGAGGAAGAAGAGGAAGAGGAAGAGGAGGAGGATTTGAATACAAAAGAAGAATGTTAGGAGCAAAGTGATGTCTGAGGTGTAAGTATCAGTGTCATCCATAAGGATTCAGTTTAAAGCAATATTGAAAAAGATAGCAGTCCATTGTATGAATATAAGGCATATGATTTACTGTGAGGATACAATTACCCAAACTGGATGTATATGGTCAAGTGTGGTTTATGCCTGTCACCTGAGCTCCTAGGTAATAGATTAGGAAAACTGTTCTAGCCTGAGCTACACACTGAGTGCCAGATCAGCCTGGCTAAAAAGAGAGATCCCTGTTTTAAACAAAGAAAACTAGGAGATTAGAGTAAAATAACAAAAGACTGCAGGAAAATAAGATAAGAGCGGTGCACAGTATCAGCAGGAAATTTTAACTTGCATCTGTAAAGTAAGAACAGATTAGCTGAACAGACAGAAAAAAAGCAATGCAGTTTGAATTATATAATTGTTGTTTATATGCTAGCCAATAGAAGCCCCACATTGTGTATCCAGAACACGCACATACGCTTTCTTTTTAAGCTTGTACAGAGCATTTAAAAAGACCAACACCATGTAATAAGACAGATAATGATTACACAGTTACATGACTATCCACAGAACAGGCCATGATCCCTGAATATATTCCAAGATAACTAGAAATTAGTAATTACAAATGCAAAAATATGCAACCATACTAAAATTGTACACCCTTTCCTTAACTACTTCAAGTTCAAAGTGAAATTAAAATTAAGAAAATGAGCATTTCACACACTTAAAAAAGTAGCAATCGCCTAAGGTTTGGTTTAGAAAGGAATCATACTGTACACTGTTGAGAAATTAAAAAGAAATGTAAGCACACCTGGACACAGAAGTTTAAGGAAAATGAGGAAATTAAAATGTGCTTTCCAGATAAAATGACTAAGCAGAAAGTAACTTCTTTGGACAGCATAGAACTGGTAGAATTTTAAGACCTTCATCATTGCTACTTTGTCTTTCCATAGAAACTCAAGAATTAATATGTCACATAATAATAATATCCACAGAATAACACAGAATAAGTAGCCAAGACCTTTTTTGTGTGATTGGAGTGAACCCATAGGTAACTTCTAGATGTTGAGGTCTCATCACTGGATAGACAACATTTATTTCTTTAGACCTTCACCTTTTGTGGTCTTTAGAGTTTTCCTTCTGTTAATGTTGGGCAGATTCAGAAAAGTTACATCTAAGCAGGTTTTCTTCAGATTGACTGTTCACTGGTAATAAATAACAAGGCAACTGACATTAGAAGATGGTTATGAGCTCCAATTTTTTAGTATTCTCTACATACACAATCCTATCACCTGCAAAACCCTGCGGTTTTAATGATGCTTCAAATCTTTATATTTTGAGTCCATATTTTGTCTATTGAAGTACACTGTTGACTTGAAACAGTGAGAGAAGCCATCTTTGCCTTGCTCCCAATCTTGAGGCTGTCCCAATCTGAAAGTTCCAATGGGAAAGAATTTAGTTCTTATCATTAAGTGTGTTAGCCACAAGGGTTTGGGGGATGTCTTTTATCAAACTGAGGAAATGTCTATGTCTAGTTGATAAGTTTTAAATGCTTTTTAGCGGGGTAGTGGTGGCACATGCTTTTAATCCCAGCACTCAGGAGGCAGAGGCAGGCGGATTTCTGAATTTGCAGCCAGCCTAGTCTACAGAGTGAGTTCCAGGATAGCCAGGGCTACACAGAGAAACCCTGTCTCGAAAAAACAAAACAATAAAATAAATAAATAAATAAATAAATGCTTTTTATTCTGTGAGGTTATTGGTTTGCTATGACCACGAGTTTGCTTCTTTAAAAACAATGGGAGCTCTGTGTTTGCAATGTATGCACTAGTGTATAGAGGTGCACATATCCATGCATGTGCAGAGGCCAGAGGACATAGTGTGTCTTTCTCTATTTGTTTCGACTTTATTCACTTGAGACAGGGTATTTCTCAAACTGGAGCTAAGATGGCAGCCAAAAATACCTAAATATCTTCTAATCTTCACAGTTTATGGGCTGTACCTGGATACATGGGTGCTGGAGATTTGAACTTAGGTCCTTATCCTTGTACACCATAAGCTTTTACCCACTAAGCCATCTCCCCAGCTCTTGAGATTTCTTCTTGAAGTGACATGGTATGAAAATTCCTTTTAAAATTATTTTTGAGAGGTGGAGGGGTGCCTCTGACTTCTCTGCCAGAGGTCCTTAGTTCAACTCCCAGCAACCACACGGTGGCTCACAACCATCCGTAAAAACATCCTCTTCTGGTGTGTCTGAGGACAGTGACAGTGTACTCATAGACATAAAATAAATAAAACTTCAAAAAATTATTTTTGATTATTTGGGAATCTCACATCATGCACCATACTGCACTCATCTCCCGGTCTTCCCATGTGTGCCTTACTCCCCAGTGACTCCTCCCCAATGTATGTCCTCCCCACAAAGAAAAGAAGAAAGGGGAAAAGGAGAGCATTACGTCCATTCTGTGTTGTCCATATACTCACTGGAGCATGGTCACATTCCTAGTGGCCAACCCCCTAAGACATCAGTTGATGAGTGACAAGAGAGGGGCAGGGCCATCTCTCCTGTTCCTATGCCACAGACATTGCCTGTTCCTCAGTGCTGTGGGCCTGCCAGGAGCAGGCCAGCTCTCCCTCGAGGGATAGGATCAGCTGTCTGTGTGTGAATGCTACTGCCTGCAACACCATGCTCTGGGTCTTTGAGGGGCAGGGCCAGCTCTCCCGTGCCCACAGACATGACCATGGCTTCAGGCAGCAGCCCAGACCACTGTCATCCAGCCTTCAGTGGTAACACATGCAGCATATATCGATATGGCCCTCAATCATAGCAGGACAACAGACCCACTCATGACCCTCAGCAGCTTCATGGACTACAGGAATCTACATGGCATCTGGTGATCACACATGCCACCCAGATCAGGATGGAATCCCCAAGGCAGCAAAGCCAGAGGACATCACCAAGGTATCAGACAACAACACCACAGCTGCGTATGTCCACATGTATCTCAGGCTTTAATGTGGCCTGGGGCAGTAGCATGAACCACTTGAGATTCTTTATCCAAAGTGAGTACTGGTTGTCCGTGACTCACAAGCCATTCGTCCACTCCACTTACATGAGAATGTTTGTAACATAGTTGCTTATACTATGTGTTTCTTCTTGATGGCAGTAGGGTAAGTAGAGATGGTCCTTTCATTTAATATAATGATGTGTGTCTTTCTCCCTAGCTTTGGTAGGTTTTATCCTTCTTACCGACAGTTTTCAATAATCAAACTTTGATATTGTTGATTTTTTTTTCTGTCATCAATTTCATTTATATTTGCTCTAATTTTATTTTTTTTATCATTTTTATTTGGGATTTAACTTGCTCTTCTGGTTTCCTAATAGGAAAGTGGGAATATTAATGTTAAATGTTTCTTTTGCCTTAATATACACAACAAATTCTGACAATCCCCTCTAAATACTGGTACTGTGGTCATGATGTACATACAAACAAATTTGGTTTTCATTTAATTTATATAGTGTTCTGTTTTTAATTTCTTGAGACTATTTTTTACATGAGTGTTATTTGGAAGAATATTATTGAATCTCTAACTGCTTTGGCATTTTGTCCCTATTTTTCTGTTGATTGTTTTCAACTTTAATTGATAGTCTCACCGTTTACTTTGATTTCTATTCTCTCAGAATTTGGCAAGATGTGTTTTATTGCCAAGGGTAACTACCATGGTGGGTAATTTGCAATGGCCATGGGAAGAATGTGTATTGTGTGACTGTTAAATGATTAAAATTTCCCCAAATGTGGCAATAAATATAAACAAACATATTCAATAACCCTAGTAAATCATAAACACTGTAAACCTAATTAAATTGACATCAAGATTCGTCACAAAGCAACTAAAGTCAAACATAAGAATATTGTAAACTCAGCCAGAGAATTGACTTTATCCATTGGAGAAAAGTGGAACACAAGAGTCTCTTCGTAGCTTTCCAATATCTTTCTACCTGGGAAAGATAGGGACACTTTACTATTGCTCCCCAAGATGGCACCATGATTGGGTTATCCACATAGTTACAATCCTCTACTGAAGTGTCTAACATGTCATCTAATCAGATAGGGGAATCTCATGACTGAGACCGAATGCATGATGGTTTTTCTGGATGATGTCAATGTGAATGAATTGAGGCATGCCTAGGACTTCTGTTTGTGCCTGTGAAGTGTTTGTTGAAGAGATTACTAGTGTGGCAATCATTGGACCGATGGAACAGATTCAGTAGTGCTGAACGCTATTTCATGAGCTGGAGACCCAAGGCACAGGAAGGAAAGAGGAGCCTAGCCTTCTGCCTCTTGCCTTCTGAAGCAAGATGCAATCTTTTCCAGTTTGTCATGGTTAGTGCTATCAACCCAACATAATCTAGAATCACCTAAGAAGGAAGTCTCTATTTGAGACTGAGTCCAACTATGGCTATATCTAATGGGAATTTTCTTAATTGGGTTAATTGGGGTAAGACTGGCCACCCTGAATATGAATGACACCATTTCGTGGGCTGAACCTTGGACTAAATGAAACAGAGTGCAAGTTGAACGCTAGCAGGCATGCATTCATTCATCCCTCTCGGCTCTTGTGATGTGATGTGACCAGCTATTTAAAGTTCTTGCCACCTTCACTTCCCTCCAATGATAGTCTGTAACCTGGAGTGGTGATTCTAATGCATCCTTTCTCTCCTAAATTGCTTTTGTCAGGGCACTTTATTGCAGCAACATGAAACAAAACTAAGATACAAATGCTTGAACCTCTCTCTCTCTCTCTCTCTCTCTCTCTCTCTCCCCTTTTGTCTTTGACCTCAAACTGAGACTCCACTTTTGGCCTCCTTTGTTCTGTGGCTTCTGACTTCCTAGAATAAATCAAGCTGTTGATTTCCATGGATTTTTAGATTGCAGAAGAGGCTTTTCAGTCTGCGCTTTACAAGCTAACCCTCTAGTTAAGACATATCCACATATAAACTACTAGTGGGTTTGTTTCTCTGGAGAACCTGACTAACACAGGATGCAAGTCTAGCTTCTCCATTGACTTGGTGAAAGGGTGGCTCCTTACTACACAGGAAGATTGGCAGTCACACTACCCACTGGGTCCTCTCGGATGCTATTTAGGGTGGGAAGATCCCCTTGTACAGCCCAGCATGGGTATCAGTTTTCCATCTGACCTTTGATGGGGTATGGGTGGGAACCAGAGTTGGTTCTATGATGTTTTACTTGTAGAACAGCTGTTGTCTAGAGTTGTCCAGCTAGACCACCCTTTAGTGGAGACAGCTGGTGTTCTTAGGAGTTTTTCTTAGTCCATGATGTTGGCATTTCCAAGTAGCCAACTTCTCCTGCACTGGGCATACATGTGGCACTCATTTCCAGGTAATTCTGGAGATAACAAGCTTACTACACAATCTGTCTTACTCTTCCCACTGTCCCAAGTCTTCCTGGGCATAATAATTCTTCTTTCTCCTTTAGCTTAAGTACATTTAACAATGGTTAGAGAGAAAATTACATCTAACCCATGTTTTCAAACCCCAGTCTTTGTTTTATTTTTCCCTAGTGGTTTAATTTAAATTTAAAGTATCATATCCTATGATAAAAAAAGACATTTTATTTGGTATAATATCAACAACTATGTTACTTAAATCAAATATGCCAGTAATCAAATATGCCAGTAACCCCCCCCCATTCAAAATGAAAAATAAATCATTACTACATAATAATTTTCAGATATTCTCTTGGCTATACAAAATACAGTTTTTAACTTCTCCTGTGTATATAAAATTCCTAGGTATGATCATATTATTTTTAGTTGTTGAACCAAAATGACTTTCCTCCATTCCTGTCACCTACTTGAAGAAATTTGGTCATCTGGTATACCTCACCTTCTAGCTATGGTTATGTAATGTTTTATGACACTCTCTAATAGTCCTGCAAACTAGAAGTTAAATAAAATGTATATGAATACATTCAGGTTCAACGTTTTTGATACTTAAAAATAACAAACAACAAACCAAAGATATGATCTTTCCTACTGTACCACATGATGGATAGACCCACACTGATTGGTTAAATCAGTTTTCAGACGTTTGCAGTTATTATTCTGTACACTGTTCCCCAGCTTTCTCTCCCACAGAGTGCTGGACTTCGAGAAAGTGATATTTTGCTTTTGATACGGAAGTCGACACAGATCCTGCTTTGTTATGGGACACTTTAGCTGTTTCCCTTATGTTCCTCCTACACCTCTACTCGCTGTCTTGTTACAACAACAATCATAATAAAGAAGACCTCACCCTTTTACCAGCCATTAGTTTGTGAATCAACATTTCAGCAAAGTTTGCTAAGTAGTGTTGCTTGTTTTGTTGTTTCCATTCTAGCATTCCTGTGTTCACTGTGTATCTTTCTTAGAATAACACTTTCTCTTACCCTTCCCAGTAAAGGTAGAATAACTGTTTATCTTTTCTCCCAACATTTTGAAAGTAATGACCTGTAGGGAAGTAGCTTCTAAACTGACTGGCTAACCATTTTGAATATCCTTTGGGGCTCTTGGATATTTTTATGTTTCATGCATCTAAGTCTCTTTCCCTGTATATCTGAGTAAACTCAGTGAGCAATAACCAAGCCAAAGCCTCATGTCTTGACATTTCCTCCATCGGAAAAAGTAGTCCATCACTTTAGAGTTCAGCTTGACTCAGATCTTAGGAGCATGGACAGTAACTTTCTGATTCTTTGCCAGATAAAACTTGAATGATTTCTACTCTAGTTTCCAATAAAGCCCCACTCCATGACATCACATGACCTAGGCCTCCACTGTTCACATCTCTCTCAACATTTTGTTCTAAGCTACCATTACGCCCTATTTCCAGCATTCTTTTAAAAAATTAAAGTGTGTGTGTGTGTGTGTGTGTGTGTGTGTGTGTGTGTGTGTGTATACATATGTGCTACAGTGTAACTGTCAGGTCATAGAAAACTTTTGAGAGGTAGTTCTCATCTTCCCACCTGTGAAGGAAGAGCCTCTCTTCTTGTTCTGCTGTGCTATAGGCGGTCTGGTGCATGAGTTTCTGGGTGATTCTCAGGTCTCTCCCTCTCAACTCTCCATAAGAATGCTGTGGTTACAGATGGGGAACCACCACACTCGACCTTTACATGAGTTCTGAGCTTGAGTTCAGGTTCACACATAACGTTTATCCACCTTCCTTCCTTTCTCCCCCACACTGTTCCCACTGAATGAAATTTTAGATTTCTTTTTTTTTCATTCTTAAAGTATATTTCGCTAGAGACTTACTGTTCCAAATATGCTGTTGACTAACTGCTTACTCTGTTCTGTTTGCTGTTCTTATTTTGCTTTGCTTTTAGTTCTTTTCCATTTTAATTAATTTCAATGATATATATATATATATATATATATGTATATATTTACCATTTTAAGCATTTTGAGAGTTTAGTTCACTGGGATCTCTTGTACCCACACTTTTTCAAAATCTGGAACTCTGCAAGCATGGAGCAGTGGCTCGTCATTCCTGCCCTCCAGAGTTCCTGCTAACCTGCATTCTACTTTGTGACTCAACACGTGGCTGGCTTTGTCCACGCCTTGCTCATTTTCCTGGAACCCTCTTTGTTAGACACCGCTCAATAGGAACACAGCGCTCCTAATTAAGTTTTCTTATATTTTCATAGCATTCCTTAGAACGAATCGAGCATGTATGCAGCCAGTTCTTTACTGATGAAAAGTTTACATCTCTGGTCCTTCGCCATTACAATGCTGCCGCCACCAATAGCTTAATGGAGCCCTCGTTTTGTATTTTTCCAAGTATTTTTTTTATGCAGGCTCCTTAAAAGTGGTATTATGGAATGTGAGGATAAAGGCATATGCGATTTTAGAACATTTGGACTTAATGTAATAAGCAGAAATGAAATATGAAGTCATTTAAGTATTAGATGAGAAATCACAGGATAGAATAAAATGCTGCTTTAGCTCGTGAGGTCACTTATTTAGCTCTTTGGATATTTCTTCGACTCAAAACTCAGGGGGGAAAAATACCTCTGTGGCTGTCAGATTCCCCTCCCCCAAACTGTGGTGGCTCCTACTTTCTCTTCTGCTCTGAGGATGCTGTTAGAAGGGCTACTTACTACCTGGGAGTCTCTATCTGCCAACTACAACTACACTGGGGAAATAAAGGAGGGAGGTGTGCCAATTCTCCAAGAATTTTTGGCTGTCAAGTAGCACATCTGGACAATTCGGGCTAGGAAAAACAAGCATGCACACTCATTTCTTTTAAAGTAACGCTCTCTAGGCTGGAATGAGCCGGACACTGTTCTCAAGAACCATTTCCTAAAACCTTGTCTGCTCATTCCTAGTTTTCAGAGGTGTGTGGTCCCCTGGCCCATTAATTCCACTGATGGCAAAGGATTCATAGAGACCTCCTGAAAGCAGGGCCACAAAAGACCCCAGAAACTGGCGGAGGGACGCCCTAAATTTACAGACCATTCATTGCACCATTTACCAGGTTTAATCATTAATCAGAAAGGGTCCAAGACAAAAACTAAACCACGCCCCAGTCCCATTTACCAGCAATGTTGACAAGTGACCCCCGGCCCCATCCAACAACAAACCCTCCTGTTTAAGAACCCAGGCAGAGTTCTGCCTTGGGTCACACCTGAGTACATCTCCTCTAAGAACTCCTTGAGACTGTGGCGCAGCGCGTGGCCAAGGCTCCTTCACCATGATATGAATTCCTTCTGTACACTGCAGATGCAGTTCAATCTGGAAACATCCAGCCCCTGTTTGTTCCTGCCGATGATGGTGTTCCTGGTGGAGGGTAGCAAAGCGATCCGACTTCTAGAATAGAGGTTGCGATCCAGTGGGAGGGTCTGTCCATGGCCATCTGTGAATCCCCCACCACCACCACCACCACCTTGCATCAGAGTCTTGGTGCCTGTTGGAGAACTGGGTCCCTTCTTCCACCATGTTGCCTTTGCCCCACTGGGAAGTTCAGTAGCACTCTCGGGGACCCTTGTCTCCAGTCCTCAAGACCCGGAGCTCTCAGGAGAAGAGGCAGGGGGCCTCTGCGGGGTCTTTTCCCAATCTGGCCGCTGACTGCCCCCTCCCCCGCAGTCTGCTCGCTTTGTAAGGCAGTCAAAACAGAGCTAGCGGCCAAGGAGCCGGAAGGGAAGCCCGGCCTCCTCGCCCCTCCAACGGGCCCTGGCCCCCTCCTCTCCGCCAGGCCTGCCCTCCCCTTTCCCACTTCTCTCCTCACCCTCACCTCCCCCATCCCCCTCTCATTTCCTCTGGCACCCGGGATCGCAAATCCCTCATCCGAAGTCCGGTTTCCAACCTAGACTGGGCACTCAAACTCGCTCCCCCTGCCCCCCCCCCCCCACTACTCCCCAATCTCAATCTCCTCCTCTGCCTTTGCCCTGCCCCCCTTCCAGCCTCTTCCCCTCCCCCATTACCCCACCCCACCCCACTCCTGAGATCGCCCCTTAACATTGTCCCCGCCCACCCCGCGCCGGCGGCCCCTCCGTCCCGGCTGCGCTCCACGTGTGGACCGCTGCGCCCCGGCCCCCTCTGACAGCCGCCGCCCGCCGTCCCGCCCCGCGCCCCGCCGGGCCTCTAAAACCCCGGCGCCGCGCCCTCCTCCGCGGCAAATTCTCCGGCGTCCAGCCTCCTGCCCTCCCTCCCGCCAGCCGCTCGCCCCGGCCCCCGCGCACCTCCGCCGGGCTGTGCAGCCACCGCCCGCGCCTAGCTGCCCCAAACGAGCCCTGAGGAGACACTCGTCTTCTTTTGGGGTGACTTTTGTTCACCAGCCTGCTTCCTTTGGTGACTTCTGCAGCTTTCCAGGATCTGTGCCCGGAGCGCACGGGAATCCGCTCAGCCTCTGCCCACCCCAACCCCCTCCTTTTTTTTTTTTTTTTTTTCCCTTGTGAGGTCCGCTTTCTTTGTAACTTTATGCCGCGGCTGCTCGGGTTACTTTTGTAATTTCCCGCCCCCACCCGCTGGCGGTCCTGGAGTCGCTCGGGGCAGTGGCCCGGGGGATGCAACGTGGACCGCGCGGGACTGCCGTCTGCATCGCCGCCGCGCCTCGCTGCCCCCTGCGCTAGATCCCGCGCCCCGCGCGCTGCCGCTCCGGAGCTGACGCTGCGTCCCGCTACACCAGGACACCGCGAGCCAAGGGAGTCCCGCGAGCTGACGAAGGGTGGTCAGACCCTGACTTGATTTTTTTTTCTTTTTTTTCTTTTTCTTTTTTTTTTTTTTTTTTTTTTTTTTTTTTTTTTTTTTGTGGGCCGTGCGGATTTGGTCTCCGACAGTGCTCTCTCCACGGGCCTCATTCTGCGCGTTCTTGGCGCCGGCGATGGGGAGACGGCGGCGGTTGTGTCTTCAGCCCTACTTCGTGTGGCTGGGTTGCGTGGCGCTCTGGGCGCAGGGCACAGATGGCCAGCCCCAGCCTCCGCCACCAAAGACGCTCCGGCCCCAGCCGCCCCCGCAACAGGTCCGGCCCGCAGTAGCGGGCTCCGAAGGTGGCTTCGCGGGGCCTGAGTACCGGGACGAGGGCGCGGTAGCGGCGAGCCGGGTCCGCAGGCGAGGACAGCAGGAAATACTCCGAGGGTAGGTGGGCGGCGGGGTGGCTGGCTGGTGCGGGGACCTAGGCTTCCCGGCCCTTTACTCCACGCCCTCCCTGACGGGTAGAGCCGCTGTCCTCTCCACGAGGACACTTAAAGACCCCCAAGAGCTCCAGGAGCGCCCCTCGGTTTCCCCCTCCCCCCCCCCAAAGCCTCAATTCCTCCGTGGAAAGCCCTCCCTAGGGGGGTTCTGCTGGCTGGCAATGGGGAGTCAGGCCTTTGGTTATGGGTGGCAGAGCATGTGCAACGTCTGTGGCTCTGGGAAAGTTTCTCAGTGCCAGGCCGAAAGCAGGCATAGGTCTGCCCTGTTCGGCCCCCCACCCCCACCCCACCCCTACCGTCGGGGGCGCAGCTCTAGAGCCTTTTGTTTGAGGACGTGTGCGGCTGGTTCTCTAATCGCCAGATCCAGCACTCCACATTCTGAGTAGCCCTCCTTGACACTTAAGAGCCAGGGATAAAGTTGATCAAGGAGGAATGGATTTGGGAACAAGGGCAAGGATTTTTGAACGGAGTGTCCCTATTGTTCTCCGCATCCGGATGCTAACATAGTAGTAAATTATGTGTTTCTTTTTTTCTTTTCCCGGTTTAAAAAGGCAAGCAAAAAGAGGGCAGATGAAAGGACATGTTTAGATGTTCCGGACCCTCCCCCATTCCAGCTTCTAACGCATCTGCTTCCCCAACCCCCCAAAATGTGAAGTAGAGTTTTGATTTGTTCATCTTCCCCGAAATCTTCTCTCTCTGGCTTTGCTGACGAAGGCAGTTTTGTGTTTCTGCTCCCATCTTTACGTGTGTATCACCGTGTCTGTCCCCTGCAGGCCCAACGTGTGCGGTTCTAGATTCCACTCCTATTGCTGCCCAGGATGGAAGACGCTCCCAGGAGGAAATCAATGCATTGTCCGTGAGTGTTGGGCAGGGCACAGAGTCTAGGGTAGTGTACTCAGCTCCATTTCGGGGCTGACCTTACATTCAGTGTTTGAACGCTAGGCTGCCTCTACAAAGGCATTGGTCTCACAACCATGGTAATGAGAGCTCAGTGGTGGGAAGGAAGCCATATCAGCTGAGACTTCATTAACAGAAACCTAGGAGGCAGATACTGATGAAGGTTTTATAATGATCGGCCAGGTGTTTTCTTTTTACTGTTTGTGTATTGATACAAATGGGAGGCTTTGTGTTAGAACAATTCCCTAGATAACTGAACATCACCTCTTCTTTAAAATTCCAGGTAAGACCACAGTGTTACTATGGTCACATTTGGACTTCTAGGTTTTGGCCATCAGAAGATCAGTCTTAAGTCTTTGTACCACATTCTCAGCTCTGGGCTGTTCTCGGCAGCCCCATGGCAAATATTTTAAAAGATGTGCAATGTCTCACAGAGATTTTGAATTGACCCAGAGTTAAAAGAATTTTTTTTTGTTTTGTTTTGTTTTCAAGAGAAATAATCTAAGTTGTTTGACTTTGTGTGTGTGTGTGGGGGGGGGCAGTCAAACTTAGACTTCCCACAGACCAAATCTTACAGTGGACAGTATGCTTTCTCAGATGTGACTCTTACACTCCTGTAACGTCTGTATATCAGAATTTACAGGTTGGGATTATTAGCAGCAGCAGTAGTATTTTTTTTTTTAAGATTCCAAAGTGTATATATGCAGGTCTCTAAGTTCTAAGTAGAGAGCTCATTAGTTTCTTGGGTTATGATCAAGGACCCAGAGGGGTCTTATTTCACGGTCTCCTGAGGTAAAGTGTTGATAGGCCTTTCCCTGTGTGTCCCACATGTGTCCGTTCTGGAGGACAGCCAGGTCATGGACAGCACATTCTTTTACAGTCCATCTTGACTTTAGACTGGGCTTGGTGTTCACTAGCGGAAAGATAATTATGTCACTGTGAACAGCAAACAGGCAAGCTACCCTAGCCAGGGTACTGTGGGTATGGTGGCATCTCCAGCTCTGTATTTATTGGTTTTGTGGGTTTGAGACAGACCCTAAATGCTATTTTTCTGTTCTTTAAAAGGACAGAAGTCTGAAGTTTTATTGTGAAGATTGGTTTTTTTCTTTTTCCCCCCCTTCTGTTCAAAAATCACACAACCTCTAGTAATCAAGCAAAACTAAGAAACAACCACTGTATCCTTTCACGATTCACAAATATTTAAATACATCTTGCATGAATGTATAGTGCTTTGGCTTTATTTTTTAAAAAGGATGGTCGTTTGCCTTCTCTCTAACATCTCCAACACAGAAAGTCCTATGTGAAGTATTTATAGAAGGTGCATTACTCCTTCAGGCCACTTGGGCATTACTGTGGATGTCTCACACTTGCAAGGTCTCTCTCTCCCAGACTCTGGAAACAGCTCCCATCACTCACCACACACCTGCCACACTAGCCGGGAATGACTTAGGCCTTGTGGAAAGTCTGACTCACTCAATGTAATGAATGTGACTGCCGTTGTTGAGTGGGAGAGCAGCTGAGGAGAAGGGATAGGTTTATGGTACACACTGAAAATCTGTAGAGTCAGGTTTTATTGGACCAGTAAGGAATGGGAATTCCAGAGAACAAAGCCTTCTAGCATAGTTCTGTAGGAGTGTGTGTATGGCCCAGTGAGTGTCCACTTTAGCTGCTCTGGGTCTTTGACTATCATTGTGCCATTTCCTTCTTTAGAAGATCAACTCTGAGTACCTCACAGCAAGTATTGTTACCTGCATTTCTTCTTCTTGAAATATTTGGGTGTTAATGGGTTGCATTAGGCAAACCTTGACATTATGTTATATTTCCAAGAAAATACTTACGATATATTTATGTCAAGAGTAGATCAGTGATATTTATTATTAACACCTTTGGAAAATAACTGGCACACTTGAGAGTATGAAACTTGGGCACAGAATCAACAGAGAGGATGTGCTGTGTGGTACCCTCCTCTTGCATGAGCCTCCCCTAATTTTAGCTACATCAAATTCAATATTTCTGATATCTTCACATCTTAAAAAAGTCACATGTGATGAATTGAGGAAATTAAAACCATTGCAGATTTAAAACTCCGAAATTTTAATCACTGAATTTTTTGATAACAAGTATTTTTTTGTTGAATTCACTTATATTTCATTATGAAGCAAAAACAAACTCTGAGATAATTTATAAACAATGATAATAATATGAGGACCAATAGTTAATTTTCTCATACATTTATATCTCTGCATTCTTTCTATGCAGAACAAGCTTCAAAGTTTAATGTTCAACTCTTAGCAGGCTTCACACAGAAAGACACTAAAGAAATATGTCTACTATTTTCAGAGCATGACGAGTTTTGTTTCTGTTCTCTTTTTCCATACGATTATTCAATTAGTAGTATTAAAGACAGGGTCTCTAGCCAGTCCCCCGGAATGGAACTGACTATGTCGCCCAAGTTGGCCTTGAACTCCCAGGTCATCTTTCGACATTCGAGTGCTGAGATTACAGGCTTGGGCCGCCATGCCCAGCTGTTATTATTCTTAATTGTGGCTTGAAATGTCATTGAAGCACTTCCAAGTTTCCATGTTTGTTTCCAAACTGACTTTCTAGCTTTCCTTTACAAAAAAAAAAAAAAAAAAAAAAAAAAAAAAAAAAAAAAAAAAAAAAAAAAAAAAAACCTTAAGGAAATTATCTTAGAACATGAAATAATGGAAGAAGAGAGTTGCTTGTGCATTTACTTATAGAGAAACTGTGCCATAGTATTCTCATCATTGGTAAAACAATGGGCTGGGATTAGCTTCACATCATAGAGTCAGAGAACTGAAAAAGACAGCTACAGTGTACTCATGTAAATAAAATAAATAAGTAAATCAAAAAAAGAACCTTCCTATATAACCCCTTTAATTTATGTTCCTAAGGAGAAAAATGAGTCCATAGAAGTTCTGAGTGTTTCCTGTGCTTATTATGGTGGGTGGGTCATTGGCAGCATGAGAACTCAACCTCACATCACTTATGTATCACATTTTAAATACCAACTCATTCATCTCCTAACATTACCCACACTCCTAGTATGTACATCCTGTCTGCCACTCCTTCCAACATTGCTAGGATTCATAATTTCAGTTAAAATGGAGCAGCTGTAATGAGACATGAACACAGGGAGGAAGAAGTTCATCAGTCTTGCTTCCTCCTGTCCTGTGTGCAGTACACACTGAAGCCTTGACAGACAACCAGTTGTCCAAGCTCCACCCCCTTTAAGCCTCTCTTGATTTGAGACCTAAATGGGGCCACTTCATCTAAGCCTAAATTTGCCTGCCTGCTAAGAAGAAGGAACCTTTGAAATAAAACTTTTTTTTTTTTTGAGACAGGGTTTCTCTGTGTAGCCCTGGCTGTCCTGGAACTCACTCTGTAGACCAGGCTAGCCTCAAACTCAGAAATCCGCCTGCCTCTGCCTCCCAAGTGCTGGGATTAAAGGCATGTGCCACCACCACCCAAAATAAAACTATTTTAAGGAGCATATTTCATTGAAAAAAAATTAGTGATCAGAAACAAATACATTTTAAGTATTCGATGATGGAAGCTGTTTTCTTGCTCCTTTTTTTAAAAAAAATCTTAAGAACATAATATTTTTTGCAGTGTTTTCATTCAAGAAAACTTGTTGAAACACTGTCTGTATTATACCAATGCTAAAAGGAATCTTAGAAAAGGAAAGCAATTGATCAATTGGTTTACTCCTGGAAAGAGTGTTCCTCACATTATTGGAGGTCCAGGGTCTATTTGAGAGCATTGAGACTTCTCTCTAGATTCATGTGCATGATTCTGTAGATAATTACATGTAGTTTCAGGGCATTCACAGACCCTTCTCCTGTTTCCTGCATCCAGAGACAGAACAAATCAGCACACAGCCTTTGTGCTTAAAGAGGGAATTCAACTGAGGATAAAGAGATAAATCTTTCAGCTCCTTAATGGCCTGGCTAAATCTGGGAGACAGTTCCCATTCCAGAGCACTTGTCTGTAGGTTTTGAGTATCTGTGGTATGTGCTATGTCAGTGAGCCTAATATTCCTGGCTCAGATGACCCTCTTACTCACTAGAGGTCACAGCTGTAGGAAGCTTCGATCCCCACCCCTGTCATAATGGCTTTTGGAACAGCAGAAACAGACTAGGTTGCATGGGTGATGTAGCAGAAGCCTGGAGAAAGGAGAGAAATTATGAAGGGTGATATAGATTGACGACCGTGTAGGGCAGAAGCCAGCTGTGCAAGGAACCTGATATTTGGCCAACTCATGAGGGCCTGGGGTCTCTGTTTCTACCAATTGTACATTCTTACATAGTGGGCTGTATTTTTTAAGATGTTCAGTCTCTCTGGGTTTTCTCCCCTCTGCCAGCTCCCTAAGGATCTAGACTTTCTTCTTTGGTAAATCGTGAATTCAAAAGTTTTCAGATTTGAATTAAAAAAAAAAAAGAAGCAATTTTGGTTCATGATCAAGGTAAAGAAATTGGAGTTCATTATTTAGGCAGAACTTAAAAGAGTTACATTGGTTCATCATCACAAGGAGATTGTAAGACGTACTGCCATGCCTTAAGTGGGTGATTTTGTTGCATGCTGAAAAGTCAGACATTTTGCGGCACTAACTCCATATTCTAGTTTCCCAGACCTACAGCCTTAAAAATATGGCTTTCATACTGTGAAGCGTGGTGGAGGGTGTTGACACTCATTGCCTCTTGTGTTGTGTTCTCTGCAGCCATTTGCAGGAACAGTTGTGGAGATGGATTCTGTTCCCGCCCCAACATGTGTACTTGTTCCAGCGGACAAATATCCCCGACCTGTGGAGCAAAATCAAGTACGTTCCCTCCCTGGGGCTACATTTGCCACACTTTGCTTAAGCCTATGAATCAGTGACAAGTGTCCTTCTCAAAGAAGATGCGGATTGGTGATTGCCCTCACTAACGACGCCTTTGTTAAGTTTTGAACTAAGACCATCTTGGTGATTGTTACCTAACCATCAACAGAAAATGTGTGTAGGTAGTGGGACAGTTAAGATTCCATGACGTAATTCTACACAATAGCTATAACTTCCTGAGCTTTCAGTATGAGCCAGGTTCTACTGCACATTGTTTGTGCATTGTTTGCGTTATTTCAAGCCACTCATCAGCATTATTTGATACTGATATGATCCCATTCTGCAGAAGAGGGAAGTGAGGCACATAATATATTCAATAACTACTGTCCTACTTTGATGTCTGGTGCTATGATAAACATCATAACCAGAAGCAACTTGTGGGGAGGAAAGGATTTATTTTTATCTTACAGCTCCCAGGCAACATTCTGTCACCAAGGGAAGTCAGAATAGGGACTTTAAGCAGGAAGCTGGAGTCAGGAACTGAACCACAGGCCATGGTGGAATGCTGCCTACTGGCTTGCTTACATGGCTTTCCTGTCTACTTTCTTTACCATTCAGAACCGTCTGCCTAGGTAGTATAGCCCATAGTGGGTTGGGCCCTTCCACATCAATAATTAATCAAGAAAATGCCCCATCAAGTTTCCTGTAGTCAGTCAAATGGACACAATATCCCCAGATGACTAATTTGTATCAAATTGACAAAACGATAACCAGTTCACCTACCCAAGGTAACACAGACTTGAATCTACTGACTAAGACTGGCTCAGCAGATCATCCCAGACACTAACCTGTATTTATTGTCTTTTGTGTACAGCCTCAATATAGTCTAGTTATGGGAAAGGAAGATGAGAACAACAGTTATTTACTAAATACTGACCAAATACTTTATATGTTCTGAGCCACTTTGATACACATACTAATTTTTAACAATTCCATGAAGATAGCTGTAACAGTAGACTAAGAATGTTTTTAATGACTCTGTTGAACCAAGACGGACCTTCTGTGTAAGTGCTTACGATCACACTAGATAAGAAAGAAATGACACTAGGCAAGGCAGAAATGATATTGCTTGTTTAACTGCTCAATATCTAAACAAGGGCTTTAAATCTGCCTTTTAAAATGTGTATGAAATTGTTCCATCTTAATAGTTCCTGCCACAAATTTTTGTATTTGAGTCAAACAATGTACACTGGTGTATATGTCTTCTGATGGACCACTGACAAGAACCTCTGGGTCCACTGTTTTCAATAGTCTGTTTTATCAATGATTTGAAACTTATCATTCAAACATTCAAAGACCTTGAGAGTTCTTAGGAGCACATTTCCTCCTGTCAGGTTGTCTGCCAGAGACCTTTCCTCTGTGCCTTCACTATCTCTATTTGCTCACACCCACACTTGGCAATACAACAAAACATAAATCAAAGCAATAATGCTTCTTTTTTTCCAACATAGTACTTTTGTTGATTATTTGGGGATATCACACAGTGCGCCCTAATCACAATCACCTCCCAGTCCTCCCAGTCCTCCTTTCACCCTTGTGACCTCCCCTCAAGATAGAAGCTAAAAATACAAAGTGCAATATTACTTCTTCATGGCCAGACCTGAACAGGAAACGCTATACATGGTACTGGGTTTAGTCACACATCCATTTTGGCCTTTAGAGAATACCTAACTCCTGTCTACCAGGAACTTTTCTAACTCTTCCAACCTTCATCCTGCTTGAACTGGCTAAAGATTTTTAGCAGTATTTATCACTACCTGCCTGAAACACTTTCTGGCGTGTGTTTGTGTGTGTGTGTGTGTGTGTGTGTGTGTGTGTCTGTATATGTGCACATGTGCCTGCATGACTACATACTCATTTGGGGCCAGAAGTTAAGCTAGGTTGTCATTCCTTAAGTACAGCTTATCTCCAGAGTGAAACTTTGAATTCATGGCTGACCATAGTCTCCATGTCTGCAGGTGCTTCTGCCATGTCAGGTGGACACATCATCCGCCCAGTGCTTACACAACTAGTTTTTCTATGTAACTCTTTAAGTAGATGGGTTCTACTAGACAATGTATTTCAACTCCACCATTTTGCTTTCTGTGTGGTTCAAACCATCCTCCCTTGTACCTGACATCTTTAAATCGCTTTTCTACAGAACAGTTCCTTTTTAAAAATCAAATAGCTTCACTTTCATTGAAATCTTTTCCTTCCATCTGCAATTGGAACAGACTAAACCTTTGATGGGCAAGGAACCCCACCTTATCTGGCTGGCTTTGCCTGCCTCTCTAAGACACCTTCTACAATAGTTCTTTGGAAGAAACCTAAAGGCATCCTAAGAACTTTACAGGTTGGGTTCTTATCTCTCTGAAGTGGCTTCTTGCCTGGCTGATTGTCATCTTTCAAAGATAAGTCCACATGTCACATCAAAGTGGGTTTTTTCTGGTTGCTGCATCTAAGCTCCTAACTAAATCTAGACAGTTATCCTTTGTACTCTCTTTCTCCAGACAATTAATCACAATTTATCCTAACCTTGTATTCTACCATTGCATTTTGTCTGTCTCCTCACTGTTACGAAGGTTCCATGAGGACTAACCTTAAATTCACCAGAGCAGCAGGCCCATAGGTTCTGCTTTCTAAGTGGAGATGAGTATCTCTCGTATGCCCTAAACTATGCTACTAACAGCTTCTAGCGATTTCCTTTGACACTGGGCTTGACATTTATTTTAAATATATAATAAATCACATGTCATAACGGGTATATGCACATGTGTAGACTTACTGACAAACAATCTCCTGGTTGGATTATCACATTAGCATCAGTAGAATATATTCGCTATCAGCTTAGACAAGTATTTTGTAAATATATGTGCTCACAGATGTAATTTGGTGACTGGTGCCTGTATTTTTCTTGCTGCTTTTCACAGTTCAGCAGTGTAGCGTGAGGTGCATGAACGGCGGAACCTGTGCGGACGACCACTGTCAGTGCCAGAAGGGATACATCGGGACTTACTGTGGACAACGTAAGAAACCTCAGGAACAACTTTACTGTAAAACTGTGACTTGGTGGCCATTTCACATTGGTTAGAACTTAAGTTTTCACAAAGCTCACGGTTGGGCATTGGGAGAGGTCATTTTATATAGTAAGCCATAGGTCACAATTTAGCCTGGAAGAATTTTTCTAACTCAGTAATATTTTTATGCTTTATAATATTAATGTTGAACACTAGTGATGTGCTATCAAGTTTGGTACTTATCATGGTGATTCGTGCCACAAAATATAGGTATATTTCTGAAAAAAAAAAAAAAAACTACTAAAAGATGCTGAAAATCTCTACAACTCTCTTCCCAACCTCACTTTAAGAATTATTCAAAACCCCATGAGAGCCAGTTTCACAGATGGCTATTTGTTCAAACATATTTAATAGCAGAATACAGGACTATGGAATTATTGGAAAAGATTAGATATCACTATGAAAGAAGAGACTTTTAACGAAGCTCATAGCTACTCACCCATACTGGAGATTGAGATCACGATCTTGTACATGCCAGCCAAGCATGTTACCACTGTGCTACATGTCTACACCAGTAATAAGACTATCTTCACTGGAGAGGATCACACACTGATCAAGAAATAGTCCTGTGCGGAACGGGGTGTAAATTGTAGCTCCATGGCTCTCACACATCCCTGGGGAATACAGTTGGCTAATGTTTGCCAAATCAGGACACTTTTCTGAGAGCTTGTAGTGTTTTTGTTTGTTGTATTGGTTTCCTTTGCAGTGCTCAACCTGAGTCTAAGTCTTCCTGCATGATAGCCAGGTTTTCTGTAGCTGAGACAGAGCCTAGATCCTCTTTTGACTTTATCATTTGAGACAGGATCTCACTAAACTATCCAGGCTGTCTTTGACCTCACCAGCTGGCCCAAGCTGGCCTAGAACTTGTGATCCTCCACCCTCAGCCTCTTTAGTAGCTGGGATGCATAGGCCTGTACTACCTATCCCAGCTAAGATTAACATAATTTTAAGTACATATGAAGAACATTAAAGAAGGTTGAATCACATGTAGAAAGCTCATCCATGTTACTTCATTTATATTTTACGAGCACCTAGACATTCTTTGAACTCCCATATTTCTAGCATAGGGGAATGATGTCAAGTGTGCATGAGCATCTACTTTTTATTACATCATTTATTTTTTGTTGCAGCTCAAAATGTTTCTTGATTCTGATAAGCACCTATAACATGGCATTTATCACCTTCGCCATTTTTGAGTTACAGCTCGGAGGCACTGGTCCACTCTCACTGCAGGGCAGGCATCACTACCCCATCTCCAGGATGTCTGTGCTGTCAACTGAAGCTGTATGCCCTGAGATCACTGTCCTCATTTTCTTCTCAACCCAAGTCCTGGCACATGCCATTTTTCTAGCTTGACAACACTTTATAAAGTGTAATAAAAAGGACGTATACACACAGGATTTTTCCTTTTATCACTGGCTCAATTTACTTAGCCCCATAAATTCCGGTTTTACTCAAGTTATACCATGTATCAGAATTCCTTCCTCTTAAAGACTGCATTACTCTCTGGAATTCATTATTCATTCATTCATTCTGTCTATCTATCTATCATCTATGAATCTACCCATCTATGTCTTTCTGTCTCTGTTGTTCTGTCTCTGTCTCTTTCTGTGTGTTTCTGTGTGTCTGTCTCATGTATATGTATGTGTCTGCCTCATTTCTCTCTCTCTCTGTGTGTGTGTGTGTGTGTGTGTGTGTGTGTGTGTGTGTGTGTATGTGTGTCTGTGTGTATGTCACTGTTTACACATCTGTTGGTGAACATTATGTTCATTCATTTTTTGGCTATTGTAAATGATTCTGTTGCAAATGCCATTTTACACAAAACTATTTGAGTCCTGATTTCCATTCTTTGGTATATAGACCCAGATACGGAGTTGCTGGACATAGGGAAGTTCTGTTTTTAAAGTATTTGAGGAAGAGCTATACTGTTTTCTGTTACGGCTGCAGGAGTTATTCCTGACACGATGCAGGAAAGCCCAGGTTACCACGCTAACACTTGGTGCTTTGTTTTTCTTTTTTAATGAAAACTACCCTAATAGGTAAGAAGCAGTGTTGTATTGTGGTTCTAGTTATTTTTAATATTGCCTTCTAGGTGTAATTGTCGATTTATGAACACTGCTGCAAAGGTGTAAGATAATCTCAAGAAAAGAAATCAGTTTACATTCTGGTAAAGGCAAGAATAGACCAACTCAAAGATTAGATAATACATATTTTAGTGTTTGCTTCCTTTGTTACAAAGACTGGATGCTGCCCCTGTGTAAAGATGGCCACAGGCTTGTGTTTTCCAAAGGAGAGTTAAGGGACATAGGTAGATATGAAAGCCAGATCCTTTTGATGGTGGCTACTTGTTCCCAGAATACATTGCAAACAGAACTTGCTTGGGGCCAGTATCTAAACAGGACCAATAAAGGGAAAGGAAGGAAACAGGGGCCCTTCCTTAATCACCTTAAATATCCAGCCCAGATCCTGTTTAGCAGGGCCCCAGTCTTAGGGCTCCTCCCATCAAGAATGGATACTTTTGCTTTCAAAAGCAGCTCAGTGTTCTATCTTTCCTGGATGTTTAATTCTTTGTCCACCACAGGGAATGAGTAATTTCCATTGAGGATCAATGACACCCTATTACAATACATGGGAACTCTGACTTACTCAAGGTTTCAGACCTGACCAAAAATCGGAGACTCAGAACTGGCTGCTCTCTGAGATCCTCTTCTGGGAGAGGGGAGCACACACACACACACACACACACACACACACACACACAACCATTGAGGAGAGAGAGCCCCCTCTCAATACTCACGAAGGCTAGCATTATCGTAAAGAGAGCAGAGGATTGGGTGCCATTGTATCAGGGTGTTTTGATCTCTTATGGGTAGACAGATATTTCTCCTTGGAGATAGTAGAGGCTTCTGTTACACCCCCTAAGGCAAGAGACAGGGCATGCCCATCCCCAAGGAACCAACTGTCTTCCTAGAGAGGAAGGCTGGGGAGGATTTTTCACTCCATATGCGTGGGAGAGACCCATGTAGAAGGTCACAGTGCTCAGTGGCTTTTACTCTATACCCAACTCTTAGGTCCCTGTGCTGTAACTCAAGGGTTGGCATCTGGTTGTAGGTGGATGGGAAGACGTGATCAGTTCTGTTTTTGAACCACTGCAGCATGTAGGCAAAACTTGAAGTAAAAAGGTATTGCCCAGTGTACTTTAAATTGAGGTGGAGCATGTCTGAAATTCAAATAGAGGCCCTGAGTGAGCTACAGGGAGTGTTCTGTCTCTGTGTAGTCGACCTTGTCTGAGGAATGACAGTTCTTTCAAGTGCCCCCTTCACTCACACACCCTTTCTTCTGTCCAGATCCCCCATACACCTGTTGTATATACAAAGCTCTTTGCTGGCCTTTGGAGGTCCTCAAGCTGACAGGGGCGTGGGGGAGAGAACAAAGGAGGCACTGGCTGTGGAGTTGTGGATGGGTTCCAGAGGTAGAAGGCTTGTCTAAACAGACAGGGCCCGGGGTCCATCCCCAGCAGCAGAGCAGTCAGTTATGGAGGACAGACATTTGAACTGAAGAGTTTTCCCAGCTGTGTGCTTCTGTCACTAACATGGCTAGACCTGGTAAGCTCATGTGAATTGGTGGAAGCCTAGGTTCAGATGCTAGACCAGCTACCATCCGTGGCAGCTCAAGGCAAGAAGGAAAAGACTCCTTGGCTGGGGATGAAGACTCCACTGGTCTTAATGCCTGGCCTTTCTGCCTGAAATTTTCAAGCCCCATCCCTTCTCTCTAATTGAGATAGAATATTCTTTCCCTCCTGCTACTTGCTATTGCTCGGCCCTGTTTTTCTTGTCTCTTTCTTCTTGCCATGGCATTAACAGTCAAAGGGAAAAAAGCACCCTGGTGTTCTCTAGATATGGGGTGCATGTGGTAAATTAGTCACCCCAGGTGCTTTTCATGCTTGCTTATAGATTATAAAATAGAGGTAAAAAGAAAAAAAAAGGTTAACTTGAATGCTTATTTCAAAGGTGTTTTCGATGGTATATCTTACCCAGGCTAGATAAGATTAAAGTTTTATTAAGGTCACAGGGTACCAAAGAGTCATATCATATCATATCATATCATATCATATCATATCGGCAAAGGCAAATGTGAACAGGCTCTGCCTTCTTCATGCTCACTAATGAGGAAGGTGTGCATGCCCATGTTGGGAATGAACTGAGTTATCAGACAATCACCTACTTTTCTCATGATTGCTCAGGACAAAAGGAGCAGGAGATGGTACATCTCTGGAGCAGGCCTTGGAGAAGGAGACCAAGGGGAACATCTGGAAGATGTTCCAATATATTTCCTTTTGTCTTTTGTTGCCCAGTGGTAACTGTTTTAGCATATCTAACCAGATGAAAGACACAGGTACTTTTCCTAGTTCAGCTTTCTGCTCTGAAAGGGAGACTGTGACATCTTTAGAACCACTGAGAAGAGCAGAGCATCAAGTGATTGATTGTTTAGAGAATTCTTAGGCCTGTCCTTGCCCTGGTCGTTTTCAGCATGGATTCAGTACCCAGATATACTTGGGGTCTAAAGAACAAGAGGAGGGTGTCTTGTCTGTTTCTCACACATGAAGGAACAGCTGTGGAGTGAAAAGTCCTACAGAAGAGTAATCTCTGGCTGGCCCCACTGTCAACCTTACTGATGCTAGGCTCTCTAGTTGGAGGAATCTATTAGGCAGTGAGTTCCCAGCCAGGATACATGGGAGCAGCTCTTTCCTAAGTCTCATAGGATGGAGTCTTTTGTTGGCTTTTGACACAGGGACAGTAGAAGCCATGGTGCAAGCAAAGCCTTAGCTGGTAAATCCAGTAGTTAGCAAATAAGGTGAGGGTGGTAGCTGGTAGTCAGGAGGGATGGGAAGTGTTTAATATGACATTTTCTTTTAAGTTGTCTTATATGGAAAGGGTGTTGAGAGTGAAGAAGGAGATGATGATTTGCAGTCTTTGAACCCAGAAAAGTCCTTAAAATAACAATCTTTGGTGACAGGAGGGCCAGAAAAACATTTAGACTCTGTTATAACATTGCCCAAAATGTGAGCAGTGCTCTTTAGGAATGTCACTGTGTGTCCTTCTCTCTGCATGGCACAGCGATACTGCACAATTAGGGAAGAGGACTGACAGGTAAATGAACAGGTGAGAGTCTATTCTGGCTACTTTCTTGTCAGCTTGACACAGGCTGGACTCATCTGGGAAGAGGGAACCTCAACTGGGGAGTTGCCTCCACCCAATGCTGTAGGCAGGTTTGTGGGGCATTATTGATTGGTGATTGATAGGAAGGGTCCAGATCAGTGTCGTAAGTGCCACCCCCCACCCCAGGGCAGAAGGTCCTGTGTTGTATAAGAAAGCAGGCTGAGCAAGGCAGTAAACAGAGTTCCTTGATGGTCTCTGCTTTGGTACCTGCCACCAGGTTCCTGTCCCAGCTATGTCTCATCATCAACTATAAGGGTCTATAAGCCATTTTCCCCAAGTTGGTTTTGGTCAGTGTTTTATGATAGCAACAGAAACATAAGTTGTGTGTATTCCAGTGTAAATTTAGTTCAAAGGTCTAGGATGAGAAGAAAGGGAATGCATATTTACATGCAGGTCGCAGTCTCTGTGATTGTGTGGGGAGAGCATCCTGGATACAAGGAAAAGCAAGTTCAGAGATGCTGTGGCAGAAACAGACTCCGTGGACTGTGAAAACAGTGACAGGACCTCTGTGGATGGAGTGAGACAGGGACAAATGACAATGGCAGGAGACAGATCTGGACAGGAAGGTTTGGCTTACTAGTCCAAGGGAATAAACCTGACCGTCTCCCAAGCATGATGGGAAAACAATGCATTTTCAGTGGTCAGGTGTCCCAGTTAGGGTTTCTGTTACTGTGATGAAATGCCATGACCAATTTGCGGAAGAAAAGGTTTATTTGACTGAAGCTTCCAACTCACAATTCATCATTGAAGGAAGTCAGGACAGAAACTCAAACAGGGAATGAGCCTGGAGGCAGGAGTTGATGAAGAGACCATGGAAGAGTTCTGCTTAGTGGCTTGCCTCTCATGCCTTGCTCACCCTGCTTTCTTATAGAACCTAGGACCACTAGCCCAGACATAGCACTACCCACAATGGACTGGGCTCTCCCCCATTGATCACCAATTAAGAAAATATTCTTCAGGCTTCCCTGAAGCCTAATCTTATGGAGATAATTTCTCAGTTAAGGTTCCCTCCCCGCAGATGACTTTAGCTTGTGTCAAGTTGACTTAAGACTAGCCAGCACATCAAGTGCTGTGATCTAATTAACATTGTCACCTCAGATGCCATATTGACACCAATTGGCTTGTGAGGGGGACAGGAAGGAAGCAGAGGAGGGGATGGACACAAGGCCACCATGACAGCAAAAGTACTGGTGACAGCATAGGTCACACTTGTGCTTTGGAAGTCATTTGTGGACCAGGTATGACGGGTTGAAAAAAAAATAAAAATAATTTAAAGGCTGATGATTATCAGTGGATCCTGGCTGGCTGATAATTCTTTATGTGGGATCATCTCACAGGGAGACTAGGTGGGCAGAGACTGGTGGAGAGCAATTGTTGTGTTAGGTCTAGACTAGAGATGTGCTGGACTTCCAAGTACACTCACCTGTCGACAGAGTTCAAAGGACAGGTGTCAAGACAGAAACATCAATTGGATGTATTTGGATTAAAATTTCATCTATAATATTTTAATTGTAAGTATAGATAATAATTAGACTATTACAGATGAAATAATAGACTTGAAGTCAGAGCCTTAGGTGACCTCATTATTTTGATATAGACAAGGGGCATGAAACTTGGATGAAGAAAATAGGCTGAGAACGGGCAGGCCTGATTCCCTGGAGGAAAATTCACAGTATCATCTTGTGTTGTCCTGCATCATGGAAGTTTATTTCTTCTTTTAAACATCTTAACATAGTTGAGAATGTTATTTTTATGTGATATGTCTGTAGAAGTCACAGCCATAATTTTAGACTCAGCTGGAGTGGTACAGGAGTCTGGCTCATGAAAATATGCACCTGTCATATGGCCTTGCACAGAGCAGGTGCCAGGGACATGTATGACATGAAGTGTTCTTTAAGCATCCAAGCTCCTCCTGTAGGGGAGAGCGTGCTCTGTCCTTCAGGCTGATGCCAAGCGGTGCTCTTGTTGCAGATGCCGTGTTCTCATTGCAGAGGTAGCTGGCAGCTTGGACAGCAGCTTCCGCTCCTATGGAGTCTGCTCTGTCCTCCCTGCCCTTCCCTTTTTGCTCCCACACTAGGTACAAGCTTATTCTTAGTGGGTGGCCAGTATTTCTTGCAGGGTAGAAATTTGGATGTGTTCAAGTGTCTTTCCAGCAGTATTTCGGCTGTAAGGTACTATTTCCAGATTCATTTATTACAAAATATTAATCTATAGAGTATTTCTGCTTTTCTTTTGTTGATGCTCTTTAGTATAACAAGTCTCCTATTTCATGCAAGTGTTTCATAGCAAAATAAAATAGCAGTTAAGAATACAGAAAAAAAGACCACATGTGGTGTGCATGCTCTTAATCCCAGCACTTGGGAGGAGAGGTAGGCAGATCTCTGTGACTTTGAGGCTAGGCAAAACTACAAAGCGAGACCCTATCTCAAAACAAACAAACAAACAAACAAAAACAGCCTCCCTAAAAAAATGTCACCACAGGAATATAAAAAAGCCATATTATACTTTTGGCCTTCCATGATGGTTTACTTAATTCTCACAACACTGTGGGCTGAGACCACCCGCTGTGATGAGCAGACATGCTAAGTATCAGAGAGATTAAAATGCTGGTATGGAGGATAGGACTTACTGCTCATTACACCTGTGTGCCTGGCAATGTGGCAGGAAAGGGTGTTGAGAAGAGCTGTCACAGGGCAGGGTTGCACCAGTTACCATAGTGCATGGAGGGAGGATCTTGAGTGCAGCTAACTGTTCCTCTTATGCAATTGACAGGCTCGGGAGCCAATGACTTGCAGTGTAATGAGTTCCAAGTCTTTCTGTTCCCAGGACCGTTAGCAATACTCACCGTGTTAGAAATTTAGCATGGGAAGTGCAAGAACTATTTGCCACCTCATTTTATTTGGTGTCGTGTCATTTGGTATCAACCCGTGTCATATGTCCACATAATATATTTTTATGAGCAATAATTCTACTTTCTAAACTTCCAAACATAGTGTGAAGAAATAAAGATGTATCGGTCTAACTCAGATAGGTTAGGCTAGGGTTACCTCGTAAGTGGCCAGCCTCTGCAGGAGAGGCCAAATCTTCATCAGTACTATCTTCCTGTCTGGGTTTGGAGAACTCAAAGAAGCTAGCCTCCTGCTTGCTCATAGGTCCCAGTCATGGGCAGTCAGATTCTCCCCGTTTGTGTCTTTGTGATTTGAGGGAATGCTGCAGATATATGTGTACCTGGATGGCAGAGATTTCGAATGCCTTTCCCAGTTCATTTTAATTTGGGAGGGGGAGATGGTGTCTCACTGAAGTTGGAACCACCATTCAGCTAGGATGGCTGGCCAGGGAGCTCTAGGAATCTGCCTGTCTCTACCCCTACAGTGCTAGGATCAAAGGGGCACCAGACTTTTTGTGTGGTTGCTAAAGTCCAAAGTCGGGTCCTCATTCTTGCACAGCAAGTACACTCTTGGCTGAGCCATCTCCCCTGCTCGGACTGTATTTTTTCCAAAGGCTGATACAGTACCAAGAGGCTGTGTCTGGGAAAGTGGTTGTCATTTAAACTTTCTTCCACTTGATACATTTAAAGAAGATTCCTTGCATTTTCGTTAATCACATTCAATTAGAGTTATTCTTCTGCAAAGAATGTGTCGGGCAGTTGGGACATCCCCGATCCAAATCTAGTGATTGTTTACAATTGAGCCTTCAAATACTGGCAGTTGGTTCCAAGAATTACACACTCCTTAGAGATCTCTGGGAAGTTTCTGTTCTATTTGACATTCCTGTCCGCCCCCATCTGTCTCTCATGGCCCTCGAGGTCTTCATCCCCCCTTTTCCTGACCTTTATGTTTATCCATCTAACTGTTGGCTAGCCTCAGTTTTCAATGCAATGGTGTGTCAGAAGTGCTGCTTAGAAACATGACGTGTTAGGTGTAAAGAAGCAGAAGACATGGTTCCTGGGGAGACACATTTCTCCAGAGCCGTAGAGCATCATGCCTTGCATGAAAAATACAACTGCAAGAAGTAACTCTGTTGTCATTAACCTGGCTATGCATTTAGGCAAAGAAAATATCTTCTTCCCAAGTGCTATGACTGGGAGGGCAGCAGCCATGCTATCTGCTATGAGTGGTGGTGATGGGTGAGAAAGGAGCCAGGTGGCTACACCTTCAGCCTACGCCTATGCTTACTGAGTATCTTAGTTTTGATATGTACCTTAGTTAAAGGGCATGTGAATGTATTTTGGCCCTTATGTCCCAATAGAAAAGGCGATAGACTAGTGAATAGTGATCTTCTGACTCTGTGAGCATCAGACCCAGCCAATCTTCATGAATCTGATAAAGAAAAAAAAAAACTTATAGTGTTTGTTTGATGATCAGATCTATGCACTGTTGAAGCATCTCCATCTGACCAATCAGACGCATTCGCTTGTGTTTTAGAGAAGTGACTGTATGTAAGATGTTCTCTTGGCAGTATCATTGTAGGATCTTGCTGACCTTAGATTAAAGGTGCTGTTTAATAAGCTGTCTCTTGGTAATTTTTTTTTGTGTGTGTGTATCTGCAGCTGTCTGTGAGAATGGATGCCAGAATGGTGGGCGATGCATCGGCCCTAACCGCTGTGCTTGTGTTTATGGATTCACCGGGCCACAGTGCGAAAGAGGTAAGAGGGAAGAAGAGACCGTGGAGTGCGGGGGAACTGACATTTTCAAAGTTTATTCTATAACTTTTATTATTATAATGAAGAATGCATGTTTATGGTATCCAATGAGACCTTGTCTAATGAAATACGTATTGTTTGGCTCCAGTAGCTTGAATGGTAAGATTTGGGGCAGCAAGCGTATCAGTGGTTTCATGACAATGACCCTAGTCTGAGAGGCCAGTTCAGAAGCAGTCGCTTCAGGGTGATGCTAACTGATTGGCCTATGGCAGATTCTCATCATATTCATTTCTTCTCTGGACACTGTTGGGAAAACACTGTCTGCTGTAAATAATAATAATAATAATAATAATAATAATAATAATAATAATAATAATGGCAGCAATATGTCCCTGGCTGAACTCCATAAAATCTGACACAAGTTGTCCTAATAATAAGAACACACATTATATTCCATAACACCAGTCCAGAGCTCCTAGGCTTCATATCAAATGTAATCAAGGCTTCTGGTGTCTTATTCCTCTTCTCTTGGACTTGCATTCTGTGTGCTTCTGTTTGGCCATACTCGGGATGCTAGAGTGTTTTCATATTGGTTGTTTGTTTTGTGGTTGTATGAGTACTGCCGTTATTACTGAGGCAACACAATTCCTTGTTCCATCTGTAGAGAGCAACTTCTCCTCTAACTGTTTCTGGGTCAGGTGGAGTCTTCAGAGATATTTCATGCTGGTGAGATTGAGCTTAGGTTCTGCACAACAGTTCATGGTGAAAGTAAAGCATTATGATGGTTGTGGATTCAGCAGCCATTCCTGCAGCATGCTATGGAATAAGCCTCGCCAAAGCCACATGTGAGGAAGAACTGGGTATGGGAACCTAGCCACACTTCCTTTAGGCAAGACAGCTAAGAAAGTATCCTGTGCTGAGTACTGTGTCTCCATCAACAGTCATTAAAGCCATTATAAAAATCATCTTACAATAATTTCCATAGCAACTAAACCTGTTTCCTCTCAGCTGCCGGGAACAGCCAGCACTGATGCTCTAACAATGCAGCCATATAGCCTGATAGCAGGTGTGGCCACCGTGATCCACCAAAGAAGCTAAACCTTATAAAGTGTAATAAATAACTGCTTAGTGCTGAGCCATGAGAGCAACCATACGTTTAGATTAAAAGTAATATTACATTATCACATTGCTAGCTAGATACAGCTTCATGTTTATTTTCTGTGGGCTGTGGTGACATCTAAAGGCACATAGAACTTTGCTGGAAAATTAAAGTGTATGGTGTTAATGTCAGTGGAATGATGATACAGGTATACTGTGCAAAGAATCTTTAAACTGTGAATATACCTTGTACTTTAAAACTGATACTCATCATTTTTAGAAAAAATTCATCTTGGCATTTAGCGTAAGTCTTGAGAATAAATTGGGAAATTTGAATAATCTGGTGAAGTATGAGAAGTTAGACTTAGGCCAACTTTTACCATATGTCTGTGTGTGTGCACATTGAGATATTTGTTCTATCCCTAATGTAACTGAGATTTCTTGGGGCTGAAGTACATTCCACAGATGACAGAGTTCATCATTATTCTTCGGATGAATTCTAAAGCTTTTACCAGATGTTCTTATTAGGGGAGGGAAAATGAATTGTGACGTGTTAGCAAAAATTGTTTGAATGGAGTAACACAGATTCCCTAAACGATGTGATTTAAAGACCACAGGATACAAGATGATAAACTTAAAAAGGCAAACACAGTCCTGACCAGTGGAAACAATGTTTGAAACTCTGCAATTCTTTTGTTTCAAAGCAGGATTCAAATTAGTTTCTAACAGGCCCAGAGATGGCTGTGTCCTTCAGCAGGGACTTCCAGGCATTACGTCACCATTCTGCAACAGTTACTCATTCGCTGCTTACATGTTGCATGCACAGTAGCATGTTTGCAGAAGGAATTATAAAATTAATCCGATAATGAATTGATCTTAAGGATACTTTTAAAAAACTTGTTTAAAAAAAAATGTTTTTAATCACTGCCCTTCCGCATTGAAAATACAAAAGCTTCATGTCCTTCTAAGAAGCAGTCAGGAATTTCTACTCCTAAATTGCAGCCATGAACTTTAATCTTTCAAGGACACATTTATTTTTCAGGTGATTTTTTTTTTACATGTACATGATAATTTTTATAAACCCGGAGTTTCTATTCTCCCTTCAGAACTATCGTAACTACTGTATACCTTAGGATTGATCCATTTATGTTGAATAAATAGGTTAATTTGCCTGTTGATAGTAAAGTCCATGCTCTCAGTTACTGATTTCAGAATACATGTTCTTTATTATATATATATTATATTATATATATATAATATATATTATATATATATTATATATATATAATATATATATATTATATATATATATATATATATATATATATAGAGAGAGAGAGAGAGAGAGAGAGAGAGAGAGAGAGAGAGAGTTAGTTTTATAAAGTCAAGGAAAATTTCCCTGCTTCATGTGGAATACATATAATTTCCCTTTAAACTAGCCTCCTGGGCTCAGGCATCCCATAGAACAGGTCTGCTTTTCCAGCTATCTGGGTTCTGGTAGACTACTCTCTGGAATCAGGCAGAGACTGCATATAGCTAATGACTGGCATGATTAAGCTATTTTACTTGAGTCTTGGAGCTGTAAGCTGAAACTCTGGAGTCTCTTGTCTTTATGATACACACAGTGACCTTTTATAGTTAGCAGAAAAAGAGGGAGAGGCCTTGTGGTCACATGCTGACTGTAAAGTGCAGACAGCTCAGCCATGTCCAGGGCACATAAAAGTATTTCATTATTTTTGCTTCCTTCACCAAATAGATGGGGGAAAAAATGTACTTCCTATTCACCTGAGGAAAAAACAAGAACAGAAATCAGCATTATAGCATAGGCCTCAATGTTCCCTCGAGCATACCTTGTTTCTTAGCAACAGAAATTTCAAGGATACAAAAAGGAATTAAGGAAGTCCACCTAAAGGATGTTTAGACACACTAAAATGATTATGTGATTCCTAATGTGTCTGCTCACAGTCCCTTTTTAAAACCTCTTTGACCTCAGTGAAAACTTATTTAATGATTGAATTTCCTTTGAAACATCCCCTGAAGAGCGTCTGGTAAAAATATATGTCACACCCTCTTAGTTACATGCAAACTGCAACTACAGATTATTTTTGTCATGTGAAATGTGTTTTTCGTAAGAAAGCATTTAATTCTGTACAACTTCAACTACTCTGATACCTAGTGACGTTGTCTTTGATGTTTAAGTCTTCCCAACACTACCAGAAGAAGGTGCTTTTTAAAGGTGGGTCCTAGATTAGATTTTGAATCAACATATTCAGAAAAATCCTTCCAAAGTGTGCATTTACAAGGGCGTGGGATTGTGAGATCACATCAGTTATACTGCTTGTGATAGCGAAGCTTTCTTTAGGGAAGGTATATATAATTGATTCCATGTTTCGGCAGCTCTCATGAAATCATACAGTTGTACAGACAGGTACATGAACTCATTGTCCAAAGGGATGCTGAGGCAGAGTCCTCTAGTGTTCCTGGTGCCTTGGAGCCACAGGGCTCTCATGTCTACCTACAGTGATTTCCTTGTAACCATCCTGATTGGTTGAATCTCCTACACTGTTTCTCCCCTATTTAACAGGGACATATAAAGCATGCTTGCATGCACGTGCTCACACACACACACACACACACACACACACACACACATACACACACACCATATTACCTGGTTAGGTATGAATGTGACATCAGCACCTTCTCCAACAGATCCAATTGTAGTCGCCACTAGAGTAGACATGATTACAACCTCAAGCCTCATTAGAAAGTTGTGAATCCTCTGCATGTTTGTTTGCCCCCTCATATGTCAAGAACTAAGGTAATTGTGATAGTCAATAAACCACTTAGACCTTGTCTATATTCTCAAAAAAAAAAAAAAAAAAAAAAAAAAAAAAAAACCAAGAGAAGAACCACTTTAGAGTTTCTCTGAATTCTGGGAATTATGTAGACAAACCCCAAGTTGTAAATAACTCATACATTTGTTATCCTGTATTGATTTCCCAGACTAGAAATTTATTATAATGAATACATGGTGGGCTTCTATAGTAACACAGAGAATAAATAATACGTGCAGAAATGTGTGATGGGAGAAGCAAACCTACAGATATCTGCAGGCAGTAGATTTGATACTTTCAAGGATACTTTTCAATGGACTACTCTTTATTTAAACTATACTTTATTATACTTTTAAAACAAACAGGAATATGCATATACTATAAGGTAATTGAGAAAAGGATACAAGATGAAAGGAAAAGTTGCAGTTATTCATAATTCTCAGGCTCAAGGTTAATTACTATTTATTTCCTAAATAATTTTAGCTTCTCGTTCTTATTGATCATAAAGTATTTCCAAAGGATGGAATCTTGCCATTCTTCCTAGAATCTGCTCCTCCGAAATTCGAAACATTCTTTCTCTCCCTTCTCCTTTGGCGCTGTTAAATACACCATGGGCTTTGATGGCTGTATTACATACTGTAGTTATAAAGATGAAGCTACATTGGTACACCAAGCCTCTGCTCTTTATAAAGCCATTCCCCAACCCCACAGACAGGGAGGTTTTGCTCAGGTCAGCCCTGTAGCACTGTGATTATGAAAATCAGAAGATATATGAAAATCAGGAATCCAGCTCAAGACCTCAGCCTTGGTCCCACCTTCGCATGTGTCTGGCCAGGCCATCTTCTGTCATTTCACATTTAAGATCATTTCCAAGTGTATTTAACCTTGGTTTTGTTTTGGATTCAGCTCTGTGCAATAAGCATCTCTGTGACTAAATCAGCATTCTGAGCTATATTCTTAGACTATATCATATAAATATAACAAGGACTTTGCAGGGTATTTGAGAACAATGGAGACTTTGACATGTTCTGCTCATTTCCATGGAAAAGCTCACTGTGGTTCATTCCGTGGTCAGTGTGTTTGGAAAAATCTTTTCTTGTTCTAAAAATCTTAAGAGTGATTATTTTCAAGCTTTTGGTATTTTATTTCTTTTCATCTTTTCAGCCACAAATTAGAATATATGACTACTACAAAGCTCCTTTTATTTAGAATATTTAACTTTACTAGCTCAAACATTTAAGAACTTATCAAGTATTGAGCTTGGAAATCTAGTAATGAGGAAATAGTGTATATTCCATTCATAAGAAGCTCATTGTGTATTTAGGGACCAGGACTATCAATCTTCTTCAAACACAAAGATACAATTTTCATGGTAGACACCATAATAGGAATGGAAGGAAGTCATGAGTTCAGAGATGCCTCTCAACTTTAGGCAATTAGAACAGTGCTCTTGTCAGCAATGAAAATCTAGACTGAAAAACGGGATGTATAGTTTTCCACCACAGCAACACGCCATTAGACTATCGCTTATACTTGCTAGTACAAATGATATTATGGTTTAGTCTTACACTAATGTTATTTAGGCTGCATAATTAGTCATGTTACTGTAGTGTGCTAGGCCAGTTTTCCCCTGGAAGTGTATTTCCCTTTTCTTTCACACTGAAGATTTAGTAGAAATGGAATTTGCAAAGAAGAGACATTATGGAGTATAAATGTTAAACCCACATATACTTATGTGCCTGTGAGGACCCACATCTCACCACTGTGCTCGCATGCTTACACACACACACACACACACATACACACACACACACACACACACACACACACACACACACACAATTTCTGTTCCAGCAAGGCTATTAACCTTGTACACTTTAAGCTAAACTTAGCCTTAAATGGGCATCAGAGAAATACCAGAAGATCTGTGAGAACTTTATGTTTTGGCACCAGCTCAGATGGCATCTTTATCTTGAATGCCATTAAGAAGACAAGGGGCAGATGGGGGTGGAGCAGACTCTAAGGAGCAGAAGCAAAAGAAGAGAAGAAAAATAAAAGATGACAGGGATGGAAGAAGGCGTGGTCACTGAGGCATGTGATGCTTGTGTGCGAGGCGAACAAAGATTTGGGGTTTGGAGAAATCAATTCTTGAATAGGTTTATCTGGGAAGGGCCCTGACTTTCACCTCTCTGTTCTTAACTTAAGCTTCTCTGTTTACGTCTGAAGAATAAGGCATTCTCCACTTCAACATCAGATCAGATGGCATTACGTTAACACGTCTGGAAACTAGGCAAAGCTTCCGTACCATATATAAACTCATAAAACTTAATTGTCATAACATATTGCTATGTAGGAGTTTGTTGAAAGGAGTTAAATACATCTGTGTAGAGTGAGCATTATATAGCAAATATAACTTTTGCCCAAAGATCTAAGACAAATAATACTTGTTTCTAGGAGTGAATATAGCCTTGTAATTTCACCTTAGAATTATTGGGAGGATTAAAAGTAATGAAACCTGACACATAATTAGTGTGCCCCACCACGCAGCAGGCATCCACTGTTATATATTGTGTCTTAGGAACGTTGGGTGCAGTAGAACTTCAGAGGTTGGTATTGCCCTGGGTGGCATCGCTTGCCTTCTCTGACACCTGCTTCTATATAGGTAATAAGTTTCTGTGGGAATTAAGTGACAATAAGAAAGCTTGACATCTCACAGATGATGATATTGATAGTTTTAATGACTGTCCAAGTTATCAAAAAGATGGATGTGATGATTTAAATCCTGTGTAGGAGAACCGACTTGGGCCAAGTTGTAGAGGTAACGTTTAATGCTGCTTCCCTTAAAAGGAAGGACTTCAAATAAATGGGAACATTTTAGCGAATCTCACCTTCATGAAATGGGAATCAGTGGAGGAAGTTCCTAGCTGGTGTTTGGCACAGAAAAGGTGCTATAGCTCTAAAAATCACGAAGCCACATCAGGGATCTGCACACTTAGACATGATGGTCGTAATAGGTATGGTGAGGAGAAGCAAATGACTTAGCATTCCAGACTCTCACTCCTTGCTCTGGTTCATGGTACAGGAATTCTTAGCAACACCAGTTTCTATCTGTGTTATTTTGTAACAATATAAGGTTGACTAGAAAATAATTCTGTGCATTCTCATTACTTTGATTGTTACACAGTTGAATGATCAGACACTAGTATTGCTTATTTTGACATATTTATTTTACCTAAATATCAGAATTACTGTTACTGGTTTTTTGTCTAGTTGACCCCTTTAAAGTTCATCTGTTCCCTGTCCAAAGAATATGGTTCTTAGATTTTTCACAAAGAAGGGTCTTTGGACAGTTCAGGAGTCCACTAATCTGCATAGCTATCCCTTCTCCACTTCTTACTTATCTATGACAATTAGGCACATACGCCTTTTATTTTATCTGCCATTTATCCACTTCTGTAGCATAGCTGTGTTTATCCCTGTGTTATGTGCACAATAGCAGCAGAGGATTTTTTTTTTATCTCCACTTACCTGTATGATCCCCTGGCTTCACATCATGCAGTGCAGCTGAAGCCATGGCATGGCTGCACTGTGAGCCCATGGGATTCCAAACAGAAAGAACCAGAGAAGAAATGCAGAATAAAGGCCCTTGAGTGTTCTCAGAGTTCACATTCATGAGTGTGGTCATAATACACAGTCGATGAAAGAAAGGACAAGGCTGCAAGAAAAGACCCAGACTTCTATGTACAATGCCAGGGAAGCCAAAGTTAAAAGACTGTTCTTTATTCAGTCTTCACTGGGGGAGGGACTTTGAGTGACTTCTGGACTTGAAAGTATTTCTCCACAAAGGTCAGTCTAGGGTGACAAGATGGAATATAGGCTGGGAAGAGAGACAGCATGGAGAAGATTTTGGAGAAATCATATATATCAGAGTGTAGCAAGGTTATGTGATATATTCGCTGGAATGATGGTGTTTGTGTGTCTAAGTTATTAGCATATCTCTTAAGTAGAAAAGTATGTACTATTGAGAAATGATACCAACTGAACATTTGCTATGATTGATGCTTTAAAGTATTTTGCAGTTAGTATTGTTGCACTAACACAAAGAAAACATCTTTTAATATAATTTGTTTTAAAATTTTTAATTATTGGGGGGCACTCACCTTTGAGTGCATGTGTGGGAGCCTGAGCTTGACATTGGGTGTCTGCTCCTTCACTCTTTCACCTTAGATTTCTAAAACAGCATCTCCCACTGGACTTGGAGCTCACCTATTGGCTGGATGGGCTGGATCCACTTGTTAGCACTTCAGCATGGGTTACATACATACACCACTACATCGGCTTTTGTGTGGTTGAAGTAGACCTGATCAGTTAGCTGCTGGAGTTTCCCATGCTGTGTTACAGTTAGAAAGAACACAGGTCCAGCCTCACAGACTCCCTGAGATGCATTAAGGTAGTTGAGATTCCAGGAGACCTTGATAGCTAGAACTCTTAGGATAAAACACTAAGGAGGCGTTGAGCATACATAAGAACTGTACATACAGGGTCACACCATTCACCTTCTCTGTAATCCATGATAAGGCCATGAGGTGAGCCATCATCCTAAAACTGGAGAAGGAACAGAACAACCCAACAGCCTCAAAATGACTCTAGGGATATGCTCTTCCCTCAGACTAAGATGTAAAATCACATGGTTTCTGAGGTATAGATTTTAACACCCAGGAATGTATTTAAGGCACAAAGTGTTACAAAATAAAAAGGAATAATTAACCATAGAACAAATTTTATCCTGGTCTTGACTCTTGACTCCAAACATTAATTACTCAAAAGGATCAAATATCCATTATCTAAATTCAAAATTATTTATGTGGTTACAAAAGTTCCAAATAGAAAAGTGCTGAAAACACCGGGCATCTAGTAAGTTATTAACAATCAAAAGCTCCCAGAGAGGAAGTAACAGAGGGTAATCATAATGAACACAGAGTCACCCAGAACTAATGCAGACATTAGGATTGCAGACTAGACAATGTAAGATTGCTCTAATGATATTTTGTTTGTCCTTAACACTAGAGAAAACAGTAGCAGCACTGATACCAAACAGAACATTTAGAAATGAGCCATTAATTATTGTAGTAAGTAATATTAGTAAGGCTAAGGACACACCAAGAGAAAATATTAAAATATACCACAGAGACAGAGGCCATAAAATGTAAGGGTAGATTATTGAACTTTGTGCCAAATTCTAGCAAATTTAAGTACGTGCAGTTGGAGTTATCAGAGGAGTGGATGAAAGGAAAATAATAGTTGAAAATACCTCAAATTTTTTCATGTTGTTAACTGACATGACCAAGAATACCAATGAAGCCTAAGACAAGAAACATTTAAAATATCAAGGAACAGTATAATCACATTTCTAAAAAGGCAAGAACATTGAGAAAGTCTTCCTAGGAGCCAAAGAGGAAACAGATACATCTCTATAAAAAGGAGCGATTGAGGTAAGCCTGCTGATGCCAGCAAATTTTTGATTGGGGAGAAAGCATGTGGGAAGGTGGAGGAGCAGCATGCCCAGGGCGCTGCCTTTAAATGAAAACCCATGCAGACTTAGAAAATACCTTTCAAAAAGGGAAATGAAATAAATCAATTTTAAGATGTGAAATATAAAAACGTCACCACTGTAAAGTGTTGAAGAGAGCCTTTCAGGCCAAAGAAAAATATTACTGAGCAAAACCATTAATTTTTACACACACACAAAAATGACAAGCCTTACAGCACTGAACCATATGAGTAGATAACTTTTATTTTTAATTCTCGAGTCTTTTGAAGAAGAATCTGTCGAACCAAAAGGTAACTATAGTGTTCTTTCCTTCACCACATGGTTGGTCAATGACATTTTATAATGGAGTAGCTTCTCAAAGATGTGCTCATGAGTTCCTTCTCATCAAGGATGTGGACCTACTATCTCAAGTCTGAATTACAAGTGGTATATGTTGAATTTTGGAGATTTATATACTTGCCACTCATTTCTTTGGGTATAATACAATTATTTTCTGGCATTGAATATACTGTGAAGACACTCAGGTCTAGCCTTATTTATTTTTATTTAAGTTGTTGCCTATTTTTCTGCAATACTGAATACTTTGGCTTTTTAATTATGGACAATATTTCTTCTTTAGTATATAATTTTTAGGGATTGAGTGATCTGGAATAATAACTTCTTGAAAACCTAGTAGAACTTTTCTTCTATTATATCTTTGAGCTCAAGTTTAGGTCCTCCACTTCAGTTACATTAATACTTATCAATAAACGTAATCTGCTATGTGCTATATAATTGTTTTAATCTTTGTTAGTAAGTTGGTTTTCAACCACGTCTGTTCAGCTCACCAATTAACAATTTTATAATAATCTGCTTTCGTCTTCAGTTTCTTTAACTTTTAAGTTTTCCTGTTTTGCTTTTAAGTTTTATTACCTAGATGCTGCTCTTTTGTGTATGTATATACATATATGTATATACATATGTATATATGTATATATATTTATGTGTATGTGTGTTTTACCTTCATGTGCATATGTGTGCCACATGCATGTCTGGTGCCATTGGAGGTTAGAAGAGGACATCAGATCCCCTGGAGCAGGAACTAGGGATGTTTATGAGACACCATTTGGGTCCTGAGAACCAAACCTAGGTCCTGTGTAAGTGCTCTAAACTGCTAAACCATCTCTCCAGACTTCCAATTCATTTTCTTACATAGTTTTTAGCAGAGACTTTGTAGTGCAAAGAACTTCTGTCTACTTTTTGTTTGGGTTCCTAGTTACACTTTTCTTTCCCAGTAATGGAACAGTCTTGTTTTCTTACTCTGTGACTTAGAGTCAATAAAGCAAATTATAATATGCTGCATACATCCCACCCTGTCCTTTATCCCTCTCCCTGCAAAACCAGGCAGCTCTGACCAGAGCTTCTAATTTGCAGTAATTGGGCATAAAAGATAAAGTTTCCCTTTCTCCCTTTAGACATTACCTATACATCATTCTGTAGCTCTTGTTGGAGGCCTAGGTATTTCAGGCTCTTGGTGATCTGAGTCCCCTGGGATAGAGAAAGACCTTAGCTGGGCTATGGTAGCTTGCTGACCCCACCCCCATTTCAGGTATAATGCCTTGCTGTGAGAAGACTGCTTGCTTGGTTTAGCTTTCCCCCCTCCCTTTGTCTCCAGAGTCCACCCCTTCTCCCCCTGTTGCTGTAAAGGGCTTTACCCAGTCTCTTGCCCCTCCCCCTGAGGCTCTTTTACCCCTACATTCCTCATTTATTCTCTTCTGTTTAATGCTGGAGATAATTGGCCCTGTGTGGTGATGATCACCAAGTCGGCCATCACTTCCTCCCATCTGGTAGAGATCACACTGGCTGGAGCCTTCCAGGGCTTTGGCGTTCCCTTCCAATGTGATGCTATATTGGTAGCAGGGCCTTGACTCCTACACATTTTCTCTAGTTCATAATCCAAAGTCAAATACACCTCTCCATGGAGAGCTGGTGGACTTTCTCAGGATTTTTAGTTGCTAGCCTCGCTCCCTGTATAGTCTGCAGGTAAAAGCTTGCAAAGCCCTTCTGGGTCATCCTGGGCTGCCATTGCAATGCCCATCTCCGACTGTTTCCTTAATTAGGTGTTGGTGATGATCTTGTCTTGATGGTTGGTTTTGACCTCTGTTGAGCTGCTGTTATTCATATTGCCTGTGGGAAAGGGAAGAGACTGCGATATGGTTTCAATTTGCTGTGTTTTCTAAGACGTTGACATCACATAGGAAATTTTTGACTTGGAAATTTATCTAAAGCCATACAGGAAGCCAAGTGTAGGTACTCCTCACAGGGTATAATTTGTGATTCTATATCTGGTATCTACAAGTACAATTATGGCAATGCATCAGGTACAACTACTGGAGCCAGGAACCCCTCAATTCTACGGGTGCCTCTTCTTCTGTGGGTTACAGATGTTTCCCATGACCGTACTTAATGTCACAGTTTAATGCATGCAAATTCCTTCCATATGGGCCAAGTTGCATGTTCCTGAGTGTTTTCATCTGATTTAGAAATAGCACACAAGGCACATTCCAGTCTTGAACAAGACCATTTTCATCTTAAAAGGAAAAGAATTAAGTTCTGAACATTACAGTAGAAGCTTTAATCAGAGTTTAACACTCTACTGTGTAAGTAAAATTGCTATCTGGAAAATGAAGACTTTGTGTTTGCTGATTCTCGGTCATAGGAATAACCTGGATATTTTGATCCAAACACACGTTCCCATGCCAGTTCCCTAGAAGGTCTGATTCAGTGCTCAATTGCAGTGATACCAGGATGAGGCACAACAGTGATCGTTAAAGATGGTGAAGCAGGCCTCACCTGTGTTCAGATATGCAGTGAGACCCAAGCCTATGGAACCATTGGTGGTCTGCAGGCCCCTACAGTAACCCCATTATAGAGTGAAGTTGTGAAATACTTGCTTGCACGTGGCCTTTCAAAACACTTCAGTATGCTTTTTTTTTTCTAACTAAATAAGGGGTTTACAAAGTATTTCCAATACTTTTTTTTAATTGCAGAGAGTCCCAAATGAAGACATTTGGGTTAAAATTCACTTTTAGGATATTTTGAACCAAGTTATAAGTCCTCAAATTATATTATCAAAACAGTTGCATGCCTCCTTCTGATATAGCAAAATGAGATTTGAGAGTAGTCTACTTTTATCATAATGTTTTCTCCTTATCTCCTATTTTTAAATCCTAACGACTTCAGTCAGCTGTATAACACCTGCTGGGGCAAAACAGACCAGAGTCTTTATGATAGCTTAGGATGTCAGTGTGGGTCCAGTGATACAAACCGGAAGTAAGACAGAGAAACTTTAGAAATTATGTGTACAAAATGAAAAGGTTTCTTGAGATTTTTCAAAAGGACAATGTCACTCATTTGAAGCAAACGTCTGACCTATCTGACTATAGTTGAACTGTATTTGATTCAATAATTATATGAGCAACTTGGAGGGTTTAATAAGATAATATTGTGTAGATTGAAGTGAGATTCATGAAGGAAAACCTAATTATGTTATTTTTATGATTATAATGTTTCCTCCTTTTAAAATACTTCCATTTTCAATGCTTATACTTTTAAAAGCCATGCATTTCCTGTTGTTGATGATATAACAAAGATAAGTCAGTACATTTGGAACAAGACCAGAGGTCCATGGTTCCATCAAGAATGTTTGTGATGGAGGAAGAATGTAAAAGGCCATTTGTTTAAAAGACAGTTTAGGATGTGTGGTTCCAGCATCCTCTGCCAAATAAGTATCACTTGATGGAAAACCCTCACACCAGAACTAAATGAGACTGGGGACTAGCCCAGTCTAAATTCTAAAGGAACGGAGGAAGGGAAGGTATTTGGGGCATCCTGATGAGAAGTCTAAATATCTGCTAATTAAAGCGGTAATGCTGTTGTGGTATTTGGATTTTCCCCCTTCCTTCTCTCTCCTTTTTCTTCCTGTTCACCTATTAAATGTGACTACAAAAATATATAAGATTTTGCAACAGTCCCTAGCCAGACCCTCTATCAAGTTCTAAGCTGTGCAGAGCCATGCAGGGACTACTCAGTGGAGGTTGGATTTGCTGAGGACCCAGAGAAGACAAATGTACCCTGCCCCCTGCCTCTTTTGAGTTCCTCTATCTTCCCACCACACTTCTCTGGACAGTGGACTAACAGTGTCAGAGGAGGAGGCATTGGTAGAGGTTGGGGATTCTAGATTTGGATTTATTTCCCATAGTGCACTTTGGCAAGTAGAAAGAAGTCTGCACCTTGCACAAATACCTAACTTTTTAGTTACTAAAATTATGAAACACATTCATCCAGTCGTTTCATTAGAAGCTTTGTGGAGATTTTGGGGTTGTTTATTTTAAAAATCTAATTATAGTGGATCTTGAAGTTTAAATTTAACATTCTCTAGTCCAAAGTCACAATGAATTAGGGAAAAGGTCCTTCTCATAGGGGGCACTTCAATGCCATTGGTTTATCGTGATAACTAGAAATCAGATGACTCTATTGTAAGTCTCTCTTACAAGATCTGGGACTATATTGTTCCTTCTGAAAACTGCTTGGACTCCATTACCTTAGAAGGACACTAAATCAAACCTGAATGCAGTTATTTGAATACTATGTAGTAATTCCAAGTAAACTATTAGCTGTCACTATTTTGGTCTTCTTTAATTTGTGGTTGAATTTGTTGTGAATATCAGGCCAAATCTAGGAAACTAAGGTGATAAATCATAGCAACCCAGGGGAATTGGATCCACAAATCTCTAAAGATCATGGATTTGATCTTGTGTCATATACTAATTTTTCCTAAGTCTAGCATCTGGTATTCCGGGAAGTTGTCCTGGCACTTCTGAGTACCCATTAGACACACAGTATAGCTCAAAGAATCGTTCTCTTATTTGCTGAAGATGTTTTAGAAAAGATGTTTGATAGTTTTAAGTTACCGTTAGTTTGTTAAGCTAGTTCTTTGTTGCAACTTGTGGAGAAAAGAATTTATTACATCTTACAGATTAGAGTCCTTCATCAAGAGAAATTACCCCAGGAGCTGAAGTGGAGAAACACTGTAGACTAGCTTGTTCCCCTTGGCTTGCTCGGTTTGCTTTCTTACACAACCCTTGACCACTGCCTACAGTGGACTGGATGCTCTTTGTCAGTCACCAATCAAGATAACACCCTGCAGGCAGCTCATGGGCCAGTCTGATGGGGGTGGGGGGAATTCCTCACTTGAGGGTCTCTCTTCCCAGGTGACTCAAGTCGTGTCAAGAAATCTGTTTAATTTGATCTTTGTTTCTTCCCCCAAAATTGTTTTTCTAATTTATTTTCTTTGTTAAAAATGCCTCAGAAGTGTTTAGTATATCGCAGAATATAAATGTTGACGTATCTTTGGTTAGAGTTTTCCCTAGGTAAATGGTATTCTTAATCTTATCTTTCATCATTTATTGCTAATGGTTAGAGGCATGACTGATTTTCTTGAATTGATTTTGTGTCCTGAAACTTCAAAGAACTAGTTATTAAAATGGGTAATAGGGGATAATACAAGAGCATGATCGTGCCACCCAAAATCGACAGACTTTTATTTCCTTGACTTCCCTAATTACTCTGGTGGAAGCTCCTTCTAGTGAGTTGACCAAAAGTGGTAAAGTTACTTTCCTCTTCCTAATCCTGGCTTTAGAAGGAAGTACCCATTATTTCACAGTTGTGAAATACACTTTCTATTCTTTCTTCCTTCCTTTCTTCTTTTTTCCTTCCTTTCTTTTTGTAGATATCCTTACTAGAGTAAAGAAATTCCCTATATTTTGTGTGCTTTCATCATAAAAGATACTGGATTTTCTCAAATGCTTTTCTTGAGTCAATCAGGTTGATGTTGACTTTTATCACATTGATATTTTATATTACAATGATTAATTTCTATATATTGAACCAGCTTAAATCTTTGCATTTATCTTTTCAGTGATGAATATAATTCTCTGTATGGGTTTTTAGCCCCTGCCTGCCATTGTTTTGTTGAGGATTTTTTATCTGTTTCCCTAAGGAGTGCTGGCCTTTGTTTTCCTTAATTTTGATATCTTTCTCTGTTTGCGATGCTCTCCAGACTGTGACTCCATAGAATGACTTGTTACAACTTCAGTTGAAGGAATATCTTCTCACCCCTGATGTTAACAGTTCTAGTGCTCTCTTTTTCGTTGGTTCAATCTAGCCAAAGATTTGCCAATTTTATTTTGTTGCTTTTTTTTTCTAATCTTTTTATTTTTAGTTTCATTCATTTAGTTTCATTCATTTTTCTAATTTTCTTCTTTTCATTTGTTTTAATATTAGTTTCTCTTCTTTCCCCAGCCTCAAATTTGTCTTTATTTATTTTTATTTTCTGGCAAGAAAGCCATTAATTATTTTGGGGTTCTTTTGTGTGGAAGGTACTGTTTTGTTGCTTTTGCTTTTTTCTCTTTTTCTGGTACCTGTATTTTGCTTTTTCTTATTACCCATGTTTTCAGATACTTAATGATGTTCCCACCTTTCTCTGGATCTCCCTTCATTTTAATATTTTCTTTCTTTCATGTTCTGCCCTCAAAATATAACCTCAACAACAACAAAAAAAAAAAACCAGTGACCTACCTTAGACGGTAATAACATTTGCCACCAAGCCTAACACTGTGATTTCATTCCCCGGAGCCCATGACAGAAGAAGAAAACTTAAC